>NC_088206.1:73964837-74305515 GCF_037126465.1 Ornithodoros turicata | reverse complement strand
TCATTGAACCAGAGCCGTCGCGATGTCAAAGTTCGCTTGGGGTACGATAATCGCTCACCTCATAAAATACCTTAGAGCCCACCTTGAGAATTTTATTTTCTCGTCAGGTGCAGCTTCTACTCCTTTGGAACTTCCCGTCCCTTTTATCATTGAACCAGAGCCGTCGCGATGTCAAAGTTCGCTTGGGGTACGATAATCGCTCACCTCATAAAATACCTTAGAGCCCACCTTGAGAATTTTATTTTCTCGTCAGGTGCAGCTTCTACTCCTTTGGAACTTCCCGTCCCTTTTATCATTGAACCAGAGCCGTCGCGATGTCAAAGTTCGCTTGGGGTACGATAATCGCTCACCTCATAAAATACCTTAGAGCCCACCTTGAGAATTTTATTTTCTCGTCAGGTGCAGCTTCTACTCCTTTGGAACTTCCCGTCCCTTTTATCATTGAACCAGAGCCGTCGCGATGTCAAAGTTCGCTTGGGGTACGATAATCGCTCACCTCATAAAATACCTTAGAGCCCACCTTGAGAATTTTATTTTCTCGTCAGGTGCAGCTTCTACTCCTTTGGAACTTCCCGTCCCTTTTATCATTGAACCAGAGCCGTCGCGATGTCAAAGTTCGCTTGGGGTACGATAATCGCTCACCTCATAAAATACCTTAGAGCCCACCTTGAGAATTTTATTTTCTCGTCAGGTGCAGCTTCTACTCCTTTGGAACTTCCCGTCCCTTTTATCATTGAACCAGAGCCGTCGCGATGTCAAAGTTCGCTTGGGGTACGATAATCGCTCACCTCATAAAATACCCTAGAGCCCACCTTGAGAATTTTATTTTCTCGTCAGGTGCAGCTTCTACTCCTTTGGAACTTCCCGTCCCTTTTATCATTGAACCAGAGCCGTCGCGATGTCAAAGTTCGCTTGGGGTACGATAATCGCTCACCTCATAAAATACCTTAGAGCCCACCTTGAGAATTTTATTTTCTCGTCAGGTGCAGCTTCTACTCCTTTGGAACTTCCCGTCCCTTTTATCATTGAACCAGAGCCGTCGCGATGTCAAAGTTCGCTTGGGGTACGATAATCGCTCACCTCATAAAATACCTTAGAGCCCACCTTGAGAATTTTATTTTCTCGTCAGGTGCAGCTTCTACTCCTTTGGAACTTCCCGTCCCTTTTATCATTGAACCAGAGCCGTCGCGATGTCAAAGTTCGCTTGGGGTACGATAATCGCTCACCTCATAAAATACCTTAGAGCCCACCTTGAGAATTTTATTTTCTCGTCAGGTGCAGCTTCTACTCCTTTGGAACTTCCCGTCCCTTTTATCATTGAACCAGAGCCGTCGCGATGTCAAAGTTCGCTTGGGGTACGATAATCGCTCACCTCATAAAATACCTTAGAGCCCACCTTGAGAATTTTATTTTCTCGTCAGGTGCAGCTTCTACTCCTTTGGAACTTCCCGTCCCTTTTATCATTGAACCAGAGCCGTCGCGATGTCAAAGTTCGCTTGGGGTACGATAATCGCTCACCTCATAAAATACCTTAGAGCCCACCTTGAGAATTTTATTTTCTCGTCAGGTGCAGCTTCTACTCCTTTGGAACTTCCCGTCCCTTTTATCATTGAACCAGAGCCGTCGCGATGTCAAAGTTCGCTTGGGGTACGATAATCGCTCACCTCATAAAATACCTTAGAGCCCACCTTGAGAATTTTATTTTCTCGTCAGGTGCAGCTTCTACTCCTTTGGAACTTCCCGTCCCTTTTATCATTGAACCAGAGCCGTCGCGATGTCAAAGTTCGCTTGGGGTACGATAATCGCTCACCTCATAAAATACCTTAGAGCCCACCTTGAGAATTTTATTTTCTCGTCAGGTGCAGCTTCTACTCCTTTGGAACTTCCCGTCCCTTTTATCATTGAACCAGAGCCGTCGCGATGTCAAAGTTCGCTTGGGGTACGATAATCGCTCACCTCATAAAATACCTTAGAGCCCACCTTGAGAATTTTATTTTCTCGTCAGGTGCAGCTTCTACTCCTTTGGAACTTCCCGTCCCTTTTATCATTGAACCAGAGCCGTCGCGATGTCAAAGTTCGCTTGGGGTACGATAATCGCTCACCTCATAAAATACCTTAGAGCCCACCTTGAGAATTTTATTTTCTCGTCAGGTGCAGCTTCTACTCCTTTGGAACTTCCCGTCCCTTTTATCATTGAACCAGAGCCGTCGCGATGTCAAAGTTCGCTTGGGGTACGATAATCGCTCACCTCATAAAATACCCTAGAGCCCACCTTGAGAATTTTATTTTCTCGTCAGGTGCAGCTTCTACTCCTTTGGAACTTCCCGTCCCTCTTAGCGTCCCCCCCCCCCTGCTGTTCCCAAGACATGACACGACCAATTTTTCTTGGTCCAGGTGACAATAATTATGCCGGCTGTCGCTTTATTGCCCACCGCGCTGTCCAGACTTCGGTTAGGCGCCGTCTTATTGTCTCGCCCCCCTAGGAACGGCTCTGCTTTGGACAACTGTACAAGAGAGGCTTCGGTTTACAACTACCCTGACCAACGTTGTCTGAATCTGAGATACTTTCAGTTACTTTCGCCTTTTATGTGATCGCTTTTGAAGGGCTCGCTTTTCTTTGTCTCTTTGTTGTTCGCGGTGCTGTATTGAGTAATATCAGAAATTTCGGGAGGGGGGGGGGGCAAAAAACATGGGGGTGTAGGAAAATTTCTGAATTCTCGGATACACAATCCAGGTGGCCTCCTGCAGACATGAACTTCAAAATGACCTTTCTCAGATTCAACTGCCCAAGGAATTTCCACTTCCCGTGTAAATAAGAAATGCGTAATATATGTAAAATATGAAATAATCTCGTACGGCTACGCAAATAAGCTATCCACTGTTGAAGTATACATGATACGCATTGAAACAAACAAAAAGTATTGAGCGTGCCTATCTGAAACAAGAAAAGATGACAATCGCCAATTGTACAATGTTAGAGAAAACTTTTATGCTCCGGGGCATTCCTTCCTCAGAGTGAGACAGCGAATGGTACCGTACGGGCTTGGAAAGAGGTGACTGGGTTACCTATAGGCATATGTCAGTACGATCCCATTCGCTGTCTCACTCTGAGGAAGGAATGCGTGTTCCGTAAAATTTTGGCCAGCACTGTACTAAGCGTGTACAACTGTATTTGCATTATGAGCCATACAGAGACGAATTGAAACGAGCTTCAAGAAGCAAGCTCCTCATCAGAATTTGTTAAGTTGCGTCATTCAATCACTCCCAATAACGGCAGAGGATTTTTCTGATATGCCTTGGATACACTACCTAAGGTTAATTAAGACTGAAATTGAGGGGGGATCTGTATGCAACTGTTGGATGGGTGAGCAACAATTTTCCGGTTCAAGAGCATGCATGAGCGGTGGTTTCCACTTTCTTTCACTTACAACTCTTTTTGGCGTCTTCTATCGCAGATCGTGCACTTTTCCTATATCTTACACGAATTATCTTTCAAGTAATAACGATCCCAATGGTAAATTTTGAGAGAGGCAAATATAAAACAGAAAGTCAAAGTCACGTGATGGGTGCTACAAATCCGTTTGATCCAAAGTTTCTCATACCTTTTCTTGGTGGACAGACTCGCATCTTTAATAACGGAATTGCCACGTAATTTGGCGGAGTAAATGAAGGACTCGAAAAAAACTTTCCTCCCTTTTACATAATGACGTCCATGTCCTTCAACTGGGTTAGCGGGGTCTTTGACCAGCCGAGAAAATGTCCTAGTTATCCACTCTGTTATTCAACCTCGCCAGAAGAGAGCTTCTTTTAAAAACACTCGGAAATTTGTCGAGATCCTCCAACACACACAAATGTTTGGCGCTGCTTGGTTATTTCAGCGTTAGATAGCACACACACACACTTAGAATGTAATTGTAATAAATAATGACACAACTTCTTGATAGAAAAGTATGGTGCATTTGAATGTGCTGTGGATTTCCTTCCCGGATCGTCGGCCGTTGCCCCGACGCTTTTCAATGCCAGCAGGTGAACGTCCGCTGTTCCGGATTTCTGGGCAACGAGGTCGCTTGTTTCTCTGCCACTGACCCACTCGGGGGATTCATCCACAATTCTTGCCTCATAGAGGGCACTATTATCAAAAAGACCATTCAACTGGCCATCTCAGGGAGGAATTCTGTATCTGCTGCCTATATCAGTGGTGGGCGATCATTATTATCCGCTGTCTATATGGGCAGGTTGTAACAGATAAAATAGCATACAAGGTTAAGGTAGGGGTAGATTTACACCTAAGGTAAGTCAGCCTATATTCGTGAGTAGGACTGCGGATAATTCTGGACGACACCAACTGGAAGTAATGTTTCCCACATTGCTACCGTCCTCGAGCGGGATCGAAGCCGCCGTCTTGAGCTCAGCAAGCGTTATCTACTCAGCTACAGCTAGGCTATACAGCTATAGGCTATACAGCTAGGCTATACAGCTAGAACAAGCTAGAGCTAGCTTGGGCACAACAACAAGAAGACGTAACGTTGTTGTTGTGCTCGTAGGGTTGTATCTTTGGGGGTGAGAGTTTTCGCCTCCTATGAGAGTTTGGCTCTGAGATAAGAGTGGTCATAAGAAAGTTCATTGACTGGGTTTTCCAAATAAGCTCCGTTCGGAAAAGGCGGGGCCTGCGGCGGATGCTCTTTTCGAGGTCGCCTTCCCCCGGTGGCCCAGATCCTGCCGACACCGTTAGTCGGCAAAGTACTCTCATATCGCTTGCACGCTTCGCGAAACGCTGGATTTCTAAGCTGGACAGGAAATGTGAAAGTCGTCCAAAAGAATGAATGCTGTGTGAGCACGCTGGCGCGGTTCAGGCATTTTCTCCACCGGGTTGCCGAAAGCCACTCTGCTGGTCAGGTGGAAAAATCGGCAACACCGCAAGTTGACAGCGTCGAGGATCTTAGTCTCAGGAGGACTGTTGTACCAGGTAAGACTTGATCGTGCACTACTAAATATGTCCGCGCGATTGTCTCAAATGTCGACCAACATATTAGAAAGATGTCTTTGAATGACACGCAACTAGTAAGTGTCAAAGAAACGCCAGTATGCCACACTTGGGGGTTGTCCAAGTTCGTCGACCTACATGGAGAAGCGGGTGCAATGGCCGTTGGGTCCTGCATGCCTCATATATACAAAGATGTTTTACCGAAGACACGATTTGGCTCTAGTTTCAAAGTGCGGTTCTTTTCTGCGGTTTAGCTATCGCAGGCATGTGTCGTCCACAATACGATATCGCAAGTGCGGTCTAGCCAGGTGCAGCATTATAAACAATCGCCACCCTGCTGGACAGGTGGCTGGAAACTAACCATTGTTGACACCAGATATTGAAAGGGATGAAGCAACGCGTTTAATCACCGTCCAGTGGTACACCATCCGTCATGGATGTAGGAAGCCATCTACGCTGGTTTATATTATATAATTCGTGGTTACGTAACCAAGGGGCTCTCAACTGTCAGGGTAAGTTCCAGAGGACATCATTGCACGTGCTAATATAATGCCAGTCATGTCAATCGGTTGCATCGTCAGCCGGATGTGGATCGAGGTCGTCGAGTTTCCGTCCTCGTTGTGGGTCAAGGCACTTTCGCCCATCGGGGTCAGGGTGATCGGCCGCTGCTTCCAAAAAGATGCCCCCCCCAAAAACAGAAAATCAAGTTATTATTGCGCGCTTATTATATCAATATTGGGGGTTAATCATAGAAAGTAATATTTCTTGCACGCACAGCTGGACAAGCATATTAGGCGACCTTTAGAAGCTGTAAACGGTATTTGACGGATATTTTCCGACCACGGGAAACGAACCTCGATCGGATTGTGTATTCCTTTTATAAAACCCAAACTGCGGAACCACGCGCCGGATTTCCATAACATGAACAAAGAAGCGATCTTGTGTAGATTCGATGAAGGAAAATTGACAAAGACAACTCAATGGTCCGGTTTGTCTTTGTTTCCCTCAGACTCAAGGATCAGGAAAAATAAAACCTGCATAGAAGCAATATTTGCAGTGTGTAATGAAGAAAGAGCAGTGTTGATCTTGACCACAATACGGGGCGAATTATGTCAGGAGGTTACCTTGGCTTCCTTTCTTGGATGTCACTTGACGTCATCTTTTTTAAAGTACGCTTTTGTTACAAGGACATAAAGATTCTTCCTTGGGGGGTCTCCTCCTAGCGGTGCTTTTCGACTCCCCCATCAAAATGTCAAAATTATTCTTTTATTTCCACATTGCGCCATTTTTTCTAGTGGCGGATCACAGCCAAAGAGAGAGGCAATAACCGAAAGATAGAATGACACAAAGGTGATGTTCATTGGAGATGACTTTTCAGATGAAGCGCTTCGCCCTCCTGCACCACCGATGTTTCTTCCAGAGCACCATGGCGTCCAAGTGTCTGGTAAGCAATATTGTGTATCATACACTTTTTGGCTGTCGTTCACACGAGTTCTTGTGGCTTGTTGGACGCATAAAGAGCTCTTGTGAGTCCAGCTCTACATTGAGCAGGGTTTCTAAAAGAATTGCACGGCTATTCCAATGGGCGTCATTGTACCCATTGTAGGCCATAAACTATTCTTTCAAAAGTAGCCTTTCCTTAGATCATCATCCATAGAATCGTTGCATTTATGTTCACATCGAAAAAGGACTTTTATTATTTGATAAGTGGCCCGGCCTACATGAGCTTCCTTGATCAGTCTAAAGGGGTGTCGTCATTCCAAGAAAAGAGAGCACTCCATGTCCTGCACGTCTACAGCAAGGACTGAAATCCGCCATGGACAAAACTTTCAGTCATTCCTAGGTGGGACACTCGACCGGCTCAACACTTTCAATTTCTTTTCCAACTTACATACTTCACCAATTTACTACTGCCAAGGAGGTTCAATGCACTAAAATTGTTAATTAAAAGATTAACGAGTGTTGATAGTATGGTGACGTTGTCCTAGAGATGGGTAGCAGATACAATGGCAATCAACACCATTGTAATCCTGGGTGAGCTATCCTAAAGGGGCACTAAACGAGGTCTTGTGTCCCCGAAAATACATAAACACATCTGACCATCCTCCCTAGAAAATATCGTAGCGATAAAAAGCTTCCACAGGATGAGTTGTTTGCTGTGAAGGCCGCGTCAAGAACGGTTTCTTCTTGGTAAAATGGATCGGATATTCTAGGGACATCTCCTGTGCAAGCAAAGGTCAGAAAATCTCCATCTTCCAATCTCCATTTAACCACAAACGGCGAGAAAAAGCGTAGAGAAAAGTTGAAATGTGGCGCGCTCTAGTGACGTTTGCCCGGGGACCCGGGACGAGAGCCAATGAAAGAGCGAGGGGCTCATCCTTTCTCAGTGAGGACCACGTGAGGGATTTCCAGACGGGTGGACGGCGGTGTACATGTGCGCCACGGATTACGACATGTGCGCCGATGTGGAATCGGCGTCAGCGCTGGAATGCGATCCCGTTGATCTAACTTGTGTTCGAGGTGAGAACGTTCTTCTTCTGCAGTTGCTTCCACTCTGATGTCATGAAAGCGACGTAGTTATCCAAAGTACAAACTTGGTACGGAGTTGGGCACGATTATGGACAACTTGACGCTATTCCTTGTGACAGCGGTTCGAAAATGGTTCTGCAGGGAAGGCATTATTGAAAAAGAGGCTCTGGTATGCGGTGGGGCGGGTCACCGGTTTCCGCCGCCGTAGGCGCTCACTTCAAAACTATTCCCCTCTCTTTTTGGGAGCGCTAACTTGCGTCCTTTGCATTTTCTTATTGGCCTCCAGTGTGGTTGATGACGGTCTTACAGTCGAAGCAGATGTTGAGACCAATCAGTTGATTGAAATGGACTTTTTCTTTTTTTGAAATACTTGACCGTTAAATGTGTGCCTTCATTGGTTCGACCATCACCAAGTATTCTTCTTTTGTTTTGTTTTTAACGTTTTCTTCCGATGCTGTGAGCTGTTGTGGGATTGCACAATGAGCAATGTACGTGCAGCCTGACGTCATCGCCTTTCCCGGAAGTTTTTCCGCCAGGAATACCAGACAGATTTTTAATGCCAATTTTTTCCCTCGTGGAAAACTCCTCCTTGAAAATGGTTGTATACAGCAGTGTTGTGATGATCTAAATGACCGTCATGAACCCCAGCTGTGTATGTGTTCCGAGGTTAGAGAAAGTGTCCTTGCATAGCAGTTCTCTCCTTACATGAGGATTTCCTGTCTCTTCTTTCCTTAGGTCGTCCCATGATCTGTTTAGCTGCACCTGGGTTTCTTCTGGGTGGACGGAAGGGCGTCGTTAGGGGCTTCCGGTTGTCTTCATGATCTGTCAACCGTTGAACCAACAATCGCTGCAACGGAAACCTTGCTGGGGGAAAGATTTTAGCTAACATTAAAGCCGCGTAAACGTATTTATCCCCAACAAAGTATAATGGAAAAAAGAGCCGTTTATTGCGAAGGGAACAACTTGTAAAGCATTATCGTCGGCGCCGTCGTGCGATAAGAGAGACAAGTTGTTTTGCTTAGACGACGGTTTCGAATAAAGAACGACGTTCAATGATCCAATTAGTAGCGGTCGACAACGGAAGCACTGATGGAGCCAAAGTGGCAGGAAGCTACCCATAATGTCGAGAGACGGATTTGATGGTGCACTCAATTGTTCATTTCCCGGTCAGATTGAGCCTTCCTGTCGAGGGGTGATCCAAGAGATTCCCATTTCACTCTTTCAGGTATGGAGACAAACATCACATTGTGGCAGTTCTTGCTGGAGCTCCTTCTCAGTAACCAGTACAGTCATATGATTACCTGGACCAATAATGATGGGGAATTCAAGTTGGTCAACGCCGAGGAAGTGGCCAGGCTTTGGGGACTTCGCAAAAACAAACACAACATGAACTACGACAAGTTGAGCCGTGCATTACGCTACTACTACGACAAGAACATCATCAAGAAGGTGTTGGGGCAAAAGTTTGTCTACCGCTTTGTGTCCTTCCCGGAAATTGTGAAAACGGAGAACAAAATTCCATTCCACGTCAAGATGGAAAGCATTAACAAAACGCCACCGAAAACTCCCTTCCCCGCTCACCAGGCAAGAGCTCCGAGTGGATCACCATCCGAAGTAGGAGAAGACCTGAGCTTGAAAAGCAGTCGTGTATGGAGCAAATATGAGCCCATAAAACCGAGCTCCGATGAAGACGAACCTCCGGCAACACCCGACGATGTGAGTTCAACAAGTAGCAGTCGTGCGTCCCCGGGTGCTACGAAACGACGAGCAGAATCTGACACTGACTCCTGTCCTTCACCTCGATCATCTGGATCAACGGGTGTGTCAGTGGTGGCCATCGGAAAACCGAAACCACGTCCACCACCCATTCTACCACCTATGGTGACGTCAGGATTCCCAAGTTTATCCACTCCGGTAATGACGTTCACGAGTCCTTTTCTGGCACCTGGTGGGAAGACTCCTCCACTTGTACCAATGTCCTTCTATCCTTTAAGTCCCTTATCACGTTATGGATCGCCGACTCACTTTCAGTTTCCTGCTCATTCTTTTCCTCCATTGAGTCCCTTCATGACTCCCTACTCGCCTTTCGATCCACAGCTGGTGTTTTCACCGACCAAGTCGATACCCGTGCTTCAGTGAATGTGCTGGTCACTTGTACATAGCCAAGGAACACTTTTGTGCCTTTCAACACCCAAGACGCTTTTTGTGCACACGTGTTGAACCAATCAGAGATTATATTCGACGCACCTTAGTGGTAACCAGTGAATAACCAGTGTCGCATATTAAAGGGGGCGCACTCTCTCGATGGTATTGGAAACAAAACCTGTTTTTGTGTGTGTCTGGATCTCAAGCCCATTGTGCACAACATCACTCTGGAAGTGTGTTTTTCTTCTCGCTCTTGTAGTGAGTGAGTGGGAAATGCTCGCTCTATTTTTCTACTCGCTGTAAATAAGATGTATCAAAGAAGAACAGATTATGGAATAAAAATATATCCGAGTACACAGACAGTAACTGCTCAAATAAAATAATGTGGTTGGAAACTACGTGGAATCCCTCACATAATTATTATTCTGTATTATAATAAAATAAGCGAGACGGGAATTAATCCCGCTGGGACCATCGAAGCTCCAAGTGAGCTTCACCGTAGAAAAATTATGAGGATCGCAATTAAACCTAGCAGCAGGAAGAAAGCGATTTTCGAGGGGCGTCCCATTCGCGCCTAATCCATCGGATTAAAGAGGCGGGCAAGTGGGCGTTACGCCCAATAGTGATTGACATCTCATCAGACGACCCTTTTCACTCCCAAATCATTTATGCTAGCTCAACAGTCCCCCACCGGTCCCAAAAATTCGAGCCAGTCTGAATGACAAAAAGTGTAAAACATTCTGGATCCCGTGTCAATGAATGTAACGAAGGGATTCGTTTCACCACAGACGTTTTGTAGCTTCTAAAATCCTTCTTTTCAAAATATTTTTCCACCTAAGTTTATTCCCAGAGTTGCTTTCTTCTCATTACTTTTCAACATACGCATTGACTTTCTCTAAAGCATCTGGCAAAAGAGATAAAGCACCTAGAATGAACCCAAAGTATTTGTATGGGCAATTCGATCTCGGGGTCATCAACTCTGATTCCTCGCTTTCGGTTTCAGTCAGGTTAGGCAGCCTCCGTGTACAGTGTTGCCTGACTCCCAATAAATTCCCTTTTCTTTATAGTAGCATAACTTGTAGCAATCAAACCTCACATTATCGTTGGCACCGCCTTCTTTCTTCAGTGACATGGATCAGTAGGCTGGGCTGCATACATTAGGCGAAATGAGACCCTGTGTTGTGTAGTTGGAGGTTGGCAAACATGGTCTAAAGATTATTAGTATGAAATATAATTCCATCCAACGCAAGGAACGAGCACATTTTCATTCGGAACATCTCACTCTACTGAACGCCATGACCGATAATTGTGACTTAATTGTTTGGAAAGCATTTGTTCCGGTATGGATAGTAAGGATACGTTTCATTAGGGGTCACCGCCGTCTTATGTAACCCCGACTTACCGAGTGAGAAATCCGGTGTTATAACACGTGCGTAATGGTTGTCTGCAACTGGTGCACGTTAACCCAAGAAAATGGCTCACTTGGTGATCTCCAAATCGGTCGGATTCCATGGTAAGTATTTTGCACTTCCCTCTTCTTGACCGCCTTCCAATGGTCGACATTGCATGTGATGGTTATAGCAAAGAGTCTTTTCTCTCGTGTTACCAACATCAGTGGCAACGCGTTGTCTGCGGCCAAGGTTTAATGAATCCAGCAAAACTCATCTTGCGATGAAACAATTAAATATAATTACGGTTACAGAGATCAGTTATACGGAAGAGAAATTTGCTACGTGGACGACATCTAATTCGCCTGACTCACTTTTGCAGAGTTGACGCGTTCTCTCGAAGAACATGACATGAGGACAGGGATGGGGATAAATAAATTTCTTTAGTATCGAAATATAAATACAAAATACTTTGTAGAAAAATATATTTAAATACTCTCTATAAATACCTTTCAACATGAGTATTTAAATGCAAATATAAATGCAGTATTTAAATACCAGAAGCATACTGATGATCATAACAACAAATCAGCAAGGAACAATAGCGTGTATTTGTTAGATTATCATGGCGATTTTAATATTACCAGTTTCTCGAAGACTACATCTCCCACCCAGGTACCTCCTGTTTGCGAAGGAGAACTGCGTGAAGAAAGACGTGGATGAAATTTGACCAAGATGCTTCGTAGTCCGGACCAGGGTTGCCAAGTTGCCACTATTCCAGATTTGTGAGAACCCGAAATGGAATGGAATGGTCTGTGTGCCACATGGTCAAGGCCTATGGTTTGGTTTGGTTTGGTTTTAAGAAAAAATAAAATGGAGATTTTGGCTTCACTATTGTGAACCTCACATCACTTACTTGAGTGGAAAACTCGTGTAATGAAGAGGGCGAAATAACCTCGTCTTTTTCCGTGCTGGGTAATGTCAATCTCCTCTATAGCACAGTTACCAAGAGTGGGAATTGACCATTCCGAGGAATTGAAAGGAATTGAATTATCGCAAATCTTGATTCCTCGGAATGGGAATGGAATAGGTGATCCCATTCCGCAACCTTGGTCCCGACCGTTGTCCGCAAAAACAGTGAAATCTAAAATGATTCGTCGCCGGCATAACTGCGTGGCTCTCTAAACTCTGCTTTGCCCTTCTTACCGAAAGGTCAAATGCAGGGTAACTTTAAGATATAAGTCAGTATCTTGCATATTTAGGAGTATTTATCGAGTATTTACAAAAATAAATACCCAAAAATTGGTATTTAAATATAATTATAAATACATTTTTCGAGTCTATATTTCAATACATAATATAAATACGTGTATTATATTTTCAATACTAATTGAATTGTAATGTATTTAAATACTGCTCACCCGTGCTTGAGGACCGCTGGGGTCACGTGGGGCGGGTCTAGAGGGGGATCAGTCCTCCTCAATTTCCGTCTTCACATAATGTTTAATTGACCTAGATCGTGTATCTACCTTGCCGACCAAGCCTGGACCCCCTGGTGACAAAAATCCTGGGGTCACGTGACGCAGAGATGATCTACATAAGGGCTGGCCCGCTACAACTCTTTCTTTCCCCTAACGATATGTCTTGAGAGGAGCAACCAGCAGAGCCTGTGCGACGACCAGGCCAACTGGAAGAACAGAGGCGTTTCGACGACGGACGTTCAGGTGCAGAGGTAAGGGAAAGAAACCTCTGGTGGCAAATACAGATCCGCCCATTCGCATTTCAATCAATACAAATAAGACTAGCTGTTCGGATACAGAACAACGAAAATGTAGTTTAAATCACAAACTTTTCTAAAGACAAGCTGTTCTTGTTTTCCCAGGCGGTGGGAAACTAGCGGTCTCTTTCTTTTAATGACAAAAGTGTCTCCGTTAATTAAGGTATATATAAAGTACCAATTACTTTCGTAACCTTCCCCTACAAACTTAAAATACAACTCTACCACAAGAGACGCTCCTAGACGAAATAAGCTCCGCTTCAGAGTACAGTTCCACAGGCAAGCCATTTTTACAGTTGGGGAGCGGAGAGATCTAACCTATGCTCGCCGTTGAGGCCGTCGGCTAGAAAAGCCTGTGTGATTGGCATGCGGCATTGTCGATATCCCGCGTATATATATATATATATATATATACACACTCTTAAAAATGAGTTTCACCGCATAGCACGCTCCTAGCCAACAATCATCTCGAATGGTATCGTTATCTGCCCTGATTTGTTGAAAACGGGAGGCGTACGCCTTTTTTGTGACACTTATGCTGTTCATAATTGTGCTGTTCATAATTTGGCGTGCAGCCAAAGACCTCCGGCTATTTTTTTCCTAGCATATATATGGAGGCTGATGCACTGTTTACGATCTTCTTGATGACATACAAGAGGAATTCCTGGAACTTATCAACAACGCAGCAGACAAAGAGGAGTTCCAGAAACAACAACAGTTCAGCAACTCAAATTGTGGGGCCAAAATGCTTGCCCCAAGACCAGCAAATTGGGCCTTAAAATTATCCGTCCTTTCTCATCAACTTACGTAGCTGTAAGTGGTTATTCGACTCTCCTAGTAATCAAACCCAAGTGGAAAAATTGTTGAAGTGGATCCACGATGGTGCAAGTAGATTATGGAACCGGTAATCGGTTTCCCGCTAGGAATAAAATTCCGTCTTGAAGTGGATTGTAAAGCCAGAATAAACTTCCAGCTGACTCAGAATCAGCTTGCGGAGCCACCATGAAGAAGAAGCTGCACCTTTGACTTCTAACACCACTACAATCTCAGTGAAAGCACAAAATGTAGAGAACCACAAAAATATGTACATATAATCCAGTACATTCGAAACACAGTACATACTGCTACAGGACAATGCACTCCAGCGGGTGGTAGTGGTCTGTTGATGGCCCACGTGAAAATCTGAACTGGAATACGAAGTGGATCCATTTGCATGCCCTTCCACTTGGGATAAGTTCCACTTATCCCAAGTACACTGTAATTTGGACACTTGCTCTAGAAAGAGAGAAACTGATGTTCTGAGGCTGGAACAACATAGAAGGGACAGACACAAACAGATACTTTCATCGTTGCTCTAGAAATATCTGAATCTTGACCGGGATGAATTTAAAACGTTCTACATTGCTTGCAGGTGCATCTAGCTGCTGAGGTATTACGTGCAGATACAGGCACCGGGGTTTTTGCAAGACAAAGTTTATGGTTTTAAGACAAAGCAAGACAATCTTATCAATCGTTTATGGTCCTGCCGCAATTCGCCCAAGCTACTTTTTCGTTAGCTAGGTTAGGAGACATTCGCGCAGAGTACCGAAATCGAACTTGGCGTAATTTTCGCTTGAATTTGAAACCGAAACTTTAACGGCCTCGCTGTCGACTAGAGGAGCAGGCTGACAGCTGGACAGCAGCACAGGCTTTGTCCTCGCTGTCCCACACCTATCATGTGTTCTAAAGCTCAAAATAAAAATATTTTGATTTGATTTGATTTGCTGAGCGCCAGCTGCGTGCACGTGTAAATGCTGTCGTACCTGATTGTGAATGAACTGGGAATTTAGTTCAATTGAAAAAAATTACGCGTAATGCCATGCCTAAAATGGTAAATCTTTTCCTGCAACAATCACGCAACATACCTCACATCAGTCGCTGGGCCTTATTCCGCACGATTCATCAGTATCTTGCAAGTATCCTCCATTTGGCATGCCAAACTGTTAGCTAAAAGACAAGACACACAACAAAGTCAGTTACAAGCCTCAGCAGGAGTCCCTGGAGTTCACCCACCAGCTAGCCTGCACTTACGCGATTTGAAATATCAGGGAGTAGATCTACACACCCGCATAAATGTTAAATCACGCTACTACACAGCAGCGTGATTGCAGTCCTATATGCGTCGCTCTAGTTTCTCGCGATTTAACTGGTGGTTAGACAAAGACACTATACATAATACAGCGCTTCATGACGATAGAGATTCAAAGACATATTGTTTTTTGACGGTTTTGAAGAGTACGGAAACTGCCGACCATGCCACCTACCGCAACGGCATTTCAAAACACGTACTGATGCAGATGGCTCTTAGTCTGCTCTTCTTGTCTACGACGAGGTTTCAAACTCAAGTGAAAATTACGCAAAGTTCGGTTTCGGTACTCTTCGCGAATGTTTCTGGTATATTTACCGACTAAAAAGTTACTTGCTCGAAAAGCATGATGCGTACGTGTCAGAAAATGACAGTTTGCACTGGCTATGGCCGTTGCTTACGGGACACACAAGACAAGTGTAATGAGTTTTCGCACACACGCATTTTGATATCCCTAATAAAAAAAAAGAAAAAAAGAAACACAGCATGGACCAACTATGGAACCAGCCTGGAAAAGCTACCACAGGCTAGATCTGGGCTGGCCAAGGCTATTTCCATGCTGGGTCTACTGCAGTTTAAATTTCCATTCGGGAACCATCCAACTTGCATTCGAAAACCAGGATGGTACCCTACGATGATTAGGATTTTTATGGCGCATCGACAACTATGGCCATAATGCGCCGATGGTACCCTACTGAAGCAGAGCTGGAAATTGGATGTCCCAGCGAGTACGCTGGATTGGGCGTGATTCCTGGCTGTGAAGTTAGCCTGGGCTTATATAAAGCAAACAATGTCAAAATTAGTTGCACAAATGTGTGCAAATAATTTATGGTTCAATATAAAATAAATATATCAAAATAAATTAAAATAAGTAGAATAATAAAATAAATATCCAAAAGTGTGCAAAGTTATGCGCACAACTCCACCTACCTCAGTAGGTTGAAAAAAAAAAAAAAAAGATTATGCGATATGATAGTTTCTGGCTTTACCGTGCGAGACGTGAGCTTTCCCTGTCTTCCAAACCGAAACTAGAGCTATAATGCTCTTATCGTCATATGCGACCAAGCGCCATCGGCATCAACTCTCAGGATCTGTTTTGAACTTAGAAATTTCTGTTGGCGTGTCGGCGGTCGGAGACGCACCTTGGTAAATTAGTTGTTTCCTCCTGTCTTTCATCTCCTCCGACAGTATAAAAATGTGAATGTCTTTGTATTTGTGTAGTGAAGTGCTCCGTTATGCATTTTGTTCCTGAATACGTGCAAGAGCTCTATTACGACAAAGGGTAAGTGGCGTGGGTAGGACGGTTTTGAATATCCTCAAGTCTCAAATCTGAACCAAGAAGTGTAGTAGTGACCCCATATTTATTTATTTATAGTTATTTTAACTGCTTTTATGACGTGTCATCGTCACGCTTGTACTGCATGGACTTACTTTGTCGGACAAATGAGAAAGAGCGACTGATAAGTGATTTCTCTCATTTCGCTCATGCATGCATGTATCACCAGACGTTGCATCAAATTGTGTGATATCACATTATTTTTTCACAGTGTTGTCACTGTTACCGCATGTAAACTAAATATATGTAGCATACATCTGTTATCAGACCTGTTATGGACCGGCCTCGGTGGCTTAGTCGGTAGCGTGTTCGCCTTCTGATCCCGAGATCGCGGGTTCGAACCCGGCCGAGGGCGCCAACAACTTGGTGGCAGGGTACAAGTTGCTTAGACACGCCGTCTTCCGCGAGGGACGTTAAATACAGGGTGCCGTGTGATGAGCTTTCATCGCACGTTAAAGAACCCTCAGGTGTGGCGTCGCTCATGATCTCAGTTGTCTCGCGACGTAAACACCCAATTATACCTGTTATGGGCATTAGTGTCCCTGAGGAATTCACTGGGATATAGCCTTCTCTTAGCAATATATGATCGTCCGGAACATTTCTGTACATCATGGTTCTTATATCATGGTCTACATTTTCGTTTCTATTACGTAGTCACTACATATAGTGGCACATGCTCTTGAACTGCGTTAAAGAGAAGCACTCCACTGTGTGGTTGCCAGTGACGTCATGTACGACAACAAATAAATAAATGAGGCGTGATAATAAGATGCAACATTTTGCCGCTTGTGCCAGACCCCACCTCCGTTCGATAGATCGCCCGCAAAAAATTCGTGAAGGAACGCCTTTTTTTTTTTCTTTATTTTGTTCAATGCGCTCTTGGAGGAAGGAAAACTAAGGAGGGAGCACGACCGTTTCTTTCCGAATCACAAAAGTGTAGTGGAAGTGACGCATCATGAGGACGTCATATCGATCAGGTGACTGAGGCAGCCAATCTGCGGTGAGACTTCGCCACAACTGGGGCAGCTGCCGGCGTGGATGGCGTTTTGTGGCGCCCGGCGAGATGCTAGAGAGCTGGGAGAGGAGAATTGTTTGTCCCAGTTGCTTCTCCTCACCCAAACTTCCGGAATCGTGCAAAATGACGTCACACTCCCTCCTTATTTTCCTTCCTCCATGAATGCGCTTCTTAGAAGACGCGTCTTTCTTTCACCCCCAATGTGAGAGGGAGAAAGAGCACACTATCGCCTCTCGCGTCCTGGATAAAGATTAAAAGGAAACAGAAAATGCAACCCAAGACAAGGCCAGTTCCGATAGAGTCACCCGATACATTTGTTTTTGTTTTGTTTCCGCAAGTTAAAGCTCATCTTCGACGCATGAGGCGGCACTGTGCTCCTTCCCCCTCTCCCGTTGGGGATAAAGGAAATACGCGTCTTCTAAGAAGCGCAATGAACAAAATAAAGAAAAAAAATGGCGTTCCTTCACGAATTTTTTTGCGGGCGATCTATCGAACGTATTTTTGTTCTGATAACGGCTACGATATCAGGTGACCGCAAGGAACAGATGTTCTCATTGGGACAACTTTGTAGCTTTTATAATTAAAAAGTTAATTAATGAAAGTTAATTAAGACATTGCCTTTGGATTGCCATCACAGATAACAGCATAGGCGAAACGGACGGCATAAATGCTTGTTCGTGAAGCGGTCGTGAGAAAGCGCTGCAATCAAGCGCTCTTCTCGCGCAACGAAACTGATTCCGTTGTAGTTTCGGGCCCTTTCTGCTGGCCCGGGAAAAAAAAGACTCGTATGAGCTAGAGAGTTGCAACATACTGCATTCGCTTTCTCATGTCAACGCCCACAACTTCACAGTTGACATCTCCGGTGTAATCATCCTAATGAAAAAGTTAGAAAATTAAATTAATTAATTCATCAGTTAATTACGCGACAAAAACACAATTAAATGCTCCAGGTCACTGGTAACACTATACACTTAGTTTCATTCTTCTGCAATGAGTCATTATTTTTTAAAGGTGGGGTCAATCTTAAATGGAACACCCTGTATATATTAAATAATGGCGCCAAGTGGGAAAATGTTAGACCACATTAGGCCACATTGAGTACACCTAATTGCGTTTTATGAGACCTCAACAAATGAGATCACACAGGTAAGGTACCAGGGCCCAATAAGACTCTTGAATGGGTTCTAATATGATTTATATGAATTGGGCCCATTTCAATAATCACATACGAGTGGATCTTTTTGGACCACATACCTCTTTTTTTTAATAGGGTCCTTATATCTTTCCGAGTCACCATGCAAAATATTTCGTTTATATTCAGCTCCGAGAATTTGCAATGAAATTTTCAACTTGCATATTTTGCCCCTGACTGAAAGCCGCAGTTGGACAGTCGTGACGCCAGGAGCGTTCTCTTCTGGCGGCGTCTGCTCGGCGGGCTGTGCGTCGCCCTTCTGGTTTCCGTACTTTTAATACGCATGGCATTCCTGCTTTTTATTAACAGTGATTGGTTACTGCATATGTGACGGTGTTCTTGAGCGATGAAGCATAGGTGTTGCATCGTGAGAACAAGAGTGAAAATGCGTGATATTTTTCGGGTTTGCCGAGACCGAACCCCTAAAACTGTTGTGGGTAGCCAGTATTCATCGCTCAGTGCACTACCAATGCCTGTTGAAAAGACAAGTTGAAGTTTCAACCTAGTTCTTGTCACAGATTTGGCTACAGAGCATAAACATTTGTCAGTCGCGTCTCTCCGAGTTACAGCACCAACACGTGCATAGAAAATGTTACAAGCTGTACAGCTAGGAATAACATATGTTATTAAACAAATCGCCAATCCCAACCGGGTGAAGATCTCATTTTGCACCTCAAGCAAGCGCTGAGTGTTGTTGTGTCGTCTTGACGTCGGGAACAACAGTGACGTCACGGAGAAACCGAAACCGGATATGGGTTAACCGTCGGATTTAATTCATTTTCTCTACAACGAGGAAGCTTTCACTCTTTCTATTTTATGTGGATGATATCCGTGTGGAGCACAGTCGAATGGAGTCGCAGTCCGAATCCCTCCAGTATGGCACCCAAATGGAATTCAGATTCCAGTTCAGATTTTCACCTGGGCAAAGTCGAAACAGGTTGGATGCTGAGGCAGACATGTGATATACCTTGAGTCACACGGACACACGTCTTGGTTTTCTTGAGTAAATACGTCCTCCTCATTCAGGTACACGATTAAATCAAACCTTGTTAAAAACATCAATAATCATTTTTGGTATCTCTCTCTGCTGTGCTCAATGTCTTTTAAGTAAATTAAAATGTAAATATATGCGTCATTGAGAAAAGTAAATTTTCAGAAGGATTATTAAGGTTGGGGGGGGGATCATGGTACTAAAGGGGTCGCGTACTGGAAAAGTTTGAGAAATACTGGTCTAGATTAGAGCCCTGCGCGGATGACGTTTTTGGCATCCGCATCCGACCCGCATCCGCGCACACGTTACCGCATCCGATCCGCACCCGCAGCATACACAACAGTTTACATCCGCATCCAAACCGCTGAGCAAAACGCACCATCCGCATCCGATCCGCAAAATCCGCGCGTTTCGAAGGACGCGTAAAGACCGCCGGAAGCATGTTGGTATAATTTCGGATGCCTCCATGCTGTCACGGAAGGACTCACGACGACAAGCAAAGGTACCTTTCAACAAATACTGTGTGGAACGCTACCTCGCCGGTGCTCGCGTGGTTCGAGACGCCGGAATGCCTCCTCTCTCGTCTTGGCTGTTCATGGCCAAAGGTGAACCCGAGCATGCGCTCGCTGTCGGCGCGCAATACAAATAAATTGCTGATGGAAAAATTACAGCACGCGGTATATCCGCATCCTATCCGCTACCGATCCGCTGCTTTCGCATCCGCATCCGAACCGCATCCGACCTCGAGCCATCCACATCCGATCCGCACACCGCAGAAAGTGCTAAATTTTCATCCGAATCCGCAAGTATCTTGCGGATATCCGCTTCCATCCGCGGATGGTGCAGGGCTCTAGATCGCCCAGATCGCCTAAATCCACTGGCGTCCACCTGACGGAAGAGAAGTGACAAGTTCCACCATAGCTATTTTAATCTTACACAGATGGCGCCACCATGTCCGCCATTTGGGAGGTTGCAGCCAGTGCCACTTGGTCAATGAGATACGAGATACATCTTGTGGCCCTTTGTGTCCCAGCATAGAGTGGAGATAATTTCTCTTCCATTTAGCTGCAGTTTCCGGCTTAAAATATATAAAAAAAGCTGTCGGATATAAACGAAGGTGATGGTTGTGATGGCATTAGGCAGAATCACAGTTTCGGTGTTATTCACGTTCTTCGTTGTGTACAGTGTTATTCCAGGCTCACGTAAGTTAATTGTCAAAGCATCGTTACGTGCGAGCGTTTGGGTGATCTGTGAATTTAGGAAGTCCGGCACAAACAGTGGCTGCCGTCGTAGTTTATCCTAAGCACTCAATACAAGTGGCAAGCGCAGTTTGATTGCACCAATAGTCGAAACGAGTGAAATTACCGACGATAAATTTGTCAGGACCACGACGCAGTTGTTTCGCGAATTAACGCAGCATAAGCAAATAAATAAAAAACAATAGTCAAGCCGAGGAAAGTAGGCGATGATAAAGAGAGCATGGAAGTAGCCATTCTCAGAGAGGATAGAATTTTCCTGTTGAGCTTTCATGTGCACAACAGTTATGAGAAGAAATTCCAGCGACTCGTGCAAAGCCAAAGTCTGGTGCAGTGAGAGTTTTGACTGAAGGAGTCATTTTTTGCAGACTTGTTCTCATGGCACCCAACACTGATGGCTTTGGGGGTGAGTTGTGGTTCGCAAACTGGTCCAGCCCAAAAATATATTTCTTTTTCAGTACGGGTTCTTCATGTACCAGGCAGTTTTAATGTTTTCAAGTTGGGCTCTATTTCCTGATCTAAAGAAGCCCAAGAGAGTGACCTTTCATTGGGTTCTACAGGTGAGAATACATATGAGATATACTGTCTTTGTAAATGCTCTTTTGACTTGTAGGTGCTCGCCCTAGTGTGCATTGCTTCCGGAGCTTCTGTCGCCTTCTATAACAAAGTGACACTTGGAAAGGCTCACTTTGTCTCGTGGCATGCAAAGCTTGGCCTGCTGACAAACGTGTGTGCCTTCTCTGCTGCCCTCGGGGGAATTGTAGCAAGATACAGCAACAAAATTCGTCTTGCACCTCCACTCACTTTGAAAACTGGACATGCTACTTTTGGGTGCGTTGTCTATGGCAGTGCAATGTTTACGATACTCTTGGGCCTAAATACTGAATATTTTAATGGAGTAGCAAACAAAACATATGGAACCCCACTGTGGAAAGTAGTTTCCTCAGTTCCACTTTTAATGTTGGGGTCTACCATCCTTCAAGTTGTCCGCTCGTATTCTCCTCGCTACATGAAACGTTGAGTGGATTAATAAATACTTGTTCTTCTATACTTGGGTTTTCTACAGAAATGCTTTCTACGTAAAATAAGCATTTTTCTCATGCATATACAGGGAATGAAAATGGGAGATTCTGGCTATCTAAGCAGCACTACTCATGATGCGGCCTCGCCAGTACATGTTCAAATAGATTTTCATTTTTCCTGTTACACATATGTGTGTTGGCACAACCCGGGTTCAGCGGGAGCGAGGTGGTTTTCCTCCCCGCCCCCTACTTCTGGTTACGCCGCTCGTGGGAATGTATGGTTGTTGGACCATTTTAATTGGAGAACAAAGATAATAATGGAAGGAAAAGAACAAGAAACTCACTGGTGAGTGATTCACTTATTCGGAAGACAAAACAGTTGAATTGAGTAAACCGGTTCAGTCAGTTCAGCTCAGACTGACGAACCGTTCAAAAGAATTTTTCATTCGTTCAGTGACATCGTATTGTCATGTGACAAATAATGACGTCATAGTGTTGGGTGTTTCACACCCCACCCCAGCCAACACCTACACATAATTCCGGGAGGTGCTTTGTCCATCGAGCTAACTATATATGCTCGCAATCCGGCTCCATTTGTAGTCCGTTGCAGTCAGACTCCGCTTTTAGTTAACTCAACTTAACTCTGAGTCTCCTACACTGACACGTAGACGGTGGATTCCTCTCTTGGAGATTGTTGGGATGAACGTCAGCTCCGCAAATAGACCTACTCATATAAAGAAGACAAGCCGTCTGTAGTCAACTCAACTTGATTCCATGTGTCCTTCACTGACACGTAGACGGTGGATTCCTCTCTTGGAGATTGTTGGGATGAACGTCAGCTCCGCAAATAGACCTACTCATATAAAGAAGACAAGCCGTCTGTAGTCAACTCAACTTGATTCCATGTGTCCTTCACTGACACGTAGACGGTGGATTCCTCTCTTGGAGATTGTTGGGATGAACGTCAGCTCCGCAAATAGACCTACTCATATAAAGAAGACAAGCCGTCTGTAGTCAACTCAACTTGATTCCATGTGTCCTTCACTGACACGTAGACGGTGGATTCCTCTCTTGGAGATTGTTGGGATGAACGTCAGCTCCGCAAATAGACCTACTCATATAAAGAAGACAAGCCGTCTGTAGTCAACTCAACTTGATTCCATGTGTCCTTCACTGACACGTAGACGGTGGATTCCTCTCTTGGAGATTGTTGGGATGAACGTCAGCTCCGCAAATAGACCTACTCATATAAAGAAGACAAGCCGTCTGTAGTCAACTCAACTTGATTCCATGTGTCCTTCACTGACACGTAGACGGTGGATTCCTCTCTTGGAGATTGTTGGGATGAACGTCAGCTCCGCAAATAGACCTACTCATATAAAGAAGACAAGCCGTCTGTAGTCAACTCAACTTGATTCCATGTGTCCTTCACTGACACGTAGACGGTGGATTCCTCTCTTGGAGATTGTTGGGATGAACGTCAGCTCCGCAAATAGACCTACTCATATAAAGAAGACAAGCCGTCTGTAGTCAACTCAACTTGATTCCATGTGTCCTTCACTGACACGTAGACGGTGGATTCCTCTCTTGGAGATTGTTGGGATGAACGTCAGCTCCGCAAATAGACCTACTCATATAAAGAAGACAAGCCGTCTGTAGTCAACTCAACTTGATTCCATGTGTCCTTCACTGACACGTAGACGGTGGATTCCTCTCTTGGAGATTGTTGGGATGAACGTCAGCTCCGCAAATAGACCTACTCATATAAAGAAGACAAGCCGTCTGTAGTCAACTCAACTTGATTCCATGTGTCCTTCACTGACACGTAGACGGTGGATTCCTCTCTTGGAGATTGTTGGGATGAACGTCAGCTCCGCAAATAGACCTACTCATATAAAGAAGACAAGCCGTCTGTAGTCAACTCAACTTGATTCCATGTGTCCTTCACTGACACGTAGACGGTGGATTCCTCTCTTGGAGATTGTTGGGATGAACGTCAGCTCCGCAAATAGACCTACTCATATAAAGAAGACAAGCCGTCTGTAGTCAACTCAACTTGATTCCATGTGTCCTTCACTGACACGTAGACGGTGGATTCCTCTCTTGGAGATTGTTGGGATGAACGTCAGCTCCGCAAATAGACCTACTCATATAAAGAAGACAAGCCGTCTGTAGTCAACTCAACTTGATTCCATGTGTCCTTCACTGACACGTAGACGGTGGATTCATCTCTTGGAGATTGTTGGGATGAACGTCAGCTCCGCAAATAGACCTACTCATATAAAGAAGACAAGCCGTCTGTAGTCAACTCAACTTGATTCCATGTGTCCTTCACTGACACGTAGACGGTGGATTCCTCTCTTGGAGATTGTTGGGATGAACGTCAGCTCCGCAAATAGACCTACTCATATAAAGAAGACAAGCCGTCTGTAGTCAACTCAACTTGATTCCATGTGTCCTTCACTGACACGTAGACGGTGGATTCCCCTCTTGGAGATTGTTGGGATGAACGTCAGCTCCGCAAATAGACCTACTCATATAAAGAAGACAAGCCGTCTGTAGTCAACTCAACTTGATTCCATGTGTCCTTCACTGACACGTAGACGGTGGATTCCTCTCTTGGAGATTGTTGGGATGAACGTCAGCTCCGCAAATAGACCTACTCATATAAAGAAGACAAGCCGTCTGTAGTCAACTCAACTTGATTCCATGTGTCCTTCACTGACACGTAGACGGTGGATTCCTCTCTTGGAGATTGTTGGGATGAACGTCAGCTCCGCAAATAGACCTACTCATATAAAGAAGACAAGCCGTCTGTAGTCAACTCAACTTGATTCCATGTGTCCTTCACTGACACGTAGACGGTGGATTCCTCTCTTGGAGATTGTTGGGATGAACGTCAGCTCCGCAAATAGACCTACTCATATAAAGAAGACAAGCCGTCTGTGGTCAACTCAACTTGATTCCATGTATCCTTCACTGACACGTAGACGGTGGATTCCTCTCTTGGAGATTGTTGGGATGAACGTCAGCTCCGCAAATAGACCTACTCAGAAAGAAGACAAGCCGTCTGTAGTCAACTCAACTTGATTCCATGTGTCCTACACTGACACGTAGACGGTGGATTCCTCTCTTGGAGATTGTTGGGATGAACGTCAGCTCCGCAAATAGACCTACTCATATAAAGAAGACAAGCCGTCTGTAGTCAACTCAACTTGATTCCATGTGTCCTTCACTGACACGTAGACGGTGGATTCCTCTCTTGGAGATTGTTGGGATGAACGTCAGCTCCGCAAATAGACCTACTCATATAAAGAAGACAAGCCGTCTGTAGTCAACTCAACTTGATTCCATGTGTCCTTCACTGACACGTAGACGGTGGATTCCTCTCTTGGAGATTGTTGGGATGAACGTCAGCTCCGCAAATAGACCTACTCATATAAAGAAGACAAGCCGTCTGTAGTCAACTCAACTTGATTCCATGTGTCCTTCACTGACACGTAGACGGTGGATTCCTCTCTTGGAGATTGTTGGGATGAACGTCAGCTCCGCAAATAGACCTACTCATATAAAGAAGACAAGCCGTATGTAGTCAACTCAACTTGATTCCATGTGTCCTACACTGACACGTAGACGGTGGATTCCTCTCTTGGAGATTGTTGGGATGAACGTCAGCTCCGCAAATAGACCTACTCATATAAAGAAGACAAGCCGTCTGTAGTCAACTCAACTTGATTCCATGTGTCCTTCACTGACACGTAGACGGTGGATTCCTCTCTTGGAGATTGTTGGGATGAACGTCAGCTCCGCAAATAGACCTACTCATATAAAGAAGACAAGCCGTCTGTAGTCAACTCAACTTGATTCCATGTGTCCTTCACTGACACGTAGACGGTGGATTCCTCTCTTGGAGATTGTTGGGATGAACGTCAGCTCCGCAAATAGACCTACTCATATAAAGAAGACAAGCCGTCTGTAGTCAACTCAACTTGATTCCATGTGTCCTTCACTGACACGTAGACGGTGGATTCCTCTCTTGGAGATTGTTGGGATGAACGTCAGCTCCGCAAATAGACCTACTCATATAAAGAAGACAAGCCGTCTGTAGTCAACTCAACTTGATTCCATGTGTCCTTCACTGACACGTAGACGGTGGATTCCTCTCTTGGAGATTGTTGGGATGAACGTCAGCTCCGCAAATAGACCTACTCATATAAAGAAGACAAGCCGTCTGTAGTCAACTCAACTTGATTCCATGTGTCCTTCACTGACACGTAGACGGTGGATTCCTCTCTTGGAGATTGTTGGGATGAACGTCAGCTCCGCAAATAGACCTACTCATATAAAGAAGACAAGCCGTCTGTAGTCAACTCAACTTGATTCCATGTGTCCTTCACTGACACGTAGACGGTGGATTCCTCTCTTGGAGATTGTTGGGATGAACGTCAGCTCCGCAAATAGACCTACTCATATAAAGAAGACAAGCCGTCTGTAGTCAACTCAACTTGATTCCATGTGTCCTACACTGACACGTAGACGGTGGATTCCTCTCTTGGAGATTGTTGGGATGAACGTCAGCTCCGCAAATAGACCTACTCATATAAAGAAGACAAGCCGTCTGTAGTCAACTCAACTTGATTCCATGTGTCCTTCACTGACACGTAGACGGTGGATTCCTCTCTTGGAGATTGTTGGGATGAACGTCAGCTCCGCAAATAGACCTACTCATATAAAGAAGACAAGCCGTCTGTAGTCAACTCAACTTGATTCCATGTGTCCTTCACTGACACGTAGACGGTGGATTCCTCTCTTGGAGATTGTTGGGATGAACGTCAGCTCCGCAAATAGACCTACTCATATAAAGAAGACAAGCCGTCTGTAGTCAACTCAACTTGATTCCATGTGTCCTTCACTGACACGTAGACGGTGGATTCCTCTCTTGGAGATTGTTGGGATGAACGTCAGCTCCGCAAATAGACCTACTCATATAAAGAAGACAAGCCGTCTGTAGTCAACTCAACTTGATTCCATGTGTCCTTCACTGACACGTAGACGGTGGATTCCTCTCTTGGAGATTGTTGGGATGAACGTCAGCTCCGCAAATAGACCTACTCATATAAAGAAGACAAGCCGTCTGTAGTCAACTCAACTTGATTCCATGTGTCCTTCACTGACACGTAGACGGTGGATTCCTCTCTTGGAGATTGTTGGGATGAACGTCAGCTCCGCAAATAGACCTACTCATATAAAGAAGACAAGCCGTCTGTAGTCAACTCAACTTGATTCCATGTGTCCTTCACTGACACGTAGACGGTGGATTCCTCTCTTGGAGATTGTTGGGATGAACGTCAGCTCCGCAAATAGACCTACTCATATAAAGAAGACAAGCCGTCTGTAGTCAACTCAACTTGATTCCATGTGTCCTACACTGACACGTAGACGGTGGATTCCTCTCTTGGAGATTGTTGGGATGAACGTCAGCTCCGCAAATAGACCTACTCATATAAAGAAGACAAGCCGTCTGTAGTCAACTCAACTTGATTCCATGTGTCCTTCACTGACACGTAGACGGTGGATTCCTCTCTTGGAGATTGTTGGGATGAACGTCAGCTCCGCAAATAGACCTACTCATATAAAGAAGACAAGCCGTCTGTAGTCAACTCAACTTGATTCCATGTGTCCTTCACTGACACGTAGACGGTGGATTCCTCTCTTGGAGATTGTTGGGATGAACGTCAGCTCCGCAAATAGACCTACTCATATAAAGAAGACAAGCCGTCTGTAGTCAACTCAACTTGATTCCATGTGTCCTTCACTGACACGTAGACGGTGGATTCCTCTCTTGGAGATTGTTGGGATGAACGTCAGCTCCGCAAATAGACCTACTCATATAAAGAAGACAAGCCGTCTGTAGTCAACTCAACTTGATTCCATGTGTCCTTCACTGACACGTAGACGGTGGATTCCTCTCTTGGAGATTGTTGGGATGAACGTCAGCTCCGCAAATAGACCTACTCATATAAAGAAGACAAGCCGTCTGTAGTCAACTCAACTTGATTCCATGTGTCCTTCACTGACACGTAGACGGTGGATTCCTCTCTTGGAGATTGTTGGGATGAACGTCAGCTCCGCAAATAGACCTACTCATATAAAGAAGACAAGCCGTCTGTAGTCAACTCAACTTGATTCCATGTGTCCTTCACTGACACGTAGACGGTGGATTCCTCTCTTGGAGATTGTTGGGATGAACGTCAGCTCCGCAAATAGACCTACTCATATAAAGAAGACAAGCCGTCTGTAGTCAACTCAACTTGATTCCATGTGTCCTTCACTGACACGTAGACGGTGGATTCCTCTCTTGGAGATTGTTGGGATGAACGTCAGCTCCGCAAATAGACCTACTCATATAAAGAAGACAAGCCGTCTGTAGTCAACTCAACTTGATTCCATGTGTCCTTCACTGACACGTAGACGGTGGATTCCTCTCTTGGAGATTGTTGGGATGAACGTCAGCTCCGCAAATAGACCTACTCATATAAAGAAGACAAGCCGTCTGTAGTCAACTCAACTTGATTCCATGTGTCCTTCACTGACACGTAGACGGTGGATTCCTCTCTTGGAGATTGTTGGGATGAACGTCAGCTCCGCAAATAGACCTACTCATATAAAGAAGACAAGCCGTCTGTAGTCAACTCAACTTGATTCCATGTGTCCTTCACTGACACGTAGACGGTGGATTCCTCTCTTGGAGATTGTTGGGATGAACGTCAGCTCCGCAAATAGACCTACTCATATAAAGAAGACAAGCCGTCTGTAGTCAACTCAACTTGATTCCATGTGTCCTTCACTGACACGTAGACGGTGGATTCCTCTCTTGGAGATTGTTGGGATGAACGTCAGCTCCGCAAATAGACCTACTCATATAAAGAAGACAAGCCGTCTGTAGTCAACTCAACTTGATTCCATGTGTCCTTCACTGACACGTAGACGGTGGATTCCTCTCTTGGAGATTGTTGGGATGAACGTCAGCTCCGCAAATAGACCTACTCATATAAAGAAGACAAGCCGTCTGTAGTCAACTCAACTTGATTCCATGTGTCCTTCACTGACACGTAGACGGTGGATTCCTCTCTTGGAGATTGTTGGGATGAACGTCAGCTCCGCAAATAGACCTACTCATATAAAGAAGACAAGCCGTCTGTAGTCAACTCAACTTGATTCCATGTGTCCTTCACTGACACGTAGACGGTGGATTCCTCTCTTGGAGATTGTTGGGATGAACGTCAGCTCCGCAAATAGACCTACTCATATAAAGAAGACAAGCCGTCTGTAGTCAACTCAACTTGATTCCATGTGTCCTCACTGACACGTAGACGGTGGATTCCTCTCTTGGAGATTGTTGGGATGAACGTCAGCTCCGCAAATAGACCTACTCATATAAAGAAGACAAGCCGTCTGTAGTCAACTCAACTTGATTCCATGTGTCCTTCACTGACACGTAGACGGTGGATTCCTCTCTTGGAGATTGTTGGGATGAACGTCAGCTCCGCAAATAGACCTACTCATATAAAGAAGACAAGCCGTCTGTAGTCAACTCAACTTGATTCCATGTGTCCTTCACTGACACGTAGACGGTGGATTCCTCTCTTGGAGATTGTTGGGATGAACGTCAGCTCCGCAAATAGACCTACTCATATAAAGAAGACAAGCCGTCTGTAGTCAACTCAACTTGATTCCATGTGTCCTTCACTGACACGTAGACGGTGGATTCCTCTCTTGGAGATTGTTGGGATGAACGTCAGCTCCGCAAATAGACCTACTCATATAAAGAAGACAAGCCGTCTGTAGTCAACTCAACTTGATTCCATGTGTCCTTCACTGACACGTAGACGGTGGATTCCTCTCTTGGAGATTGTTGGGATGAACGTCAGCTCCGCAAATAGACCTACTCATATAAAGAAGACAAGCCGTCTGTAGTCAACTCAACTTGATTCCATGTGTCCTTCACTGACACGTAGACGGTGGATTCCTCTCTTGGAGATTGTTGGGATGAACGTCAGCTCCGCAAATAGACCTACTCATATAAAGAAGACAAGCCGTCTGTAGTCAACTCAACTTGATTCCATGTGTCCTTCACTGACACGTAGACGGTGGATTCCTCTCTTGGAGATTGTTGGGATGAACGTCAGCTCCGCAAATAGACCTACTCATATAAAGAAGACAAGCCGTCTGTAGTCAACTCAACTTGATTCCATGTGTCCTTCACTGACACGTAGACGGTGGATTCCTCTCTTGGAGATTGTTGGGATGAACGTCAGCTCCGCAAATAGACCTACTCATATAAAGAAGACAAGCCGTCTGTAGTCAACTCAACTTGATTCCATGTGTCCTTCACTGACACGTAGACGGTGGATTCCTCTCTTGGAGATTGTTGGGATGAACGTCAGCTCCGCAAATAGACCTACTCATATAAAGAAGACAAGCCGTCTGTAGTCAACTCAACTTGATTCCATGTGTCCTACACTGACACGTAGACGGTGGATTCCTCTCTTGGAGATTGTTGGGATGAACGTCAGCTCCGCAAATAGACCTACTCATATAAAGAAGACAAGCCGTCTGTAGTCAACTCAACTTGATTCCATGTGTCCTTCACTGACACGTAGACGGTGGATTCCTCTCTTGGAGATTGTTGGGATGAACGTCAGCTCCGCAAATAGACCTACTCATATAAAGAAGACAAGCCGTCTGTAGTCAACTCAACTTGATTCCATGTGTCCTTCACTGACACGTAGACGGTGGATTCCTCTCTTGGAGATTGTTGGGATGAACGTCAGCTCCGCAAATAGACCTACTCATATAAAGAAGACAAGCCGTCTGTAGTCAACTCAACTTGATTCCATGTGTCCTTCACTGACACGTAGACGGTGGATTCCTCTCTTGGAGATTGTTGGGATGAACGTCAGCTCCGCAAATAGACCTACTCATATAAAGAAGACAAGCCGTCTGTAGTCAACTCAACTTGATTCCATGTGTCCTTCACTGACACGTAGACGGTGGATTCCTCTCTTGGAGATTGTTGGGATGAACGTCAGCTCCGCAAATAGACCTACTCATATAAAGAAGACAAGCCGTCTGTAGTCAACTCAACTTGATTCCATGTGTCCTTCACTGACACGTAGACGGTGGATTCCTCTCTTGGAGATTGTTGGGATGAACGTCAGCTCCGCAAATAGACCTACTCATATAAAGAAGACAAGCCGTCTGTAGTCAACTCAACTTGATTCCATGTGTCCTTCACTGACACGTAGACGGTGGATTCCTCTCTTGGAGATTGTTGGGATGAACGTCAGCTCCGCAAATAGACCTACTCATATAAAGAAGACAAGCCGTCTGTAGTCAACTCAACTTGATTCCATGTGTCCTACACTGACACGTAGACGGTGGATTCCTCTCTTGGAGATTGTTGGGATGAACGTCAGCTCCGCAAATAGACCTACTCATATAAAGAAGACAAGCCGTCTGTAGTCAACTCAACTTGATTCCATGTGTCCTTCACTGACACGTAGACGGTGGATTCCTCTCTTGGAGATTGTTGGGATGAACGTCAGCTCCGCAAATAGACCTACTCATATAAAGAAGACAAGCCGTCTGTAGTCAACTCAACTTGATTCCATGTGTCCTTCACTGACACGTAGACGGTGGATTCCTCTCTTGGAGATTGTTGGGATGAACGTCAGCTCCGCAAATAGACCTACTCATATAAAGAAGACAAGCCGTCTGTAGTCAACTCAACTGGATTCCATGTGTCCTACACTGACACGTAGACGGTGGATTCCTCTCTTGGAGATTGTTGGGATGAACGTCAGCTCCGCAAATAGACCTACTCATATAAAGAAGACAAGCCGTCTGTAGTCAACTCAACTTGATTCCATGTGTCCTTCACTGACACGTAGACGGTGGATTCCTCTCTTGGAGATTGTTGGGATGAACGTCAGCTCCGCAAATAGACCTACTCATATAAAGAAGACAAGCCGTCTGTAGTCAACTCAACTTGATTCCATGTGTCCTACACTGACACGTAGACGGTGGATTCCTCTCTTGGAGATTGTTGGGATGAACGTCAGCTCCGCAAATAGACCTACTCATATAAAGAAGACAAGCCGTCTGTAGTCAACTCAACTTGATTCCATGTGTCCTTCACTGACACGTAGACGGTGGATTCCTCTCTTGGAGATTGTTGGGATGAACGTCAGCTCCGCAAATAGACCTACTCATATAAAGAAGACAAGCCGTCTGTAGTCAACTCAACTTGATTCCATGTGTCCTTCACTGACACGTAGACGGTGGATTCCTCTCTTGGAGATTGTTGGGATGAACGTCAGCTCCGCAAATAGACCTACTCATATAAAGAAGACAAGCCGTCTGTAGTCAACTCAACTTGATTCCATGTGTCCTTCACTGACACGTAGACGGTGGATTCCTCTCTTGGAGATTGTTGGGATGAACGTCAGCTCCGCAAATAGACCTACTCATATAAAGAAGACAAGCCGTCTGTAGTCAACTCAACTTGATTCCATGTGTCCTACACTGACACGTAGACGGTGGATTCCTCTCTTGGAGATTGTTGGGATGAACGTCAGCTCCGCAAACAGACCTACTCATATAAAGAAGACAAGCCGTCTGTAGTCAACTCAACTTGATTCCATGTGTCCTTCACTGACACGTAGACGGTGGATTCCTCTCTTGGAGATTGTTGGGATGAACGTCAGCTCCGCAAATAGACCTACTCATATAAAGAAGACAAGCCGTCTGTAGTCAACTCAACTTGATTCCATGTGTCCTTCACTGACACGTAGACGGTGGATTCCTCTCTTGGAGATTGTTGGGATGAACGTCAGCTCCGCAAATAGACCTACTCATATAAAGAAGACAAGCCGTCTGTAGTCAACTCAACTTGATTCCATGTGTCCTTCACTGACACGTAGACGGTGGATTCCTCTCTTGGAGATTGTTGGGATGAACGTCAGCTCCGCAAATAGACCTACTCATATAAAGAAGACAAGCCGTCTGTAGTCAACTCAACTTGATTCCATGTGTCCTTCACTGACACGTAGACGGTGGATTCCTCTCTTGGAGATTGTTGGGATGAACGTCAGCTCCGCAAATAGACCTACTCATATAAAGAAGACAAGCCGTCTGTAGTCAACTCAACTTGATTCCATGTGTCCTTCACTGACACGTAGACGGTGGATTCCTCTCTTGGAGATTGTTGGGATGAACGTCAGCTCCGCAAATAGACCTACTCATAAACAAGACAAGCCGTCTGTAGTCAACTCAACTTGATTCCATGTGTCCTTCACTGATACGTAGACGGTGGATTCCTCTCTTGGAGATTGTTGGGATGAACGGCAGCTCGGCAAATAGACCTACTCATATAGAGAAGACAAGCCGTTTGTAGTCAAGTCAAATTGGTTCTGAGTCTCCTACACTGACACGTAGATGGTGGATTCCTCTCTTGGAGATTGTTGGGATGAACGGCAGCTCGGCAAATAGACCTACTCATATAGAGAAGACAAGCCGTTTGTAGTCAAGTCAAATTCGTTCTGAGTCTCCTACACTGACACGTAGATGGTGGATTCCTCTCTTGGAGATTGTTGGGATGAACGGCAGCTCGGCAAATAGACCTACTCATATAGAGAAGACAAGCCGTTTGTAGTCAAGTCAAATTGGTTCTGAGTCTCCTACACTGACACGTAGATGGTGGATTCCTCTCAAGGAGATGGTTGGGATGAACGGCAGCTCGGCAAATAGACCTACTCATATAGAGGAGACAAGCCGTTTGTAGTCAAGTCAAATTGGTTCTGAGTCTCCTACACTGACACGTAGATGGTGGATTCCTCTCTTGGAGATTGTTGGGATGAACGGCAGCTCGGCAAATAGACCTACTCATATAGAGAAGACAAGCCGTTTGTAGTCAAGTCAAATTGGTTCTGAGTCTCCTACACTGACACGTAGATGGTGGATTCCTCTCTTGGAGATTGTTGGGATGAACGGCAGCTCGGCAAATAGACCTACTCATATAGAGAAGACAAGCCGTTTGTAGTCAAGTCAAATTGGTTCAAACGGTTGTCGTGCATTCGTACATCAACTATCTGAGTCAAAGGAACGTGTGTCTCAACTTACGCCAGATAAATGACGGTTGTCGTGCATTCGTACATCAACTGTCTGAGTCAAGGGAGGTGTGTCTCAACTTACGTCAGATAAATGACGGTTGTCGTGCACTCGTACATCAACTGTGAGTCAAGTGAGGTGTGTCTCAAGTTACGCCAGATAAATGACGGTTGTCGTGTATTCGTACATCAACTGTCTGAGTCAAGGGAGGTGTGTCTCAACTTACGCCAGATAAATGACGGTTGTCGTGCATTCGTACATCAACTGTCTGAGTCAAGGGAGGTGTGTCTCAACTTACGCCAGATAAATGACGGTTGTCGTGCATTCGTACATCAACTGTCTGAGTCAAGGGAGGTGTGTCTAAACTTACGCCAGATAAATGGCGGTTCTCGTGCATTCGTACATCAACTGTCTGAGTCAAGGGAGGTGTGTCTCAAATTACGCCAGATAAATGACGGTTGTCGTGCATTCGTACATCAACTGTCTGAGTCAATGGAGGTGTGTCTCAAGATACGCCAGATAAATGACGGTTGTCGTGCATTTGTACATCAACTGTCTGAGTCAAGGGAGATGTGTCTGAACTTACGCCAGAATGACGGTCGTCGTGCATTCGTACATCAACTGTCTGAGTCAAGGGAGGTGTGTCTCAACTTACGCCAGATAAATGACGGTTGTCGTGCATTCGTACATCAACTGTCTGAGTCAAGGGAGGTGTGTCTCAACTTACGCCAGATAAATGACGGTTGTCTTGCATTCGTACATCAACTGTCTGAGTCAAGGGAGGTGTGTCTCAAGTTACGCCAGATAAATGACGGTTGTCGTGCATTCGTACATCAACTGTCTGAGTCAAGGGAGGTGTGTCTCAACTTACGCCAGATAAATGACGGTTGTCGTGCATTCGTACATCAACTGTCTGAGTCAAGGGAGGTGTGTCTCAACTTACGCCAGATAAATGACGGTTGTCTTGCATTCGTACATCAACTGTCTGAGTCAAGGGAGGTGTGTCTCAAGTTACGCCAGATAAATGACGGTTGTCGTGCATTCGTACATCAACTGTCTGAGTCAAGGGAGGTGTGTCTCAACTTACGCCAGATAAATGACGGTTGTCTTGCATTCGTACATCAACTGTCTGAGTCAAGGGAGGTGTGTTTCAAGTTACGCCAGATAAATGACGGTTGTCGTGCATTCGTACATCAACTGTCTGAGTCAATGGAGGTGTGTCTTAAGATACGCCAGATAAATGACGGTTGTCGTGCATTCGTACATCAACTGTCTGAGTCAAGGGAGGTGTGTCTCAAGTTACGTCGATAAATGACGGTTGTCGTGGATTCTTACATCAACTTTCTGAGTCAAGGGAGGTGTGTCTCAAGTTACGTCGATAAATGACGGTTGTGGTGCATTCGTACATCAACTGTCTGAGTCAAGGGAGGTGTGTCTCAAGTTACGTCGATAAATGACGGTTGTCGTGCATTCGTACATCAACTGTCTGAGTCAAGTGAGGTTTGTCTCAACTTACGCCAGATCAATGACGGTTGTCGTGCATTCGTACATCAACTGTCTGAGTCAAGGGAGGTGTGTCTCAACTTACGCCAGATAAATGACGGTTGTCCTGCATTCGTACATCAACTGTCTGAGTCAAGGGAGGTGTGTCTAAACTTACGCCAGATAAATGGCGGTTGTCGTGCATTCGTGCATCAACTGTCTGAGTCAAGGGAGGTGTGTCTGAAGTTACGCCAGATAAATGACGGTTGTCGTGCATTCATACATCAACTGTCTGAGTCAATGGAGGTGTGTCTCAAGATACGCAGGATAAATGACGGTTGTCGTGCATTCGTACATCAACTGTCTGAGTCAAGAGAGGTGTGTCTCAAGTTACGCCAGATAAATGACGGTTGTCGAGCATTCGTACACCAACTGTCTGAGTCAAAGGGACGTGTGTCTCAAGTTACGCCAGATAAATAACGGTTGCCGTGCATTCGTACATCAACTGTCTGAGTCAAAGGAACGCGTGTCCCAACTTGCGCCAGATAAATGACGGTTGTCGTGCATTCGTACATCAACTGTCTGAGTCAAGGGAGGTGTGTCTCAAGTTACGCCAGATAAATGACGGTTGTCGTGCATTCGTATATCAACTGTCTGAGTTAAGGGTGGTGTGTCTCAAGTTACGCCAGATAAATGACGGTTGTCGTGCATTCATACATCAACTGTCTGAGTCAAGGGTGGTGTGTCTCAAGTTACGCCAGATAAATGACGGTTGTCGTGCATTCATACATCAACTGTCTGAGTCAAGGGTGGTGTGTCTCAAGTTACGCCAGATAAATGACGGTTGTCGTGCATTCGTATATCAGCTGTCTGAGTTAAGGGTGGTGTGTCTCAAGTTACGCCAGATAAATGACGGTTGTCGTGCATTCATACATCAACTGTCTGAGTCAAGGGTGGTGTGTCTCAAGTTACGCTAGATAAATGACGGTTGTCGTGCATTCATACATCAACTGTCTGAGTCAAAGGTGGCGTGTCTCAAGTTACGCCAGATAAATGACGTTTGTCGTGCATTCATACATCAACTGTCTGAGTCAAGGGAGGTGTGTCTCAAGTTACGCCAGATAAATGATGGTTGTCGAGCATTCGTACACCAACTGTCTGAGTCAAAGGGACGTGTGTCTCAAGTTACGCCAGATAAATAACGGTTGCCGTGCATTCGTACATCAACTGTCTGAGTCAAAGGAACGCGTATCCCAACTTGCGCCAGATAAATGACGGTTGTCGTGCATTCGTACATCAACTGTCTGAGTCAAGGGAGATGTGTCTGAACTTACGCCAGATAAATGACGGTTGTCGTGCATTCGTACATCAACTGTCTGAGTCAAAGGAACGCGTGTCTCAACTTAGGCGAGATAAATGACGGTTGTCGTGCATTCGTACATCAACTGTCTGAGTCAAAGGAACGTGTGTCTCAACTTACGCCAGATAAATGACGGTTGTCGTACATTCGTACATCAACTGTCTGAGTCAAGGGAGGTGTGTCTCAACTTACGTCAGATAAATGACGGTTGTCGTGCATTCGTACATCAACTGTCTGAGTCAAGGGAGGTGTGTTTCAAGTTACGCCAGATAAATGACGGTTGTCGTGCATTCGTACATCAACTGTCTGAGTCAATGGAGGTGTGTCTTAAGATACGCCAGATAAATGACGGTTGTCGTGCATTCGTACATCAACTGTCTGAGTCAAGGGAGGTGTGTCTCAAGTTACGTCGATAAATGACGGTTGTCGTGCATTCATACATCAACTGTCTGAGTCAAGGGAGGTGTGTCTCAAGTTACGTCGATAAATGACGGTTGTCGTGCATTCGTACATCAACTGTCTGAGTCAAGGGAGGTGTGTCTCAAGTTACGTCGATAAATGACGGTTGTCGTGCATTCGTACATCAACTGTCTGAGTCAAGGGAGGTGTGTCTCAACTTACGCCAGATAAATGACGGTTGTCGTGCATTCGTACATCAACTGTCTGAGTCAAGGGAGGTGTGTCTCAACTTACGCCAGATAAATGACGGTTGTCCTGCATTCGTACATCAACTGTCTGAGTCAAGGGAGGTGTGTCTAAACTTACGCCAGATAAATGGCGGTTGTCGTGCATTCGTGCATCAACTGTCTGGGTCAAGGGAGGTGTGTCTCAAGTTACGCCAGATAAATGACGGTTGTCGTGCATTCATACATCAACTGTCTGAGTCAATGGAGGTGTGTCTCAAGATACGCCAGATAAATGACGGTTGTCGTGCATTCGTACATCAACTGTCTGAGTCAAGAGAGGTGTGTCTCAAGTTACGCCAGATAAATGACGGTTGTCTTGCATTCGTACACCAACTGTCTCAGTCAAAGGGACGTGTGTCTCAAGTTACGCCAGATAAATAACGGTTGCCGTGCATTCGTACATCAACTGTCTGAGTCAAAGGAACGCGTGTCCCAACTTGCGCCAGATAAATGACGGTTGTCGTGCATTCGTACATCAACTGTCTGAGTCAAGGGAGGTGTGTCTCAAGTTACGCCAGATAAATGACGGTTGTCGTGCATTCGTATATCAACTGTCTGAGTTAAGGGTGGTGTGTCTCAAGTTACGCCAGATAAATGACGGTTGTCGTGCATTCATACATCAACTGTCTGAGTCAAGGGTGGTGTGTCTCAAGTTACGCCAGATAAATGACGGTTGTCGTGCATTCATACATCAACTGTCTGAGTCAAGGGTGGTGTGTCTCAAGTTACGCCAGATAAATGACGGTTGTCGTGCATTCGTATATCAACTGTCTGAGTTAAGGATGGTGTGTCTCAAGTTACGCCAGATAAATGACGGTTGTCGTGCATTCATACATCAACTGTCTGAGTCAAGGGTGGTGTGTCTCAAGTTACGCCAGATAAATGACGGTTGTCGTGCATTCATACATCAACTGTCTGAGTCAAAGGTGGCGTGTCTCAAGTTACGCCAGATAAATGACGGTTGTCGTGCATTCATACATCAACTGTCTGAGTCAAGGGAGGTGTGTCTCAAGTTACGCCAGATAAATGCTGGTTATCGAGCATTCGTACACCAACTGTCTGAGTCAAAGGGACGTGTGTCTCAAGTTACGCCAGATAAATAACGGTTGCCGTGCATTCGTACATCAACTGTCTGAGTCAAAGGAACGCGTATCCCAACTTCCGCCAGACAAATGACGGTTGTCGTGCATTCGTACATCAACTGTCTGAGTCAAGGGAGATGTGTCTGAACTTGCGCCAGATAAATGACGGTTGTCGTGCATTCGTACATCAACTGTCTGAGTCAAGGGAGGTGTGTCTCAAGTTACGCCAGATAAATGACGGTTGTCGTGCATTCGTATATCAACTGTCTGAGTTAAGGGTGGTGTGTCTCAAGTTACGCCAGATAAATGACGGTTGTCGTGCATTCATACATCAACTGTCTGAGTCAAGGGTGGTGTGTCTCAAGTTACGCCAGATAAATGACGGTTGTCGTGCATTCATACATCAACTGTCTGAGTCAATGGAGGTGTGTCTCAAGATACGCCAGATAAATGACGGTTGTCGTGCATTCGTACATCAACTGTCTGAGTCAAGAGAGGTGTGTCTCAAGTTACGCCAGATAAATGATGGTTGTCGAGCATTCGTACATCAACTGTCTCAGTCAAAGGGACGTGTGTCTCAAGTTACGCCAGATAAATAACGGTTGCCGTGCATTCGTATATCAACTGTCTGAGTCAAGGGAGGTGTGTCTCAAGTTACGCCAGATAAATGCTGGTTATCGAGCATTCGTACACCAACTGTCTGAGTCAAAGGGACGTGTGTCTCAAGTTACGCCAGATAAATAACGGTTGCCGTGCATTCGTACATCAACTGTCTGAGTCAAAGGAACGCGTATCCCAACTTCCGCCAGACAAATGACGGTTGTCGTGCATTCGTACATCAACTGTCTGAGTCAAGGGAGATGTGTCTGAACTTGCGCCAGATAAATGACGGTTGTCGTGCATTCGTACATCAACTGTCTGAGTCAAGGGAGGTGTGTCTCAAGTTACGCCAGATAAATGACGGTTGTCGTGCATTCGTATATCAACTGTCTGAGTTAAGGGTGGTGTGTCTCAAGTTACGCCAGATAAATGACGGTTGTCGTGCATTCATACATCAACTGTCTGAGTCAAGGGTGGTGTGTCTCAAGTTACGCCAGATAAATGACGGTTGTCGTGCATTCATACATCAACTGTCTGAGTCAAGGGTGGTGTGTCTCAAGTTACGCCAGATAAATGACGGTTGTCGTGCATTCGTATATCAACTGTCTGAGTTAAGGATGGTGTGTCTCAAGTTACGCCAGATAAATGACGGTTGTCGTGCATTCATACATCAACTGTCTGAGTCAAGGGTGGTGTGTCTCAAGTTACGCTAGATAAATGACGGTTGTCGTGCATTCATACATCAACTGTCTGAGTCAAATGTGGCGTGTCTCAAGTTACGCCAGATAAATGACGGTTGTCGTGCATTCATACATCAACTGTCTGAGTCAAGGGAGGTGTGTCTCAAGTTACGCCAGATAAATGCTGGTTATCGAGCATTCGTACACCAACTGTCTGAGTCAAAGGGACGTGTGTCTCAAGTTACGCCAGATAAATAACGGTTGCCGTGCATTCGTACATCAACTGTCTGAGTCAAAGGAACGCGTATCCCAACTTGCGCCAGACAAATGACGGTTGTCGTGCATTCGTACATCAACTGTCTGAGTCAAGGGAGATGTGTCTGAACTTACGCCAGATAAATGACGGTTGTCGTGCATTCGTACATCAACTGTCTGAGTCAAAGGAACGCGTGTCTCAACTTAGGCGAGATAAATGACGGTTGTCGTGCATTCGTACATCAACTGTCTGAGGCAAAGGAACGTGTGTCTCAACTTACGCCAGATAAATGACGGTTGTCGTGCATTCGTACATCAACTGTCTGAGTCAAGGGAGGTGTGTCTCAACTTACGTCAGATAAGTGACGGTTGTCGTGCATTCGTACATCAACTGTGAGTCAAGGGAGGTGTGTCTCAAGTTACGCCAGATAAATGACGGTTGTCGTGTATTCGTACATCAACTGTCTGAGTCAAGGGAGGTGTGTCTCAACTTACGTCAGATAAGTGACGGTTGTCGTGCATTCGTACATCAACTGTGAGTCAAGGGAGTTGTGTCTCAAGTTACGCCAGATAAATGACGGTTGTCGTGCATTCGTACATCAACTGTCTGAGTCAAGGGAGGTGTGCCTCAACTTACGCCAGATAAATGACGGATGTCGTGCATTCGTACATCAACTGTCTGAGTCAAAGGAACGCGTGTCTCAACTTACGCCAGATAAATAACGGTTGTCGTGCATGAACATTGTGTTGGCGCGCTGCACGATGATGAGGAACGCGTGATATGCTGCTATGCAGGATCGTGCTTTACTCGGCATTAAACGGTGGTGATATACCCACGTAGCGGGCATTGATCCTTTAGTGGGTAACGTGTTGCGTTGCTGAGCACTCGCGCGGGTTCGATCCGGCGCGAGCACGCTTGCAATGTGGAGGAGGTAGATATTGCTTCCAGCACCGTGTGTTGGAAATTTTAGGCGCATGTGAAAAGAACCCCAGGTGATCGACTTTCGTTTTTTCCAACCAGCGAGGGGAAGCCAAGCACCCGCTCTGACGAAGGAGAAAAAGATGGATTACGCGCCGTCCTTCTCTGCGGCAGCATATCGCCACACTATATAGACGACCCATGTGACGTTACGTTATATTTTGTTGTGGTGGGCAAAAGCAAGAAAAAGGTGTCCGCTGATAGGCTGATAAAGCTCATTGTGCCCACCAGCATGCTTTGGGAGGAGGGGTTACGTAATCAATGCGTCTCTTACGTACTACTTTCGTACCATTTCCCATTAACCACGTAGTCAGTGGCTGAGTTGTTGGCGTGCTGGCCATGTCACGTCGAGACATCCGGGCTCGAGTGTGCTATCGGGGGTTTTCCTCTGCCTTATGTCGGCACGGTCCCCCACAGCCGGCCCATGAGGCACATTCCCCGAGAGCGTTAGTGGTCACCTGTGTGAGGCCGACAACGGCGCATCACCCACGCACCACGTAGTCGGTCTATGCCTGTGTGTCGAGATAAATGACGGTTCTCGTGCATCAACATTGTTGCAGGTCCTAAAGCGGAAGTTCAGAGCTCGTGTTCCCGTCCACATCGCCAATATTCTCAGTTGCTCCAAAAACTCGGGTAATTTTCAGTACACCAGCTAGAACGATAGAAAGCACTGCCAGGAGTGAAAACCGGTACTAGTGTACCCAAAAGGCAAAATATCTAGCTTGTCTACTTTTCTTCTCATTGACCACGGATTCAGTGCTGGCGAGCGCACGGGAACAACCAGCGCAATATGTTGCGCATTGCAGTGAAACGGCCAGCAGAATACGCACGCTCGACCCAATGCATGCAGCTTTTCTTGCAGGAGAACGACTAGCTGAAAGTGACTCTCGCCGGACGATGAAGAAGAGCGCTTGATAGGCAGGGCGAGACTAATATGAATACAAAAGGCGGGAACTTGTTTTATTCGTGAACGCATTGCTGGGAAAGTTGAACATGCAATGTTCGTGAAAGAAAACTTTTTCAATCGACTGTTCCATTGACACAGTGGAATCATTTATGTATCATGTGTGTAAAGCTCAGCTAACAAAGCCATGCACAGGAAGCAAGCAGTGGTGGGAGCTGGTTGGGAGTAGAGTTGGAGGTAACTCGTTACTGTAACTAAGTTTCTGGTAAGTTTTAACTCTGTACTTCTGCGCCGTGGTAACTTTCAGAGGAACTCGTTTCTTTTTCAGGTAATTTTGCCAAAGTAATTTAAGTTAGGTTCCAAGTTACTTTTAATTCGCTTTTCGCTTACGTCCACATATTTTCTTGCTTTCTCTCCGGTTCCTTCATGGCATTTTGCCATAAAACGTGATATGTATTTTATTGACATCAATGACAGTATTTTATTCAGGAAGTAAGAACCGCTGCCATTGAAATGAAGCTGAACCATTGCGCGCCCACAGGGAGTAAAGATGCAAAGCGTTTGAATAGACCTCTACCAGAGAAACGACATCGTGAAGTTAGTAGACAGACTGAAATCGGAAGGAGAAGGCTGGGTTCCACGAACGCGCACTTCTTCGCTGCCTCCCATTAAAAGAAAAGTAGGACCGAAGGTCGCGTCCCTTTTCAGAGACCATCGTAATCCCCTCAAGACCGTGGCTTTCGGGTGCGACCTTGTTCACCTCTAGCTTCGAGCGTAGTTCAACTCTATGAAATTTGTGGCGCTGTCTAACACTACGACGCCATTTGTTTACAAACAGGGAGAGGTCTATTGTTGGACATAAACGAAAACGATCTAAGCGTGTTGCACTCCTCCTCAGGCAACTCAAGGTCTAACTCCACTGCTCACGCGCGCTGCACCCGCGTAATGCTATTTTGTGTCCGAAGTAACGTGGAAGTAACTCGTTCTGCTATTTTTTTAAGAAACTCAGTAGCAGCGAGTTACATTTCAGGTTAAAGAACGTGGTTATTAACTTAGTTACATATTTCACACGGTAACTTAACTCGTAACGAGTTCTTTTTGACGGGTAACCTCTCAATCTATGGTACGGAGACTCTTGAAAGTTGTTGTTCTATTCACAGCTCTGGATGACGGACATTGGATCCGATGAAAAAATGCCTTTCGTGCTTGACACTGACCGATTCGTAGAAATCGCTCCTCTAGGGCAAAATGAACGCTTGTTGGGTTTGCTCACGGTCGTTTTCTCTATTCCTCAGAGAATGCCTCCTTTCACCTTGTGGCTACAGAAGCGGAACTACATGAAAAAACATTCTGGTCCCACAAATGTTCTTCCGCTCAGAGCGACACTGTCAAAGACGAAAAATCTTGGTCCACTGTTATTCCCGTCATAAATTGTTGGCTATGGAATGACAAAGTGAATGGCGCAATCATCTGAAGAAGGCTATTCACCGACGACGCAACCTTGAACCTACGAAAGTCTCTCCGAAGCATCACGTGACGACGCGGAGGGAATCACTTTCTCCGCTGGCTGGCACACTTTCCGGTGGATGCTTATTTCATCTTGGACACCGAAGCAAGGTAGGTACGATACTTGTCTTTACGCTGTGCCTTTTAAGCAACATCAATTATAGACTAGAAATATTTTTATCCCCGCGGAGCAGTGAAATAAACGGGAATCAATCAATGTCAATGTTCGCCGCCTTTGAAGAAGTACCGATAAGAAGAGCACAGAGAGGCAGGCCTTCTGAGACACGCAATAAAGAACAAAGAACGTCCAGTGGGTGTCTCGTGACGTCAGTGACTCAAAACAAGTCCCCATTTTATCACATCTAAATTTGCATTTTCAACGTGAAATCAACTACCTTTTTAAATCGGGAAAATTGGCTCAACTGGAAAACGTTTAGGTGCAGATAATAGTTAGGCTGCGATATGGGATTGACCAAGAACATAACTGGAATCTAGTAATTTTTTTTAAATCCCATACATGACGGTCACCCAGACAACATATCAATGTGATGAAAGTCACAAGCTGCTTCATAGGTCGGCTATTATTGTGAATCTTATTAGTACCTAAAGGAGATGTTATTTGGAAATAAGAGAATCACTTGAGGAGATTTTTTCATGAAATTCTAGCTATAAGCAGAGATGGCGTTTCTGCAAGTGGGTGTCCAGGTGGACAAATTCTTTGCAAGAGAGACTTTTACAAAAAGTAAATTTTATGCACTTCCCCGGGGTCATCAAGTACTGGAAAAAGATGTCGCCGGAAACAGCAACTGAAGAGGAAGTAAGAGATTCAGTCACTGGTGAAATACCCGGTCAGTGACCAGAGCTTACTCTAGCTACAACTACATGACTTGACAAACCATAGTGTAATAGTGTAGCTACAGTTAATGGTATTGAGCAACCCTAGATTTACATTACAACGTTTCCCAGAAACTTATCTACAATGTCCGATATTTAGTCAATGGAGTAAAGAACACAAAGTGTGGGCAATGAAATGAAACTCGTATCTAGAATACTCAGGAGAGAAAGCAATGAGTACTACTAGTAGCAACATTGCTGCGAAATATACCACCTGTATCTCACTATACATAATACTAAAGTCAGTGTATATGATACTAAAGTGATGCATACAGACTACAATATAAATTAAATAGAGGGAAGGTCGTTAACTAGCCGAATGAACAGTTGTTTCAGTATACAATGTGGCAATGAATGAATACTAAAGCTATGAGAAAAATGCAAAATTAGAACGTGGTAAAAAGCTTTCCAAAACAGTAAATATCGCGGACGGAAAGTTACAACTAAACAGCTTCCTCGAGTGCAAGCTAGAGGTAAACTTTAATGTAATTACAGTAACTCAGTATTTTGGGTGTGGTAATTAATTACTGTATAAGTACCTTGGTTACATCTAATTACAGTACAGCTGTATGGGGTCGAGTAAACTACACAGGCGGACTTTTAGTATGAGAGTGTGGAAGCCCTCTGCAAAATTCAAATCCGATTCGTCGCTTTTGTGGCCCTCCCGGCAACGCATATTAAGTAACTTAAATACGAGGTTAATCGAGTGCTGAAAAGGGTTCACAGAGGTCACTACTGACGGGGAATATGCGTCCTAGGCCGACTTCCAAGGGCCGACATATGCTTGCCCCCAGACAGCACAGCCGGGATTCGAACCCGTTTGGAAATGCGCATCATATCGTCACACACCTTACGTGTCAATTACCTGACTTATTCTCGGCGCATGCACGCTAAACTATGAAATATTCGATGAAGCAAGGTTTTGCTACAATGTTAAAGATTTGGCACTTGCTACACGAACCACGTAAATATGAAAAACAAACACACGTTTATTTGTTATTACACGAGATGTGTACCACACTTATGTCTAGAAAATGCGAAGCAATCTCCACATCATTGTTCTTTTTATTTCCACGATGCACAAGTACATGATAGCCGCAAAAAGAAACTATTGCTGCTTCAAGAATTGTTAATCGGGAAAACTTGAACAACGTGCTGCGTGCGAAAATAATTAGCACGGAAAGGCGTTTCCTGCTTGGCTCTGTTAATTAGAAAGTGCACATGGTGACATTTGACGTAGTGACAACACATCCAAGTATGTGAAGCTGAAGCCCCGTCTAGGTAGTTTTTCCATTGGAACAACGAGGCCGACATCCTTTGGTTGTTCAGTTACACGACCATTGACAGCATATTGAATACATAATGTTATAAAAATATGCACTTGAAAATAATAATACGCAAATGATTACACTGTTCTAGTACTCCAAAAATGTTATGCCTTGGAAAAGAAACATGTTTGCCAAAAGAATTGCTCACCACGAATGGCTCCTCGCTTCTACAGTAAATCCTGCGATGTTTTAAAAAGCATCTATTCAAAGAACCTCGCGGCCGGTACAAGGCGCTAGGCAGGCGACATTGAAAGGTTACTAAAAAATCATGTTCTGTTATGAGAGCGAATTTTGCTCCATTTGCGATGGAGAGAGAGCAGTGCCCCGATTAAAGGACGCAGACATGAATCCACTGACCTGGAAACGGGTCACGTGGTTGTCAAAAACTTCCTCCTTCTCCCCCGCTGTGTATCATCATGGTTGCTGACTGTGGTTGGAGACGTTGTTGTGAAATACCGCTGGATTAAGCTGCTCATTGCTCGGGACCGTCCCCCTCGTGTAAAGAGGGGGGCGGACCAACAGGTAAGCACCCTTTTGTGTATGACGTCAAAATGAGAATGTTGTCGTGGCGTAACTAAAGAGTTATTGCGAGCTAGAAAGGCACTTGAAATCTGCAGCACGATCGCTTTCATTCAAGTCAAGAAACGTTTCTGTGATGGTCGACCTAAAATCGTCTGGCGATGACCTTGTCTTGCCTCATCGTCTGCCAAGTTAGTACGCTCGGCCGACCATCAAGGACGGTCTTCTTATAATTCATCATCCCAGAATGCACGAATTTCATTACCCAACTCTTCGCAATCATCCGGGATTCTGCAAAAGTTTGTACCCCTGCTGTTCTAGAGTCGGAAACAATAGTCGTGGGAACAGATCGCCGCTCAGCAATGCATTCATTAGCGGCTGTTTAATGGCGCTGGCGATAGATGGCGCTGGCCCCAATATGTAGCTGAGGGAAGCTTCTTTGTGTATACAAAATATCGTCCATAGCAGCCCACCAATAAGGATCCAGAGAAGAGCACCTTGTGAAACTTTGTTTTCTCAACAAGTCTTCCGATCTGATAAGGACAGAGAGACTTGGAAGCCAATGAACGTTCCAACTAGGACGCCTCCGTATTTCTCTGGTATCATCGTTAATGGTTTGTCGAGAAGGCGAGCTTTTTAAAATACATCTCTCGTGGCTATTTTTCCTGACCCTTACATGAGGAAGCCCAGCTCGCCCAGTTGACAAATTAAGAAAACCCGGTCAGTAGACGGATTACATAATCAGAGGGCAATCATTCATGAGCTTCAAATGAACATGACATGAACAGTCTACGTGAAAGAAAGCCCAGAAACTAATGATTCATTGATTTAATAAAGTTTCAATAGGAGGGTTTATTCCTCGGTCTATCATTCTTGGAAGGTAGAAGAACCAATAGTGTGTGGAAAGGAAAGTGAAAAGGAGAGAAAAGTAGGTCGGCTGAGCACTTTCCCCGTCGGACAATCACTTGGCGAGGGGCAGTCACTGGTACCGGTCGTTTCTTTCCGCTTCCGATAAAAGGAGAAAAAATGGCTCCTTCTAGTCCTTTACTTGTATGCATATTATGGTGAACTTTTCTCATTGGATTACTACACTGTCGGTAAGTCCATTTTAACGTTACCTCCAAGTTACCTAAACGAGCTAATTGGACGGGACGGAGTCAGTGATTTCATCAAATACAATCAAAAACAAAAACCTATATTGCTTTCATTGCGTTTTATGGCATCTGGAAGAAGACCCTGGTTCGGACAATCAAACTTGTCATCTATGGAAATTGCTACCAACACTCGATTCCTACTCGATTTATTGCGCCATCTTTCGTATGGCGCCACGCAAACTATTTCTGCCGTGATAACGTTCGCAGATCGAGAAGGATTTTGAAACACGCGCGCGAGAAACCCGTCGTTTGAAATCCCTCTCACTTAACAGCACCATCGCCCGCTGAAAGCACCGCGAACCAACTAGGGCTATGAAATGGAAAGGGCCAAAATTGTGGTTGAACACGCGTTTCCAAAGAAATCGAGACCTGCCAGGGATATTGATATTCCGTTTTACACTTTTGTTCCGGTACACAGGCTCAAAATTCACTGGGTAGCGTAATGGGCGCTAACTTGCAAGTAACCCTGTCAATAATTAACTAGCCCAATCTTCAGGCTTCAAAAGTTGGGTTTTTCCTTCCTTCGGACGTCAACACGAACAACCACTGAAGTAACGGGAAATGTCCTTTCTAGGCCTGTAAACACGTCTTCCAAATAGCGAGCAAGAAAACTGCAACATTCTCCCCGTGACTTCCGCGTTGCTAAAGAAATTAGGCTTAGAAGCCCTTTCAATGAGAAAACGAAACATCAGGTCCAACAGTGCTTTCTTTTTCCGTCTGGGGCAGAGCAGTCGCTTACGCAGACGATTCTCGGCAGCTAATAAAAGTGTTTGGATGAGGTGGCGTCACGCCGCTAGGAACTAGTTTTATCAGAAAATTACTTCCTAAAGGAACCTTTCTTTAGCTCTTGGCGATTCACGGAAGAAAATTTTCATACAGCATTTTAACGAAGTATGAAACGCCTAGCTTTAAAATGTTTCGTTGGCGTTGGCGTAAATGGCGTTGGTGACTGACGAACGATAAGCAAGCCACCCTCGAACGATACTTTGCCCAATTAATCTGGAAAATCATACCTGAACACCCTGGGGTCGAAACGATTTTTCGTAATTTTAGTGAATCCTCTCTATATGCACAAGTGTACGAGAAGTGTACGTGAAGCAGCCGTGGTGTCAACTTCGTTCTTCCTTGTGTGTTTCTTGCTGCATTCAACAGTATGCCTCTCTATATGATTTTAATCAAATTACTTGGCAATGAGACAGAGTGTTCTTACTTGCTCCATGTTGCATCGGGGACATTATCATGGCACTGCCTTCCGTCATGGATAATCCTTTCTCATTTGGGAGATAAGGAAGTCCATCCATGAGAGACAGACGTCTACGCCGCTGTCTCTCATGGATCATAACCAACGCGCTCCTCATGTTTTCTGTCTAACTGGAGGTTGATGGACACTGTGTTGCTTTATCCAGAGACGCCCATTGAATTCTCGGTCTCCTTGAAACGTCTCCATAACCAACTTCCGAGATAATGGACTCTCAAAGGCGAAAAAAAAAATCATTTCTCATTGGTTGGAGAAGGTGAGGAGGAAAGAACCCTTCGACACCGCAATTTTTTCCATTCGCGGCTACTAAAGTTCTGGAATTGGTAGCTTACTTCGTGATAAACCAGAGAAGTATATTTGATCGAAGCGCTTGTGTTGTAAAGCACTTGAAATGCTTACTAGTGCAACTGTCAAGATAACGTTTGCGATTCCAGCATCATTTCCTGAGTCTCAAATCTTCCGAGACATGCCAATTTTACGCACCAAAGGATCCTCGTAGAGTATTAGCGTCCGTCGAAGGTCCCGACTGGTTGCGAACCCAATATGATTCCACAACACCTTATCTTTGAAAATATAGAAAGAGTAGAACATTGATTTAAAACCTCTGTCGGTCAGATATTGGCTGAGTGTGTGCAGGAAAAACAAAACAATAGTTGGTTCGGGGACCTACTTTCTTTTTGTCGTCGTCCGTGAGGAAAAGTTTGCTGCCGCATACTAATGGACACTATTTGGACTAAAATCATGTCACCTCTGTGCTTCTAGCCTGGGTACCATCTGACCCAGTAAACAACACATGTCCCGACGACGTGTGCATGATATGCCACCTTGGACAATGGGATATCATCTTGTATATTCCATATATACCCATAGATATCCATGCGACATCCATGAGACCAGGATATGGGCACAGTTTGAACGTTGCAGGTACATGAACGTTGTCATGTCATCGCGGGATATTAGAACAAATGTGGGACGTTTATGAACCGTTGTTCTGACTGTTAAAATTTAATATTAATTTGCACTTACTTTTACTTTATACGTCACAAGTGACGACGCCACGCTGATATGAATGGAAAGTGCATATTTATTACCAAACATATTACGTGTTATATATTTGGCATCAATTAACAATTTGTACGTAGAAATAAATGAATATGAAATAAATACCTGGAACATGTACTAGTTATACTTAGTTGCATTTTGTGTGCACGCATAAAAGCAAACTGGCCCTTCAGGATGAAACAGTGTGGCACATAAAGGCCTCAGGTATGGGTACCTTCTGCAGTCGTTGTCACATCAACGGACGGAACCGCCTAAAAAGTAGGACATTGAAAAGAAAGGCCACTCGGTGTGGCAACTGAAAAACATTGTTCTTTCACTTGACGTTGTTGAAAAGGAGGTGAAGGAAGTGGTTTAAAATATCGGACACGCCAATAGTTTCTCTGAACAATGGAATAATTTTTATGACCCATTTGATTAGCGATCCTCCAGAGAAAAACCCGGCGCTCATATTTCCCCGAACATCCCGCAAAGGTAAAAAGAAATAACCACGCATTTAAAATCTAACACAACATGGAAATCCCGTAGCCTCACATTTCAAAAGAACCTACTGATTACCCACTCCACTGCATTAAGCTCTTTTTATTTCAATCACATTGAAAAAATTGGTGCGCGAGAATGTCATCTGCGCACGCTCAAGTGAATGTTTCCACACACTCGCTTGGAAACACGTCACTTGTGTGGTTCACACTGAAAAAAGACATTTAAACTAACGTTCGCGTGGAAGACCGACTTGGAAATAATTATATTTGCCTCTTGAAGAAAGCTCCGTGGGAAAATTTCCGCAAAAAGGACAAATAGCGTTCGGAACCTGTTGATGTTGTTGTTCCAGAGGTGATTAGGTAATGGAGCCGCACCCTGAGTAGAGGATTTTGTCGTCATTTTGATTAGAGTCTTAAAAACGATTGTTGGGAACACATCCTGATGGTGATCCTCCTGTATGCTTTTGAAATGACACGAGAGGCCTCTGCAATGTGGGTTTTGTTTCAGGGCTCCAAGATGATCCTTCTCACCATGCTCATAGCGACAACAGCGCTTGGAAATCAGGTAAGCCGTTTTTACTTCCAGGGAGATGTGTTCCGCTCTAATGAAGCGTCATGGCAGACCGTAACACAGAGAGGGAAAACCGGTTGAGCCGACCTTGTTTTTCCTTGTCATGTAAGAGCAAGATATTTGTAGCCCTTCCTGTCCATAACGGAAGGACTGTATTTCACTCTTCCGCACTTTAAACAGTGCCAAAGTTTCATTGCTAGAGAGGAGAACGCATTTCTCAAACTTGTTCGGATGACCCAGCCGTCACGTGATGCTACCAAAGGGTGAGGCACCATTTGTCCAATTTCATGACTAATTATAAGACGTCGCAAGTAAACAAAGAACATCGGGGTGATACGATAGTGTTCGTCCGTCAAAATCCAAATGGGGGAAGTTATGGCGCTAAATATAGGGCGGCGACCTTCCTGGATCGCACGGAACATATTTTCGTCCTCCGGTGAAGGGCATTTCCCCAAAGTTCCGCAGTGGTTGCACAAGTTATAGCAAAGCCACAAAAAATGAACATGAGGTCCTGGTGGTAAGTCGTGTCTATTGGTCCGAATTGACGATCTGAAACTTTGGAAATAGGAGAACAAGAATGGGAACAGGAGTGTAACAATAAGGAAACGTTTGTGACCTAGATGAGGCGATCAGGAAATGCTCCTTTGAAACCATTTTCTTTCACCGCTTTTAGATCCTGCGAATGTGGTTGCCTTAATGGCATTACACGCTAAATATGTTTGTCGACGAGCACATTCACAGCTACTATGAAAATGCCGTTGACAAAATTATGCCATCGAGTCAACCCGGAGGCTTCTTGGCGCCGTGAATTCGTAGAAATGAGTTGTCCTCTGGTGTTTACACAAACCAGCGTGTCCTGAGTAGATTCCCTTGACAACTATCTTTCTGACAAGTGACCACGAAGTCACACAGTGCAAAACACGAAGGAGTCACTCAGGTGTCTCACTGGCAACTATATCACCGTGGTCTAACTTGAACTTGAACGAGGTCCTCTATGCAGATGACAGTGTGCCTGAGGAAGTAGTCTCTAGAGCGGAAAAGAAAGGTTTGCCGCCACAAAGGGGCGGCAGTTGTCTCGAAAAGGCTTCTTCACGTGGAAATTGGTTCTCTCGCATTGACGACACGGAATAAGACACTCACAGCCCAAAGGAGAGAGTGAGAAGAAACCTGTTGGCTTATTAACGACATGACATGAGATCGCATACCGAGAACCTAAGGTCTCCCTTTTGCTTTATGTTCACGATAATCATGCTTTCCTTGGAATGTGGTTCGGAGGATGTTGCCCTTTTGGTCGGTATCTATGGTCTTCCTGATGACCAGGAGAACGCCATGCTCTCTGAGGTACCATGTGGCCCGTCGAGCCCAAGTCCAATGAGGACTTGGCGGTGTCGTTGGAGCAACCATTCGTTATTTCAGTTTCAGTTTATTTGGTGACAAATAGAAAGAAAAAGACATGTAACATCTGGGTCTGCTAGGCAAGCGAGTAGAGAGCGATGGAGGTTCGCCAAGAGTTGCACCACTCCATTCCACATAAGGTTCACAGCTGCTTTCCTGCAAGCTCACGTGGGGGTTCTAGGGGCGCATCCAGCGCCATCGCTACCTGCCGAGTCACGGCCGGCACGGACGGCCATAATAAATCAGTTTTCTTCCGACATGAAAGCTGTCTTTGCCTGACTCCTTCATATTGGTGACCTCACAGCATCATCATGCTCACAATCCAGTTCACTTCCACCCTCGCCTTCAATTCCAGGCAGTGATATATTGTAGCCCGCTGACCCGGTGCATAACAGCCCAGGAACGCGTCATGAGATTCATCTCGGAGTTCCCCACAGATATCCGACACATCAGCGGCTTTAACATTAAAATTTAACATTAATCGCTCTAAAAACGCTATTTAGCACTGTTTTCACGATCTAAGACGTTTTCAGCTTGATTTTTCCATTTCCGGCGCATTTTGAATATTCGTATTCTCCACGACGCCAATCGCTCTAAAAACGTTATTTAGCACTGTTTCCGCCATCTAAGACGTTTTCAGCTGATTTTTCCCATTTCCAGCCCATGTTTGAATATTCGAATTCTCCACGTCGCCAATCGTTCTAAAAACGCTATTTAGCACTGTTTTCACGATCTAAGACGTTTTCAGCTTGATTTTTCCATTTCCGGCGCATTTTGAATATTCGTATTCTCCACGTCGCCAATCGCACTAAAAACGCTATTTAGCACTGTTTTCACGGTCTAAAACACTGTTGCCGACGGCCTCAGCCGCATCAGCACCATTGCGGGCGATTCTCAACACCTTGCCGCTGCGCGTTTCACCCTCGAAGCCTTCGTCGAACTTGGACGTCCCGATGAAAAGCTCCCGAGGCTTCGCTCCGACATCAGGACAAATCTGCGTTTCGGAAGACTTGCTCCTGCAACATCTACCGTCGTTGGCGACGTATCCCTGGGAAAATCACGACCTGTCGTCTAAATCTTCGAAGCCCTACACGCCTTGACACATCCCAGGATACGGGGAACATAAAAGCAGTTCGCTACGTCTGGCTACGCAATCAAGCACAAGTGAAGACGTTGACTCCTTGCTGCCAGCAACGCCAGCGACATACCACCTCCCCCATCAGCAGTTTCCTACCTCCGGATGTCCAATTTGACAACTTGGACATCGTTGGGTTGGCCCTCTACCCACGAGGCCAACGATATCTTCTTAGGGTCGTCGATCGTTTAACCCGATGGCAACCCCCTTTTCGGACATCACAGCAGCCACCATTGCCGCTGCCTTCGTCAGCACATGGTTTGCCCGCTTCGGTGTTGTTAGAGACTCAGCTATACCGGCACAAGGAGCGAGGACAACGATGTGATTGCGTTCGCGCAGTGTTTACTTCGAGGCCAAGCCCGGCTGAAGCATGGCTGGCTTTTGCTAATCTGTACTAAGTTTTGTCTTTAACTTAATAAAGGGGAAGTTATAATACTGGCGACGAGGGAAGTACGGGCTCCACGAACACTACAAGATGAATCAGCCGTTGCCTCCTGAATTCGTACCAGGCTCCAGTTGTACCTCGTGGCGTGAACGTCTAGAACTTTTCTTTGAGGAGAATGGTGTGCAGGACGCGGCTAAGAAAAGGGCTCTGCTGTACATCTTTTGGGGCAAACAGATCTACGACAAGGTGCGAGACTTGCTGCATTCGCTCTCGCCGGCTCAAGTTCCATATAACGACATAAGGGAACGCCTGTGCATCCATTGTGAGACAGGTCCTTCTGAGGTGCTAGGACGCTTTCACAAAAGGGATCAGCTTCCCCAAGGGACAATCTCCGAATATGCCGACGCTTTGAAAGCTCTAGCTAAAGACTGCAATATCGGCAGTGTTACCGTTCCATTGCCGCCGCCACTTGCCCCACCCACAGGGTCACCTGCCACGGCGCACTGCGATTCCTTTGCGACCCAAACTGCAACAACGACCTCAGCGATCGCCTCACCGTCATCAGCAACGGTCTCACCGGTTCCGCCACCCCGTCTAGGAGACGTGCACCTGCAGCAACGTCTACTCTCCGAAAGGAATATCACACCCCAGAAGGCGGTTCACATGGAATCAACGGTTTCACAACAGGCAAGCACGCGCAGCAGGGAAAAAAAGTGCTTCAAGCACCAGCAACCAAAGGCCGAAAGATTGCGCAAGGGCCTACCGGCGCCGCAAGGCCGCTTGGAAACAGGTGCTCGCAAATACATGCTACGTGAATTGGAAAAATTACCAATTCCATAAAGCCGTGTTCAGGCGTACCATCTCTGCGGCAAAGCGGGCCTTTTTCACTGAACGAAACGCATTCCTCTCCGGCCCGAAGAACAGGAAAGCCCTACACAGGCACGTTTCCAATATCAGCAGGTCTCTCTCCTCAGGATTCCCCCCGGACTCTCTCGTCATGTCCGATGACGCGGCGAGGGCCCAGCTGGAAGATATCGCCAGGGGTCTGGCTCTCCGCTTCCAACGCTCTACTTCCTGCGCGCGGCAGCCTCCCGTGACGTCGTCGTCCGGCTTCGTTGCTGTTTCTGCAGAGGAACTTGACTCAGTGGTGCGCGCTCTTCCAAGCTCGGCTCCCGGCCCGGACGGCGTCTCAGGCAGAATGGTGAGGTCCCTGTGGGCTGCCCATCCAGAGGAGCTCCTGAACATTGCGAACGTCTCCATCGAACACTCGTGGATACCGGATGACTGGAAGGTGTCTAAGGTGGTTATAGTCAAGAAGATCGCCTCGAGGGGCTTGGCCATGGATAACATTCGCCCGATTGCCTTGACATCCGTCCTCTGCAAGACCATTGAGCGGATTCTGCACCGCCGGCTCTCTTCCTTCTTGGAAGCCTCTTCAGCGCTCAATGACAGCCAGATCGGCTTTCGCCCCCGTTGCTCAATCTGGATGGCGCACGCCAACCTGGAAAGCCAGATTTGCCTTGCGCGTGAGTGTGGGAAGATGTCTGCCCTGGTTACCTTGGATGTGGCGAAGGCCTACGATAGCGTGGAACACAACGTCCTCCTCCATCGTATGGTAGCTCTCAACATTCCCCCGTACATCGTTTCATGGGTTTGCGGCTTCCTCACTGGACGAGCATTCTTTTGCTCGGATGGACGCTTTGTCTCATCTTCGCATCTGCAGCAGAGGGGCGTCCCCCAGGGGTCCGTCCTTTCGCCACTGCTGTTTAACATTTTGATGAGTTCCCTACCTCTCGACCCGGGCGTCCTCACCCTGACCTATGCGGACGATATTGCCTTCTTCTCCAGCTCTCTATCGCTGCATACGCTACGTGAGAAACTGCAAGAATATCTCCTCGCGCTGTCATCCTGGATGCGTTCCGTCCACCTCACGTTGAACGTCCAGAAATCTGCAGTCCTGGTGTTCCCCCAGACCAACTGGACTGGAGGAGCTGTGACCATCATTCTGGATGTTGCCGGCCAGACCATTCGCCAGACCAACCTGCTGCGCTACCTAGGCGTCTGGTATGATCACATGCTCCACTGGGACCATCATGTGGAAGTCATAAGCCAGAAGGCTTCGAAAGCAATTGGCACAATCCTCCGCAGCGCCAGCGCCCGCTGTGGTATGCGCAGGAGCACCCTGCTCTTCCTGTACAAGTGCTACGTACGGCCAATTCTTGAGTTTGGGTGTGTCGTCTTCTCGCACCTCCCCGACTACCGTCTGGGCAGGCTATTCGCCGTAGAAAGGAGAGCCCTCCGCCTGTGCATGGGCCTCCCCAAGTACACGGCCAACCAGGCGCTGTATGCCGAAGCCCGCATTCCCCCTCTGAAGACTCGGTTCCGCCTACTCACTGTGAACACCTTCCTCTCGCTCTGCCAGAGCCCATTAGCCTCCAGACAGAACCAGTCTCTCAGGGATCGGGCCCAGTGGATCGCCCGGAGGTAGCGAAAATCCAACACCCCGCAGCTCGTCTTTGTCGAATCCCTTCTGGCCTCGCTGAATACTTCTCTGACTGCCCCTCCTGCGCCCATCTGTCCGGTCTCGTCCATGGCCCTGCGAGCTGCCGACGCGTTCCAGCCCGGCGTTGCCTACGCTCCGTCTCCCCGGCTTGAAGCCCTCCTCTCGGCGCACATCAACCAGTTCCCATCTCACGTTGTTGTCGCGACAGATGCCTCGGTCTCGGCTCAGCTAGCGGGTGCCGGCGTCGTCTTCCCTCAGCTCGACTGTCACTGCCCCATCCGCCTCCCTGACTACACTCCCGTGTTCGAGAGCGAACTCCTCGCCATGATACTGGCTCTCAGAATGGCGCCCCTTACATTTCCCAGGATCCTGCTTTTGTCCGACTCCCTGTCGGTCATCACTGCCCTAGCCAGCCCCCCCAGCGAGTGGCTCGAGCTCCTGCAGGCCCTGAGTCCTAGCCACATCACGGAGGTGGTCCTGACATGGATTCCTGGGCACTGTGGCCTATCTCCCAACGAGTTGGCGGACAACCTTGCAAAAATTTCCCTCTCCGGCCCTATCATTGACGTCCTTCCGCCCCTGCCCTCTATCACGCGGGCCAGGTATAGAAGGCTGCTGGAGCTGACCGCTCTCCGCTCTCTGCCAGCCCGGTACGCCCATCTTTCCCACGCTTGGCAGGCTGACCGCTGCGTCTCCCGTCATGTAGAAGTCTTGCTGACTCGACTGCGCTGTCTAGCCCTTCCACTGAACTTTTACCTGCACCGCGCGGGTGTCAGCCGCTCTCCTGCGTGCGTCCACTGCGGTCAAGAGGAAACTGTAGAGCACTTTCTCCTGCACTGCCCCCTCTACGACCGCTCCCGCCTTATCTACCTTGCCCAGCCGCTGGCTAGACAAGGGGTTCCTCTCTCCCTGGACGCCATCATGTCATTTGGAGCCTCCCACACCGAAAAGTGGCGGTTTGAAATAGCGTCGAGAGCCGCCGCCTTTCTGACCATCTGCGGCCGCTTCTGAAACATCTTGTACCTCCCGCTTCCTCCCTCCCCTCTGCTATGGCTTCCTTCTACTAACATGTCACCGTGGGTCTCATGAGCCTCTAGAGATTAGTCCGCACCAAACCCTGGCCAATCGCCCTGTGTGGCTGGCGGCCACTGTTCCTAGTGGTGGAAGAAGAAGAAGAAGAAGAACAAAAAGTGTTGCCTCAGTCACGGTGAGTACAACCGAAAAAACTGCCCTCACCGAAATGCCACATGCCAGTTCTGCAAGAAATTGGGGCATATTGAAAAAGCATGCATTACGAAGAAAAAGAAACAGGCTTCCGACACGCACTCATCAGGACGGCAACAAGCGAATAATCTAACGGCCGACGAAGCAGATTCGTGGAACAGTTTATTCACAGTCAGCTCCGTGAATCAGTCGACTGAGAGCTTAACCGTATTGGTTACGGTAAACGAACGCCCTTGCTGCTTCGAAGTCGATTCCGGTGCATCATTTTCAATAATGAGTGAGGGCACCTTCAGTGAGCAATGGGACAGCAACAAACCACGTCTGTAGCAACATTGAAGTTGAGCACGTGGACCTCAAGTTCGGGGTAAAACACGAGTCACCGTTCAGCTACACGGGAAGCAAGCTCAGCTCGGTAGCACGGCTCATCGTCGCGGGAAGTGGAACAAACCTTCTAGGTCAAAACTGGTTCGAGCCACTTGGAATTTCACTGGCTGGCATTCACGGAGCCACAGTGCAAACCACTGCTCGACCGGTTCAGCACCCTTTTTGATGACAACATTTCGGGTCACGCAGTTCCCAGGTTCTTCAAGTCCCGCACAGTGCCACTGGCGTGGAGTCGACAAAGAGTTAGACAAGCTAAAGGAGCAAGGCATTGTCAAACCCGTTTCTTCGACATGGGCTACCCCACGAGTAACAGTGCGGAAGCAGAACGGCAGCTTACGTCTATGTGGAGACTACCGTTGCACTGTGAACCAAGCTATCGCGAATGCAGCGTATACGCTTCCCACGGTAGATGACAAGCTGGCTCTGGTTCAAGGAGGCAGGATCTTTTCCAAGATCGACCTGGAGCAAGCATACCAGCAGTAATGAGTGGACATCGCATCATCCGAGCTACTCTCGGTGAACACGCCTCGAGGCCTATTTCGTGTCACACGGTTACCTTTTAGGGTATTAGTCTCGCCTCTGGTGTCGCAGAAATACATGGACAGTCTTCTTGAAGGCTTAGGAGGTTTCGGGGCGTATTTCAACGACATTCTCATTTCTGGCAGTGCACTCGACGAGCGTAACGAGCTCCTGCGCTCTCTGCTTAAGCGCTTGACTGATGCGGGACTCAAGGTTCGCCTGGAGAAACGCCTTTTCGGCGTTAAAGAACTGCAGTACCTCGACTATCACTTCAGCGCAGCAGGCATCAAACTCACATAAGCCAACGTCAAAGCTGTCCTTCAGGCACCCAACCCAAGGAGAAAAATAGAGCCGCAGTCCTTCTTAGGATTGCTCAGTTTTTACAACCGTCTTCTAAAGGACCAAGCATCGATCGCAGTACCCTTATATCGGTTGCTACACAAGGACATACCATGGCTTCGGGGACCCCAAAAACAGGAAGCCTTCAAACAGCTGCAGTATCTGTATTGGTACATTTCGACTTACATAAACGCAGTCCTTTCGCAACGGACACAGAACGACTTGGAGGTTCCACTGGCGTTCGCCTCACGCGAAAATTCAGCAAAGCTAAGCAGAACTACACGCAGCTAGACAAGGAACGTTCAGTCGAGATAAATAGATTCGCTGGTGTTAAGCGCCTACGACAATACACTTGATCAGCATCAGAATGCGTTGAGTCGTCTTCCGCTTCCAAGCATGGCTACCGGTGACATTTTCATGCTGGAATCAGTCGAGTGTGAACCACTCACACCAAGCTACATGCTGTGCAAACCGGCGACTATTCCACTTGAAGAGAACAAGGGTTCACTCCGTATAGCTCTCTACATGCAAAGGATGCGTGATTTGTGGCTCACGTGTAATTTTGCCTCAGAAATACCGGCAATTGCTAGCGTTAAGAATGCTCCACACCCTGGTATTACAGCCATGAAAAGTACAGCAAGAAGCCATTTCTGGTGGCCCAAGCTGGATCACGATATTGAGATCACGGTGAAGAACTGTCCGACGTGTCAGACCTGGGCTCGCGCTTCTTCGCCACTGGTGGACATAGACTTCCCCACACGCTACGTTACACATGGACTTCGCTGGACCTATCGACGGTTGATCGTACCTTATCGTCGTAGACTCATTTTCCAAATGGTTCCAAGTCAACCGATTCGAAGCACGACGTCAGCACGCGTAATAGAAGAGCTACGCAGGATATTTGCGACGTTTGGCATCCCGAGAGAAATGGTCGCAGAGACAATGCGCCAAATTTTGTTTCGGCGGTGATGGCAAATTTCTATACAAGGAATGGAATCAAGCAACGAGCAAGCGCTCCGTTCCACAAATGGACAACCAGAAACCAAACGTGCTCTCAAGAAGTTAACTGACGGTACTAGCATCGAGTGCCGGTTGGCACGTTTCTTGTTCAAACAGCACACAACAGTGTCTACAAGTACAGGAAAGACACCGGCTCGGACGGCGCATGGCTACGCCCCTGGATTGGATGCACCAAGAAAACGACTCATGCAGCCTCCCAAAGTTCTTCCACGGTCGCGCGACTTTGAACCTGACCAGTTAGTCTTCATTCGCAACTTCGCGGGACAGCACCCTTGGATACCGGTCGTTATTAGTACCGGTCGTTTAGTATTAATATTCAGATGCATCTCAATGCCACTGCCAACTGTAGGAGCTCGGGACCTCGTCAAGCTGCCCCGAGCAGCTTTTTGCCCCGAGTCTCCGCATTGTTACAGTGAAATAAAGATTTGATTTGATTTGATTTGATTATGAAAAAGACCGGCCGTTGTTCATTTTCTGCGAAAACGTCAAACGGTAGAGTTCCTCGTCGGCACCTGTACCACATCAAGCCACGTTTGCTGTGGAGCGAGCGTGTAGCAACGTCGGAAATAGCCAAGGCGAGCTTATTCAACTTTCCCCTGGACCTGGAGCGCACTCTGCACGTGACTCAGTGACACGACCACGGGTTTTCAACTCACCAAGGTCAGTCACTGGAGAGTAATGCACGTTTCCGGCCCCCCAGTTAGAACCCTGATGACCTGCCCCGTCAGCAGGAGAGCCCAAGCACTGATCACCGCCTGCAGAGCAGGCCGGAAACGCCTCTGCAGCACAAAGACCTCCGAAGAGGGGACGTTTCGGTAGGGAAGTCAAGACACCTAAGCGATACAAACACATTCACTTAACTTTCTGTGTTTCTTTAGTTAGCCCAGGGGAGTGCATTTCCGTGCAGAAGAAGTTGCACTGGCTCGAGCGTGCATTTTCTGCTGGTCGTTTCTGGGCAACATGTTCCGCTGGTCGTACGCGTGCACTGAACCCGTGCAGGCCACGCCACACCGAGAATATCGCCCCTGTGGTTCGGAAGACTAGCTCTCAAGTTCCGCTCTCCGCTCCTTCTCACCCTACTTTTTACACTTATTCAACATGGCCGCCATGGAACCGGCAGACCTGCTACAGGATCTTACCTTGTAAAAGTCTACCCGCGCCGGCATGCCGTGCTCGCCAATTGCTCAGTGTAAGTGGCACATTGTGTTGCCTACGTATACAACTCATAAGGACATTCAGTCATGGTAAATATCGAAGTGATTGAACACCGCAACACAAAGTTATAGCGCAAAACGTGCGATTCCCATGGTCAAAACAGCCAAGATGGCGGCATTGCGAAGCGCAGTTGTGACGCAGCTCCCCAGACGGCTACGTGTCGCTTTGGGAGGCGTTGGCGCGTTTTTTCCATGGAGAGGAGCCCTATTGCTCTGAGAAGTGGGACCACTCCAGTGACCTCGCCTTCGGGTTTCGCTTACATACATCTCTATGGGAGTCCACGACGCGTAGTTTCGAAAAACTTGGAGAGGTGTGGTTGTAGTGTGTGGAAGACAAGACAGCTGAGAGGGATGACGATGTGTTTATTGCGTTGAAAGGAACTAGAATGAAGGCGATGTCTGTCACGTGAGCGTAAAAGACAGTGACTCATCATCTTCTTTGGTGATATCTTCAACATAGTGCGCCGAATTGGCCCCCAAAGCGGCGTGTGCCCCCATTGGGCTATTCAGGTAACGTGACCCTCGCGTGTCTCCAAAGAAGCTACAGCTCACCAGCTATCCTCACGCTTCTCTTCTATCGAAGAGCCGTTGGGGAGCCTCCTTTTCTTTTTTCATCCATGGTTTTTTCATTTGTCTTTCAGTATAAACAGACGACATCCCTTTTTAGTTGTCGTCTGCTAATTACTTTGGCGATTTCGTTCCTGGAGTTGTTCACTCCAGAAGCAAAATACGTACGACAGCTACATGAAAGCGAAATGAAAACCACAGTTCCATCCGGCTGACAGGATATGCGACACGTTTGCAAGTTTTCAGTTGTAACTTGGCGCTGCGTTGCTTCATCACTTGGAAATTTACCATGATTGAATGTCCTTATGAGCTTTATATGTAGACCACGCAATGTGCCCCTGCATAGAGTAATTACCGAGCACGGCATGCCGGCGCGGGTAGACTTTTATAGGGTAAGACCCTGTTGTTCACCATAGACCTACTGCGTATGATGGATTCTTTGGATGTGTCAAGTTCGTCGAGCAGTTACACCTCGTTTTATGCTGAGGTGTTCGATCTTTGTATGGGATGAGGTATGAATATGGGTTGTGGATTCCCGTACTGCCATGTATTTTATGTTTAAACTGGTTACTAAAGCGTTGTGCTACCTAAGGCTCTATCTTGTACATCAGTTGCATCCCGTTGCCGTATTGCCCGTGCGGCGCAACGATGGTTCAACACAGTTTCGCATTTTTGGCCGACACCATCACCGTGTAGCATGATCGGCTGGGGTGGAAGCGGTTTTCCTGCACGCGCCCTACACCGGCGCACACGAACGACCAGCACAAGGAGCGATTGCGCTCGCGCAGTGTTCAGTTCGCGAAGCCCGACTGAAGCGACTGAAGTTTTGTATTTAACTTAATAAACGGGAAATTATAATAGGTGTCTACTGTTTCAACTAATTCCTTTTTGCTGCCCCCACCTCTTTACTGGGCATACCGACACATCCGCACGACCACCCGGTATCAAACGGTTCCATCGCCCCCTCAAGGCCACACTAAAGGCGCATCGTAACCTGTCGTCTTCCCGTCATCCTTTTCGGCCTGCTCATCCCCATTGGCTCTTGGATTAAAGGCTATTGGTCGGTTGCTGTGACCTTCGGCTGATCTTTTCCTTATCGTTTTGGTGCCGAAACCCGGGACCGTTTCGAAACCGGAGTTAGGCCATCGTTGACAGTTATGGATCGTCTGAGACTGAGGTGGGATCCGCGACTTTTTGACGAGAACTATGGCGCACCTCTCCGACGGTCAGCCTAACCCGTCTGGTGACGACATCAAAAAGCTATCTGGTAACGAAACGCCAGCCCCTTTACGACCTCGACCGCGATAGTTTGCAACAGACGTCGGAACACGAGTTGGAATCTGAACTTGACGGAGCTCAGTACGAACGCAGTCTCGAGGAAACCGCACACGTCGTGCATTGAGACTTTTTCAAAACATGGCACCGCCAGCTCCGTTGTCCCCCTAAGCTTCAAATACCCAAGTTGTCCTGGGAGACCGTCGAGAAATTGCCTGACCCACGAAGCGCTCCATCGACGGCGGTCGAGACGGCGGTGGAGATAACTATGCTGCGGTGCTCTGGCAGATCCTTTTTCCGATGCAGTCTTTCTTTGTCCAACCAACGTTCTGCCCTAAAAGCGTTTTGGACACTCTAGGACTTGACATTACTCTTTTAAGTCATGATCATTCTCCAGGTCATCACTGACGTCATGTCTGGGAAAGTCCACTCGGACGAGACCCTTCCTCATCCAAGTCGCTGCATGTGCACTCCTCCTTCCACAAGGGTTGCGGAGAATGGATTGGAATTCCATTCCGACTGGAATCGAATGGTGGCAACCTTCTTAGGGATTATTTATTTATTTATTAACGAGTGGTGCATGCACTCTACCCAACTAAAGTGATTATCTCAGTGTTACTGAAGGTCAAGTTACTTACAAATGGTCATCTCAATACATACGATATTGCAACACGTCACCTGCCTTCATAGAAATATCCACATTTTGTGCCTCAATCCAGAGTTACGCGTTACAGAGTAGTGCGTTACGTCTTGGAGTCAAGTAATGAGTAAGGTAACGTGATTCCATTTTTACCAAGTAGCGCGTCAGGATTCGCGAACAACATTCATTCAGTGTATAAACTCTAAGGAATTGTGCTGTGTAGAAGCTGGATTCTTCTATTCGTCATGTTCACACTCGCACCCACGGAAAACACCAAGGAAGGATTATTGACGTTAACACTTGTTCAACTGTCACGTATAGTTTTCCCACCACCTTTATTTTCCTGGCGCTTTTGGGTCGAGGGAGAGTAAAGGTAACAGTACATAACCTCCTCGAACAAGTGACAAACCATACCAAAGGATTGGCTGTTTTGGACTTGCACTGTGTAAAAGATAAAAGCTCACCGACAAGAATACGAGAGACGTCCTATGAGGAGTCCTTTCTTCAAAGTGCAGAGTCTCGTCCCTTCAGACGAGATGGATTGGAAATTCGAAACAAGGAATCCCACAATCAGGAAGATATTTGTACGACATATATAGCATCGCCCTTTCCTGAACGAGTGATGCTTCTTATAAAGTTTTCTGGCCAAGTAATGGCATTACTTATCATAAGTAATTGCATTTGCAACGCACTATCTACCACACAAAAGCAGTGCAGCAAAAAACACAAAATGATGCAACATAGAAATCTCACTTACGTGAGCATCCTATTTGTATAGCAAATTGGAACGACGCAGTTTTGCAGTAAAAAAGGGAAAAAAAGAAACAGCTCCATTAATATATCGCTCGGACAGTTTGCTCGTCTTTTGTCAATAGCTGGTTCTCAAAGTCTTCTTCTGCCATCCTTCCAGGCCGTGGTCTCTCCGGTAGCTGGCCAGTGTGACAATTACGGCCCACATATACCGCTGAGTCCAACGACACAGTATATATGAGCGTGACTCAGTGTGACACGGAAGTTTAGCAGATGGAATCGCCCTCAACTCTTTTATTGAGATAGATACGAAGGCAAAAAAATAGGCGATGTCAAGTTGCCGGTGGTGAGTAAATCAAAGAGTGATATTAAACGGTAGGAACAACTTATTTATTTACACATGGTAAACAAGACTTTCGTGCACGAGACTGCGCTTGTTCAGCATAGACAGAGACACTAATCTTGCGTGAGGACGCCTCCTTCTCCAGTGGAGAACAACGCGCAATCGACATCCCAGGAAAGAAAAACAGTGAACATGTGTTTGGGTATAATTCCGTTTACGGACCACGTAGGCGTGTGCACAGGCTTCTTGTCGAGGGCTAGACGGATCATTCACAATGAATAAGAGTGGGAAATATGGTCGGTGAAGGGACACTAAAAAGTATCGGTAACGATACGGATACTTTTCCGATACCGATTTAAAAAAGTATCGCGATACGCACTCCGATCGGCGTTACTTGTAACCGCGATACGTACAACACTTAACAAAAGTAACGTAATGCGTTACCTCTTAAGGCGGACTCATGCGATCTAGTTAACGTTCGCTTCCGGAGAGAGTTGGCTGCGCAAAATTGTTTTCTTCGCTTTGCTTTAAGGAAGTAATGTAATCGGTGCGCAGAACATGCTAGCAAATGACAAATCCATTATTTTCATTCTCAGGGATCTGGAAAACTGTAGAAACCTTGTCGAATTTGTTGATTGCAATCAACTGTTACTGGCACAAATATCGCGGGCCGAGAGAAGCGATTTTGTTGCATGTATTGAAAATTTGACAAACTTTAATTTAAAAAAAAAACAGTGGATCGCGTCGGACCTTCAAGAATATGTCATTCCCTAGATAAACTATAGGGTAACACGCCTGTACCTATTCCGTGTAGAAATTTAGCGAGGTTTACGAGAACCCTGCGAACAAAAACCCCCCATAGACTTTCTGAAGAAGTGAGTCCGCCTTAAAGAAGTAACGAGTAACGGTAGTGGATGTGCTTGACTGCGCCCCCTGAGCGGTACATGAGGCCTTTCAACGAGAAATATATATCTACGACTGTGTAATGTAGCTTTTGAAAGTCATTTTAATAAAAGCACCTTCTGTCATAAAACTTGTCAAATATCTTACGTACGAAACATCTTTGCACTTGTTCGATTTTAGCTGAAAGTTCCATGCACCACATGCAAACACACGTCGCCTATAAAGCGATACAAACTTTCTGAGGGATTTTGTCCCGTTTAGCCTATCCTCAGGTACGCTTCTTACGCTTTTTCTTTTTCTTACGTTCAACTTATGTAATCCGTTATTTGTATCCGACAGCGCACTGCAAAGTAAAGGTATGTTCAATCTTCCTAAACACCTTCAAGTCATCCGCGTATTGTTACGCACATTCTCCAGTACATCATTTGCACGATCTTTGTGGGACACATTCATAAGGTGCTGAAAAGATTAGGGATGGAATGATAGTTTCGGTTTCAACCCTTATGCCCCGCCCACGATGAAGAGGGGAATAATACTGTCTAATGCACTTGAAAAACATAAAGAGTGTGTATTGTCGTCAAGCATGAGAAGTACTTATGAAGGTAGACTCCACGGTCACTCAAAACATAATGCAAGAAATAATGGAACGACGGAAAATTCAGAAACGGGCAAGTGGGGAACAGTTTGCCGGGTGAGGCAATCGTTATAATGAAAAAACTGCGCAAACTGGCCTTTGGAAGAACTGATCACGGATTACAAAGAACCCTGCCTCACTCTATTCAAGCATGTAAATGTCATGTCACATGAAAAACTTTGGGGCGTCTCTCCCACGTTGCATAGTTCCGAAATATTCTGGTAGTGTTTTTAATTAGAAACGTTTTTTGTTATTTTATTATAGTTCCAAGTCGTCGATTATCTGTCTATTCGTTAGAATTGTTTCAGAAGTTTCATTGTTTTCATTTCTTTTTTCCACTGAATTTAAGGAATGGGGTTGGCAAACCATTCCTGGAGTGGGAATTTACCATACCTCTATTGTAATTGAATGGAATGGAATAAGCAGACATTCAAGCAGACAGCCAAGGAATTCCATGATAGGCAAGCCTGAGCGATGGGCAAGACACGTAAACAAACACAAACACGAAGGCTCAAAAAGCCTTCTTGAGCCTTCGTGTTTGTGTTTGTTTACGTGTCTTGCCCATCGCTCAGGCTTGCCTATCATGGAATTCCTTGGCTGTCCTCGGAAATGTTGTTTCAATATTGTACTTAAAGCAAGATTATACGCTGCACGTGTTTATTACTCCAAATCAATGATATTGGGGATTTGAGACAATCCTGTCGCAAGTGCCCTCCTTCTCCGAGCTTCTGCTGATAACGGCAGTGTGGTTGCAACGAGAAGGAAGGATCTCGCATAAAAGTTGCGGTTACATGAATGCGACAGAAGCGCATGTTTTTGTTGCATTCATGTAAACGCATACCTATAGAGGCGCCGTTCTCAAGATGGCAAAGAAAAGAATGTCCAAGAATGAGCCTGTGCTGCAACAACTGCTGGGACTCCGGTGCGGCAATATGTTTTCACTGCCTCATTGTAGAAATAACGTTTCCTGGGATCTTTTTCTCTGTAAACGCTCCCACAATCGAAGCGGAGTTCCTTCCTCTATACGCCAAAGAGCATGAGCAGTACTTACAAGCTGGAATTCATCCAGAGCGCCGCGCCTTCAATCTTCTTGCCCCGCAAAGCAAAGTGGGCAGTGTTTGTGTTCTGGAAGCCGGGAAACTCCATGGCATACGAAAGCAAGTTTCGGGTCACATATCGGCTGCCTTCTACAGAGGTCTGCTATAGGTGGCACTATTTACCGAAGCTGTTGAGACTTTTATGCCTCGAAACGACGATTGTATTTTCTAATGGGATAAGTCAGCTTTCTGTTTCTGGCAAAAAATCGTCACACAAATTTCGGAGATCAATTGGGAAAGTTCAATTTCATAAAAGAGGTAATGGCAAAATAAATAACGTTCGGACGAGTAGATTTTTTCCTAACATTTTTTATCACGTTAGGTGAAACACCCTGTATGTAAAATTACAGACGCAACTTCAATTTCCAGAAGTAACTCATTAGGAAGTTTTTCTTTTTGCCGTGCCATGTTTGCCATATTGCCATATGCCGTGCTATATTTGGAAATAGTATATTACTTCTACTCGAGTGACGGCGAAAACTCCTAAACTGAGTTCCTTCAGGAAATTAAACTTACCTGGCTGTAATTTTTTTTTGCGCAAAGTCGAGAATACCGGTCGTTACCGACGTAGCGTTCTTCGACGTCTATTGACAAACGTTCCAAGTAAGTTTTACTGGAGCCGCTAAATTCGATATCTATATACACCTTCACAAATGTGAAAATGTGAAATTCCTCAAGGATGAATGTTTTCTTCCATTGGGTAAGAATAAGGGGCAACTCCAAGTGTAGCCACTTCCTGATTTGAACGTGCAAGACCTCCCAACGGTTTGTGTTCCCATTAAGTCGTGCAGCGGTGCTTGAAGGAAGGAAGCCAAGCAGAAATCCCTTCCGCTTTCTCTATTACTCCGTCATTGCCAATGAATACTAAATGCGAGTATAAATATTGTCAAGTAATGCACCTCGAAAAAGAAACTTGTGACCCCCTTTCTTGTTGCGACTGCTTTTAATAATTAAGGTGATGTCCTTGGTCGTGCCTACAATGGCGGACGGCAACAATGGGCGATATCCGACTTCCCACGCTCTAGGTCGATGACGTTCCCACAAGTAACAAAGGCCAAGAATGTGGGCGGTCACGGCGTAGGATATTGCGCAATAAAATCACGTGATCCTGAAAAACAGACGGCACCGAAAAGAATGTCCAGCCACACCAATCTCATATATACCGATTTTTTTTTTAGATCAACTCGGCAGGTTTTACGATGACGCGAGCACGTTTGCAGGAAAGTAGGCTAAAACATGTGACAGCGCTTTTTTAGTTTGATCCGTCATTGAAGCTGGACATGTCCATACTTGAGATGTCTGTCATTCTGGAAGGATCAAGTAGATGTCCGTGACACATGCAGCCCATTTCTCACCTAACAAAACGAAACCTTGAGAGTGAGCCAGAGGAACCTGCCAAGTGATCTCATGGGTCAAGGATCACTCAATGGTCAATAATTGCCTCGTAAACTCCAAGGAATATCATGCCATCCAATGAGATGTAGGAAACAGGCCAATGAAAGTTACTTTACAGGGGCGTCTGATGCGTGCTCACCAAGCATTGGAGAAAGAAAAAAGTAAGGATTGCGCCGGACTTACCGACTTGTGACTCATCAATGTCTGCAAGAAGGACAGTTGTATTCTCAGTCAGGACAACAGTCAGGATCTCACTTGGAATGATACGAAGCAAAACTAGAAGAGAGGTCTTCCTCTCGTAAAATAATGGAAGGCCGTCTACACAGTGGTAGAGACGTGTTTTTCGTAAGAGCATTCCAGAAGAGATTATGCTCCTCTGCTAAGGACAAAAAATTGCCATTGTTCTGGAAAAATCTCCGAAATTAATGTAGTTCCGGGCCTTTTAACGCGAGAAATATACGCAAAAGAACAAATGTTTTTACCAGAAAGAAGAGAAAATAATGAAACAAGAACCAACGCCGAACGTCGTGCGAAAATTAAATTGTATAGTTGGTTTCTTGAAGATTATCCATCATAAGTGCAAGGACACTTGGGCGGAACACTCAGGGCCTACCTTTCAAATACTGCGTATGTATTAGAGTACGGGGTGCACTGTTCCATCGTTTCGCTGTGGCGCTTAATATGGTACCAATATGCACATAAAAAAACTTGTATAGCCCCCTTTCTTTTCACATTTCTTCTATTCCTCGATTCGGCATGTCGTTCACTTGCACGCTTTCACTAACACTGAAAAGCTCTCGACTACTGCCCGACTAACATCAGCTAGTATGAATGCCCGCGTATCACAGTTGATCTCGAGCAATAAAATTCTCACCCACGTCCACATCATTTCTTAACCCCAAGGAAACGACATATTTTTGGTGCGACAAAACATGAGCCTAATTGGAGCCTTCTAATGTCACTTACTTGGCTAGACTTCTTCCTCACGATGGCGGCACAAAGAACTCTTCCTGTCAGGAAAAGCATTTCCGAGAAATGTCACAATAAGGATTGACGCATTTTTTGCAGCTTCGTGAGTTAAGTATTAGAATAAAGATTAAAAAAAAAAAAAGAAACCGCAATTTTCTGTTTCTGTTCTTTCCCTGTCGTAATAATTTGCGAATTCGTGTGTAAGCGCACGGAAACGGAAATCGGGGAGATGACGACACTGTCAACAGTAAACTCTACATGCCGGCTGATCTATAGAGGCTTACCGTGAACTCCAATCCCGTAACAGTGACATACGCGCTGGTTTTCTGAAAGCAGGTATCTGCAATGCCAAGTGACACACTATGCGAATAAATTTGTTATTGTTAAAGTGGCGTTTGAATTATAGATATGTTTGACAAACAAATTTGTGAGAATAAAGGTCGCCATGTAAGTCCGGATTTGTCTTTGTGGACCTCATATCGTCGCGAATTCCAGTGCGCCCATACTTTTTCGTCACCGCTACATATATTTCGCGGAACCGTAATTTCGCGAAAAAAGTGGGATCGCGAAATTCGCGAAAATTTCAAATTTTACTGTTTTTCTACAGCAGTGTGCACAAGGGGTGTTTAAAACCACTTCTGGAAAAAAATCCAAGACAGCGTTTAATATCCACACTTTTTACAGTAAATGAGATAAGCGATTTTCCTTTCGGGTTTCGTTTAAAAATATTCCCGTCTATATGAAAGAACAACTGGGGACGAACAAACGTGAAAAAGGTTCATGACTGTTGGCGTTGACCAATAACACTTTACCGAAAAAAAAGAATTGAACTCGTTACGTCGAAAAATAAAGAACGAAATACGTTACCCAACAAGCATAAAGAACGCGTTTCCGTTACTCGCCTGTAAGGAGTTACATTCACGTTACTCATCATGTTACTGAAGAAGCGTCTCATATATTATTCATTGTAGGCGATTTGTGGATCATTACATTTCAGTAATAACTCATGTTCAAAATGGAGAGTTTTGCGCGTTTCCTTGTGAAAATATCTGCCGCGCAGCTGAAGAGGCGCTCCACAGACGCACTCGAAGGAACATCGGTGTTCAGCCTCAAAAATAGGTCGTCAAGTCGCGGGAAGTCTACCTTCATCTTCGAGAACGGGTAATGCTCCGGAGTTGCCAGAAAGCCAGTGAGCTCAGGGTGTCCAGCATCTTCACAACCCGGCCGTCTAGGATCACGTGCAAACATGAAAAAGTCGTCTCCACAAGAGCTTGATGTTGTGGCTGCCTTCCCAGGTGTCTTCGCTGACGTTGGTGGGGCGTCGCTAAGTTCTCTCTGAAGCAGGTCCCTGACGATCCCTACTTGAGTTGTGTCACAGGTTACAAGCAACAAAGGGCGTCTTACGGAAGGCTGGCTATTGTAGCAGCGTGTAACATTTCCCAAATGGAGATCAACCGACCTTGAACAGATACGAACCAGAATGCTGATCTTTTATTCTCTGAACACGCTGTTATTCATGCGCAGATGTGATATGCCGTGAAGAGAAAAATTCCCAGAAGGTCCCATGGCCAACGACACGCACCAGCCACGTGCTCACAGGCCGCAGCAGAGCAAAATCTTCAGGCGTTCGAACGCGGGAAAATTTTGCTGTGCCGCGTCGCCTGCCATCGTTCGTTGGAGGAATATGCAGAAGAAGTAACGGGTAACGCGTTACCAAACTTTTGTCCGTTACCAGTTAGACATTTTTTTTTAAAGTAACGAAGTCGTCACTTCGTTATCAGAAAAAGTAACGCGTTGAAAAGTAACGAGTTCCTTGTAACGCGTTACGTACAACTGTGACAAGTAATACCCGTGCATTCCTGTAAACGATAATACTTGCTCCTCCAAAAGGGTAACAAGGAGGGTTGACTGTAAAAAGAGTAATTTCCAGTGGTAAAAACAAAAACGAAACAATTCTCTTGACAGCTCCACGAACGAATGACAGAAGAAGAAATCCAGCGAGTATTCCGTGTAGGTTCCAGAGACATAGTACCTGATTACGAAACAGTTCATCTTCAGCACATGTGGAAGCGGTCGGCGAAAGGCGAACGACGTCTGGGTGTGGACGCTTTCGGCAAACGTTTCCAGCTCCATTTGAAACAGAACCGAGATTTTGAGAACGGACTGGCACGCTTGAAGGTGTTCAGCGCTCAGACGACGCCCAATGGCCTTCACTATGAACCCATGCAGGTAAGCCTTTCAAATGTTTTGGCTGGTGGCGGGCAAAAGAATGAATCACGGAGTTTTCAAAGAAAAGCTTCTCTCCAAGAGTAGGTGATTTCGTCGGAAGGCACGCATGACACGTTGAAAGGCATCTCCGCTGCACATACGTAGTAAACATCCTTCTCGCTTGGTGGCACATTGATGGGGTGGAAAAGAGAAAACGTCAGCCAGTTCGCTATTAAAAAACAACAACTCAAAAGAAACATTTAAAAAAGTCAGAGCAGCACAGGCACGACATAGCACGAGAAAATTTCTGAATTTTTCTTTTTCGTATCCGCCGTGTTCCTTTACCCCGCACTGTACTCTTGAGGAAACCATTGGTTCCTCATCTGTCTTTGTTACGCGTCACTCCAGAACCATCCCCGTCACTTCTTCCTCTGTCCTTTTCCCGCTCAATTATTTATTCCGTCATTTTCTTGGTCTCAAAGTTTCTCGACCATTTGCATGAGAATGCACAGCGCATGCGCGTACTGTATACTATTTTCCCGATCCTGGAATCCTTCCGTCAATGAGTGAGTCCGTCTACGCTTCCCGGGTTTCGGGAAAGGAATGATAATTTAATGCAGAATGGCTGCAACGAGTGCAAGAATCTTCTTCAAAACGGTTCTTGTTGGTCTGTGGCACGGCGGACTCCATGGCATACATCAAACGGACACTCAAACTTGGTACAGAGAGAAGCGGCTCAGTGGTTAGCGTGCTGTCTGGGGTCTTCCTCAGACGCATTGAGGAACATTCACAGTTCCCTTAGAAGTCGGCTTAGGAGCCACAGTTCCCTTGCCAGTCGTGACGTTGTCTCTGAGCCCCACCAAGAATCTTGCAGAAAGGGGCTGTGGTGACGCTACCGATCCTCGCCACACAAGGGGGTTTCACCCATTTTGTATATAAGCAATGCAGGCAACACTGCGACGGAGACAATGCACAAGTGATTCCTCGTGACACAACGAAGAAGGCAACTGAGGGGTCGATGGACTGCATGTGACTGCTGTAGGAGGCAGCCTCACATCTGAATGCTTGGGCACGGGCAGCACATCGGCGGCGAATAAATAGATGGCAAGCCGGAACGGTAAGGCGCAGATATGCAGTGGCAGCGCGTCTTGCAGCCGCATGTGCGCGTGAGTTACAGGACAGGCCCATATAACGGGGGAACCATTCGAGGGACAAAACATGATGATTGGCGCGGAGCCCGTCTGTGTGATTAGGCTGGGTATATGACGGGACGACATCAAGAGGACGCCTTGCTCTCGGTGAGGACTACACATTTCCCAGGTGGCAAGTCAGCAATGTATTCCAGGGCGGTCAGTATCGGTGGACGACATGGGGTAAGGCAGTGTGTAGGGCTGTTCATGGTCTATATCGGTGACGTAGAAGTCTGCCCCCGATGCGTCAGACATTATGGAGGCATTTGTCGGCAGTGCGAGTTGTTGGGCCACCACAGGGCTGATAGCCTGTTTTCCGTAGTTGCCTGTGATCGATTTACCTGTGTAGTTTTCGGTGTATGCAGATGACGCCACCCTTTGGACAGTAGGAAAATGACGCTCAGCCATTCAGCGCCGCTTGCAGTTGGCTTTAAATAATGTCCATACGTACATCACGCAACTTGCAATGGACCTTTGGCCCGAAAAGTGCGTCCGTTTCAGACGCAAGGCTCTTTGGGTTGGTGCCGAGCAGCTTGAGCGTTTCCATCGCGTCGTTGTACTCGACTCGGACCTGCGCTGGGCTCGCCACATCGATGGCTCCCTGCAATTCAACATATTTCTGGCTCAGCGCTCGCAGTTCACGCGGCCTTGGTGATGGCGGCCGTGCTTTACAGCCCTCCCATCCTCCATAGAATCTTAACAACATCATTAAATACCCTTCGGACCCTGTTTGCTCGAAGCCGCTGCCTTGGAGTTCCAAGAATAGCTGAAACATGGCAAGTCATGGCTGAAGCTGGTCAAGTCCCGGTTGAGGTTCGACGTGAACCTGAAACGGCTCGACACTTCCTACGTTTACGAAAGAGGGCCGGTTAGAGTCTCACAGGCTTCGCAGCTAAGAACGTAACACCGTCGGAAGCCCCCTGGTGTCTTACGGCCCCAGGGCTGGGCAAGATACTTCAAAAAAGTATCTTCGATGCCGATACTAGATACCCTCAAAAATTGTATTTCCGATACCGATACAAGATACAGAACCGAAATTGATTTTCGATACAGATACTCGGTACTGTATCGTCGATACTTCGATACATAATTGAAATCCCGAATATAATACAGCTGGTGTTATGATTAGCGAAGTTTATATTACTGAAATCACAATATAATAAAGCTGGTGTTATGATTCGCCAAGTTTACATCACTGAAATAACAATATAATAAAGCTGGTAATATGATTAGGGAAGTAAAAACATTTATTCGTTATTTCTAGAGCCTTTGGTGTATTTTTATAGCGCACTTTTTCTGACAGGGCTTGAACGTATCCGACCGCACGGATTTAATGAAGCTGCACTGTCTAAGCAGCTAGTCTTGTTAGAACTTTAGACTAAAGCCATGGATACTTTGAAACGATCGCATCAATAAGCAGCCTAGCAAAAAACAATTCTTTAAGACAATGTTCTTCGTGCGTACCGGTCTGTGAGCACTTGACTATACATACGAATAAACCTGAAACTTTTTTTCTGCTGCTTTTATCGTTTGGTACTGCAGTACTTACCCGGTAGCCTCTGACTTTGCCTCTGACTTGATCTTCTTAGTTGGCCGCTGTGAATTGTGAGCTGTAGAACGGGTTACAGTGCTCAAGCTAAGCCGGCGGTTATTCTTTCCGCATGGCAGACGCGGAATCCACACTTCAAGCCAAGTGGACGTGCTCTTGCGCACTCAGGAGGGGGACATCGGGCAGCGCAGTTCCAGAAGCCGTGAGGTTGGTCCTGTGTAAGGCGTTATCGGCGCGCCCGCCGTAGAAAGAGACGGAAGAGATTCTTCTGGAACCAACTAGAAGCCGCGCGCGCCCACGAGCGCGTCCCAGGGCAGGGCCCAGGGCCTCCTCTCCGGGCTACCTTGACGATGGAGCGCGCGCGCGGACGTAAGCTTCGAACGAATTTATGGTCGACATGTCTACGCCGCTGCGGCCTGGCTTGTACTACCGCCTGAGCGAGCGCCGCCGACTCTAAGTCTCACAACAGCCTCAATATTTGCGTCTTTTTTTAGTATCGAGTATCGTTAAAATACACGATACACTAAAAATGTATTTTCGATACCGATACTCCGATACTCTCATTTTTGGCACGCGATACCTAATACCGATACACAAAATGTATGGAAAGATTGTATCTGCGATACTGCCCACCACTGTGCGGTACCACCGAAACTTCTGGAAAGATTCCCCCTCAAGTCTTTCGAGTAGAGGAGAAGTTTCCTACGTCTACAGCACCATACACAGATGGCGCATCCAGAAACGGCAAGTCCGGCTCAACATTCATCATACCATTCGAAGGCGTAGTGCAAGGACGACACCTTTCGCATCCAACTTGATCAACAGCTGCGGAACTCTGTGCCATCCTTTTCGTTCTGCAGCACAGCGTTGATTTCACCCCGCGGGAATGGGTAATCTTGACTGACTCAATATCTGCCCTGCAAGCTATTGATAATTCCGGCTTGATCCGCACCCTAGTCACGGATGTGTTAATGGCTTACCTCCCTGTATACGAAGCAGACAACAGGCTGGTTCTCCAGTGGGTTCCAGCCCATTGTGATGTCGTGCGGAATGAGCAGGCCAATCTCATATCGGAAGCGGACAAGTATTGCACTGCTGAGAGGAGACTGTCGTTCCATTCTGCGATACCTCTGGACCAATGGACAACCGACATTCTCCCCCCATACATGCTGAGCAGAGTTGACGCTCGCTTTCCGCATGCCACGAAACACCTGTCGTCAAGATGCTGCATTAATTCATTGAATGCGACTCGATGTGGCATTTACGGCTTGAGACAGGTTGACTCTCACAGATGCGGTGCTTTAGAGGAGCACATTATTCTTCACTTGCCACACTCAGCTGGACCCCTACTCCCTATCAAAATTGCTTGGACCGAATCCAGTCCACCAACGCTCTGCGCTCAAAGTTATTTTCACCATTCTGGACATTCCCCACCGGCAATGGGGTAGAGTATTAAACTCCCCATTCATAACCTGTTTTCGGGGAAGGTCCGGGATAGTAGCGTGAATGCGAGGCTGCTCACACATTGCTGGCGCAATGGAAGGAGATAGCAGCATTGGCGGACGCAGGGCAGCTCACAGCAATGCGGTGAAGGGGTTGAAAAGGATAGGCCAGACAGCGTGCGTACTTACTGTGACAATGGAGAGGAACCTGGTGGACGGAGCCGTTCTCGACTCAGCTCCCTCAAAAGATAGACCTGAGGGACCCGACCTCCTAGAAGACGTGCTTCACAAGGTGGAAAGGTTCATCTCCGAGCTGCACCTTCGCGATGAGGAGACGCAGGTGAACATGCTTCTGTACGTTATAACAGGCTGAAATAACAAAGCCCTTCCTGTAGGGGGTGCACAGGAAAAACGATCGAGGATTCTCAGGTTTAGGAGGCGTTTTCATCTCGCGGAAGCTCACGAATATCGAGGCTGCTACAAGACGGTCACCAAAAGATTTCAGAGACATTTCATCGCCGCACCAACTTGATCTTCGAATGAGTCAATGAGACAGTTGAACTCGCTGATTCTTGAAACTACGACGCACTGGTTTAGGAGGCAGCAGCAGGTTCCTCACAGTGGAGTCTGCGGTGAAGCAAACCAGAAATCACGACAGCAGGGACTCAGGTCTGACACAACCAACGGTAATGCGTAGGATGAAATACGAGAGGAGCCAACCGGCGTCCGAGTGCAGGTGGTGAGAGAGTAGTCCAATCCATACCAATCTTGCAAAGTAGGCAACGTATGCCAGAAAACCTCTCTCAGGACATCACGAGGTGGCAGAAGGAGACGCCTGGAATAGGTCTTCAGAGCCTCCGAGCCGCCCTAGTGCATAACGGTCACTGTCAACACGAGCGCCAACAGATTCAAAGTGGACACGGACGTGGCGGTGATACAAGAGGAAAATTCCCAAGCTTCTACGATGTTAAAACTGAACCTTCCTGACAGGCGGCACCTGCCCGTTAAGATATTACCTATCCTCGGTCGCTTCGGCAGTGACCGGGTGGAAGGAGAGGTTCAACTAGGGTTCAACTAGGGCTGAACTATGGCTGAACTACGGATAGCTGAGATGTTCGGCCAAACGAGCACTCCTTGCCCTGGCTTGCATGCAAGAAGCAGAAACGTCTGACAACGCTACGCACCAGTTTGCGTCACTCTTTTCTGGCTTTATGTGTGTGACGAAGGCCTACAAGACTGCGGTGGTACCATACAGTCCACAGGCAGCTACGTATTCACGAATAGTTCCCATTCCTCTGCAGTACAAAAGGGCCTCCTGAGGATGGAACAACTGGTCTTGACAAAGTGCGTAGACGATGTGGCAGCTTGGTGCGTTGCGATGGTGGCTGCGAAAAGGGAAGATGGATTACTCAGGCCATGAGTCGACTACCGTGAGCTCAATAGTCAGATCCTGGGGGAACGGTTTGTCATGCCCACGGGTGAGGAAAACCTCGCACAGGTTTCTGGCGTGTTGAGTAAAATTGACGCTGATGCATGATACTGGCAGATTCAGCTCAACTCGGAGTTACAGGAGCTAACAACGTTGATAACCACTTTGAGACGGTTGCCTTTCGGGACCTGAACTATCCCAGAGTGAGGTGCTGCGTATTCTAGATGGGCTTGACGGCCTGCCATACGACGACGTCATCGTCTTTGACAAGCACACTAAACAGTATGATGAAAGACTGCATATAGTATTACGGCAAATACGCGACGCTGGTATGACGCTGAATCTGAAGAAATGCGAGTTTCGTAAGAGAAATGCGCTCTTTCCAATGAACAAGGAATATCAGCTGACCCAGCGAAGACATCGGCTATCACCAAGGATGAGTCCACCCACCACAAAAATGAGCCCAACGTTGCTCAACTGAGAGTATGGTATATCACCTGGTGAAGTTTCAACCTGGTCTCGCGGGATCAAAGGCGCCATTTGGACATGGGAGCGCTACAGAAAAGGGCATTCATGGAGATCCAGCAGTCTGACTATACGACGCCCGTAATACGACCAAAGGCGGATGCATCGTCCTGGTCTGGGCGCGATGATCATGCAGGAAACGTTTCCAGGCCGTAGTCTGTCCGTGGCGTATGCATCCAGAGCCTTAACCGACACTGAGTCCAAGGTATTCCTAACTCGAGAAAGAGAGCCTCGCGCTTGTCTGGACATGCGATAATTTTGTAACGTTCCTACTGGGACTTGACTTTACAGACCACAAGCCATTGATACCACTGTTCACTACAAAGCCAATTGATCAGCTGACTCTACTTGTGCGCTTCCTAGATTTCATAATGTTGTGTGTCCCAGAGAAGATCATGTTCACGGCATATCTATGTGCGACCGGACCGGAGGACGCTGTTACGGACGACCTCCTGCCTGCGTCATCGGGGATGCTGCGGAAGCTTAGGAGACAAGTCCTCAAGGATACAACAATTCGGACCGCCGTACACCTCTGCAGGACGGAGTGGCTGGAGGTCAAATGGCTAATCTGTCTAGCGTAATGTGCCAGCTTTCTATCACATAAAGCCTCCTGATGCAAGGGAACCGATTAGCCATACAGGTGCAGAGCACGGGCGCGCGACTCTGTTGGCCGGATATGAGCCGGCATATCCTTATGTTACCAGGTGCCTTTCTTGTGTCCGGTTCAGAGCACCAGGTACCGAATTCCCGACCGGCATATTTTTGGAATGAATCTATGTTACGTCAATAGCGCCTCCGTGCAGTCCCGCTCAGGAAGTGTTTTTCGTCCGCGTTTGTGCGCATGCCTGTGGGATATGGCTACAAAAGGGCACGCACAGAATAAACGGGCTTTTTCGGACACCGGAGCGTACACCACTACTTTGGGGCTGGGGCTTTAGGGCTTCTGTGGCCGGCCTTCCATGTGATGCCAATACACTCTCTTCTTTGGGGCTGGTGGGCCCGGTAGAACACGACATGGTGTCAAACCTTAAGTGTAGCATCACGGCACCATATTATTATTATTGTGGTGTCAGAATTGTACTACACCTAGGGTACGGAATCTTGGACGGATAGATCACGGGAATAGCAATGGTTCGACAGCGCCTGGGGTGCTGACAGGATTCTCACTACAGCAACCGCCGCCGTTCAGCTGCGACGATGCTTCACTCTGGTCCGAATGAATGGAACACTTGGAGGACTACAGGTACGCGTCAGGCCTCAACGAAGGCAGCGGGTAGCCCAGGTGGGCACGCTCTTATATACCATGGGTAGAGAAGGAAGGAAGATTTTCGACACCTTCGACCTGGATGAAGACAGCAAGAAGGACTACGGCAGCGTGAAGAGGAGGTTCAAGGAACATTTCCTCGAGGCGGAGAACCTCGTCTATGAAAGCATATGCTTCCACTCGAGGATTCAGGAAGAAGGCGAATCTATGGATCAGTTCGCCACCGCACTGCGTTTCTTGACACAAAAGTGCAACTTGGGAACTCTGAAGAACAGGATGACAGGATGTGAAAATGAGAGAATGAAGGAAACATGACGGTCATGACAGGGCGTCGCACGTTCAAGACACGTCTTCACATTACGCTGAAGCTTAAAAGAAATGGAGCTGCAGGTTCCCACCAGGAAGACCACGTAGCTCCAAACACCATCCAGTTAGATGAAGAAGAAGAATAAGGATGATCGCGACCGTTTCATCCTTGGCTTGCAAGACAAAGGTCTGTTCGAGAGTTTACAACTGGACGTGGCTTTGGCTGCCGCACTGAAGCATGCGCATCGTGCTTTGCCAACAGCAGGAACTTGGTCGGTATGGTACTGCTACGTCGGGTGACAGCAACACGGCTACGGATGTCGATGCTGTTGTCAGAAATGAGACACATGAGAACTTCTGGCAAGACTGTGCCAGCCGCCAAGGACCACAACCACCGAAATTGTGCATACAGAAGAGGTCTGTCTCTCCGGAAAGGAACTCAAAATGCAAGAAAAACGGACACACTTATGCCAAGCGGCGTCGAACAGAAGCAAATCGGTGAATTCCCGGGGGAGTGAAGCCACATTTCTGGGAGCTCTGTCAGCGCTAAGGGCGAGGTAGACGTACCTAGCGCGAGGTACGCCTACATCGTCATCAACGGAGAAGCAGTCACAACAAAAGTTGATACTGGAGCACAAGTTTCCGTACTCCCAGTTACCTTCGTCGGCATTCCGAAGAAGCTACGGAATTCGGATCAGCAACTGCAAGGGGCAAGCGCCAAACAGCTCAGCGTGATCAGCAAGTCCACAGGCGAAGTCCAAGCCGAAGGCGAAGCGCAGGCCAGTTTCCTTCGCATCTATAGGTGTCTTGATGCTGATGCTGAAATGATTTACGCGCAAATCGAGGAAGAGGCCTTGATTATGACACGGGCAGGACAGCGTTTTGAAGAGTTTCCCGAGAGGTCTACAGGAAACTTTTCAGACTGACTCCACCTACTTCCTCCACGCATTCAGCGGTTTCGGCTCCGGATGATGAGGTTTCACTACGACATTGTTTACGCCCCTGGGAAGGACTTTGTCAAGAGCGCCACAGCACCACACGAGGTGTCTCGCAGTTAACGAAGCCCAGAGTTTTGGAAGCGGAGCAGTGATTCATATCAACCTTCTCAACCATCGCAACTGCTACCAATCCAGGCGGCCCAATAAGAAGACGAGGCCTGTCGGACCTTCAGAAGGTACTGCGTGCGCTCCTTCTCCACTTGCCATGTTTCTGACTTATTTCACTTGTACTGCTTACGTGTAAAGGGAATTTTTGGCCGGTTGCTTAATCACACATTCGTCCTACTCTATTCCTTCTTCATTCGTCCGCGTGGCACTTCCTCTCTGAAGAGCAGACGCGTGAATGGGGCGCTTGCCGGCGCGCCCACAAGGACAACTGCGCTTCAACATGCACTCAGTTCTCATTTCACTGCTAGGTGAAAATTTGCGAAATCCATGATATGGAGGCCAATGTGTCCTCGTTCGGGTATTGAGAGGCACTTGAGGTTTCGGACTTCTTCGAACCGTTTTGTTGCGAACCGGTTACTGCTATAATTTCTCCGGTTCTGCTCCGGTTCGGGTTCAACAGTGTCATGAAAATTTCGGTTCGGTTCCGGCAAAAATAACGGTTCGCGTACAGTTCGGGTTCGGTGCGACACCCTGGTTGTACGTTTGTCTTTTTTTTTTAAGGAAAATGAGATTGCCGTAATAGCGTATATAGTGATAACAATGTGCATTGTTGATAATGTGCGCATGCCTGTGGGCTCCCGAAGGGCACGCGCTGAATAAACTGGGCTTTTTTGGACACCGGAGCGTGCACTCCTTCTTTGGGGCCCGGTAGAACACTACAACTTCAACTAGAGCAGTTACCACCAACTAGCGCGAAAGAAGTTGTTCGTGTTATGAACCTCATGTCAGTCGCCTTTGGTATCCCTGAGACAAGTCGTACCGACAACGGTCTGCGATTTGCCAACACCTCAGGGCGTTCATAGATAGTTGGGGCGCAAAGTATTAGGGAGACAGGGCAGTCCAAAGAAATTCGTGCTCATCACATCTCTAGAGCCGTTTTTCCCCTGCGGAAGAACTGAGTTCCGATGCACGCAGGCAGCTTCTGACCAAATGCAAGCCCACTTGCCAGGTACACAAGGTGGAACAAAAAACGTGTCGGATAAAATGTCGGAGCTGCACAGGCAGGAAGAGTTCCTACAAGAGGATCTCCGTCATACTTAGTACATACCTGTGTGGTAAGAAGGACACCAGCTCCACCGGCTTGTTCAACAAGTCTTGTGGCATCCTCGTTTTGGGCTTACAGTAACGTTCAAAAGAGGGGCATTCTATCTCGACTGTACTGTCGTCTCCCTTTATTTCTCATTTCTTTATTTATTCATACAGGAAAACCACAAGCATCTGTCTCCTAGACGTACAGCTATGTTCAAAAATTCAGTCATGTGCCTTGGAAGGTCATCAACGTTCTGTTAATGAAAGCTTGGATATGTTCAGGCATAAGATCCGGTATTGTTCTCAAACACACAGTTGTATACCTAGGTAACAAAACATTTAGTAGGCTATGCACCAAAAGGAACGACTGAACCAAGCATGAAAAATAAAGCTTGAAAAGGACAAACCGACGGTGCTTAAAATTAACCAAAAAAAGTTTCGGAACAAAGATGACAAAAGTATTGTTGTTCAGGAACTGTCCTCAATGAGACATTTGTAAAGTTGTTGTCTACTCCTGTTGTCCGTTCGTCTCCAGCAATTGCGACACTCTGGTGTCTTGTGAAAACGATAGCATTAGCTCCACGTCCTTCTATAATCGTAGTGATTGAGGCGATTTGAGAGCACGGACCGTGAACACAAAAACGTATTGTTAACCTCGGGACGGGATATTTCCAACAGAGGCTGTTCTTCACCTGGGCAAAGAATGCAAAAAATTATTGTTAGGCTGGAAAATAGGAAAGGGCGTTTATTTGCTCACTTCTAAGGATAGTTTCAATATCACTAATCTTCAGCCTGACTTATCACAAAATTCTGGTGTTCCCTTAATAGGATGTAGGGGAGTATCTCGGCGCACTAACTCTTCCTATTTCATAAATAGCATTCAACATGAGATTACAACAACGTCGATTTTCTGAGATTTCATAGAAGGCCCAGGTTGACTGTTAGTAGACAGCTACCGCGCCCTATAAAAAGATAAGATTCTGAGTCACGCTGCCTGTCATTGGTTCCGGTAGGCACGGTAAGTTAACCGTGACATTATCAGCGGTCTGCTAACACTCGCTAATACAGATTTTTACTGCAACGTACGCTATCGCCTTTCTGTACATAAGGAAGACTGTCGTGGTTGCGCAGCTCTCTTTTTGTTTTGCGCGTGCGCAGAGCCACCAACGCTTACGTATCCCTTACGTACGCAAAGGCGATAGCGTACGGTGCACTGAAACTCTCCAATGTCACAGCGAAGCTACCGTATCTACCAGAACCAATGGCAGCGTGAGTGACTCAGAATCTTATCAGGTAATTGGGTGCGGTAGACACAGTACTTGGGAAGCCCCGTTATCAACGGTCTACTAACACTCGCTGATGTCACCGTGAAGCTACCGTACCTACCGGAACCAATGGCAGCGTGAATGACTCAGAATCTTATCAGGTAATTGGGTGCGGTAGACACAGCACTTGGGAAGCCATGTTATAAACGGTCTACTAACACTCGCTGATGTCACCGTGAAGCTACCGTACCTACCGGAACCAATGGCAGCGTGAATGACTCAGAATCTTATCAGGTAATTGGGTGCGGTAGACACAGCACTTGGGAAGCCACGTTATAAACGGTCTACTAACACTCGCTGATGTCACCGTGAAGCTACCGTACCTACCGGAACCAATGGCAGCGTGAGTGACTCAGAATCTTATCAGGTAATTGGGTGCGGTAGACACAGTACTTGGGAAGCCCCGTTATAAACGGTCTACTAACACTCGCTGATGTCACCGTGAAGCTACCGTACCTACCGGAACCAATGGCAGCGTGAATGACTCAGAATCTTATCAGGTAATTGGGTGCGGTAGACACAGCACTTGGGAAGCCACGTTATAAGCGGTCTACTAACACTCGCTGATGTCACCGTGAAGCTACCGTACCTACCGGAACCAATGGCAGCGTGAATGACTCAGAATCTTATCAGGTAATTGGGTAAGGTAGACACAGCACTTGGGAAGCCACGTTATAAACAGTCTACTAACACTCGCTAATGTCACCGTGAAGCTACCGTACCTACCGGAACCAATGGCAGCGTGAGTGACTCAGAATCTTATCAGGTAATTGGGTGCGGTAGACACAGTACTTGGGAAGCCATGTTATAAACGGTCTACTAACACTCGCTGATGTCACCGTGAAGCTACCGTACCTACCGGAACCAATGGCAGCGTGAATGACTCAGAATCTTATCAGGTAATTGGGTGCGGTAGACACAGCACTTGGGAAGCCACGTTATAAGCGGTCTACTAACACTCGCTGATGTCACCGTGAAGCTACCGTACCTACCGGAACCAATGGCAGCGTGAATGACTCAGAATCTTATCAGGTAATTGGGTAAGGTAGACACAGCACTTGGGAAGCCACGTTATAAACAGTCTACTAACACTCGCTAATGTCACCGTGAAGCTACCGTACCTACCGGAACCAATGGCAGCGTGAGTGACTCAGAATCTTATCAGGTAATTGGGTGCGGTAGACACAGTACTTGGGAAGCCATGTTATAAACGGTCTACTAACACTCGCTGATGTCACCGTGAAGCTACCGTACCTACCGGAACCAATGGCAGCGTGAGTGACTCAGAATCTTATCAGGTAATTGGGTGCGGTAGACACAGTACTTGGGAAGCCCCGTTATCAACGGTCTACTAACACTCGCTGATGTCACCGTGAAGCTACCGTACCTACCGGAACCAATGGCAGCGTGAATGACTCAGAATCTTATCAGGTAATTGGGTGCGGTAGACACAGCACTTGGGAAGCCACGTTATAAACGGTCTACTAACACTCGCTGATGTCACCGTGAAGCTACCGTACCTACCGGAACCAATGGCAGCGTGAATGACTCAGAATCTTATCAGGTAATTGGGTAAGGTAGACACAGCACTTGGGAAGCCACGTTATAAACGGTCTACTAACACTCGCTGATGTCACCGTGAAGCTACCGTACCTACCGGAACCAATGGCAGCGTGAGTGACTCAGAATCTTATCAGGTAATTGGGTGCGGTAGACACAGTACTTGGGAAGCCACGTTATAAACGGTCTACTAACACTCGCTGATGTCACCGTGAAGCTACCGTACCTACCGGAACCAATGGCAGCGTGAATGACTCAGAATCTTATCAGGTAATTGGGTGCGGTAGACACAGTACTTGGGAAGCCACATTATAAACGGTCTACTAACACTCGCTGATGTCACCGTGAAGCTACCGTACCTACCGGAACCAATGGAAGCGTGAGTGACTCAGAATCTTATCAGGTAACTGGGTGCGGTAGACACAGTACTTGGGAAGCCACGTTATAAACGGTCTACTAACACTCGCTGATGTCACCGTGAAGCTACCGTACCTACCGGAACCAATGGCAGCGTGAGTGACTCAGAATCTGATCAGGTAATTGGGTGCGGTAGACACAGTACTTGGGAAGCCACGTTGTAAACGGTCTACTAACACTCGCTGATGTCTCCGTGAAGCTACCGTACTTACCGGAACCAATGGCAGCGTGAGTGACACAGAATCTTATCAGGTAATTGGGTGCGGTAGACACAGCACTTGGGAAGCCACTTTATAAACGGTCTACTAACACTCGCTGATGTCACCGTGAAGCTACCGTACCTACCGGAACCAATGGCAGCGTGAGTGACTCAGAATCTTATCAGGTAATTGGGTGCGGTAGACACAGTACTTGGGAAGCCCCGTTATCAACGGTCTACTAACACTCGCTGATGTCACCGTGAAGCTACCGTACCTACCGGAACCAATGGCAGCGTGAATGACTCAGAATCTTATCAGGTAATTGGGTGCGGTAGACACAGCACTTGGGAAGCCACGTTATAAACGGTCTACTAACACTCGCTGATGTCACCGTGAAGCTACCGTACCTACCGGAACCAGTGGAAGCGTGAGTGACTCAGAATCTTATCAGGTAATTGGGTGCGGTAGACACAGCACTTGGGAAGCCACGTTATAAACGGTCTACTAACACTCGCTGATGTCACCGTGAAGCTACCGTACCTACCGGAACCAATGGCAGCGTGAATGACTCAGAATCTTATCAGGTAATTGGGTGCGGTAGACACAGCACTTGGGAAGCCACGTTATAAACGGTCTACTAACACTCGCTGATGTCACCGTGAAGCTACCGTACCTACCGGAACCAATGGCAGCGTGAGTGACTCAGAATCTTATCAGGTAATTGGGTGCGGTAGACACAGTACTTGGGAAGCCACGTTATAAACGGTCTACTAACACTCGCTGATGTCACCGTGAAGCTACCGTACCTACCGGAACCAGTGGAAGCGTGAGTGACTCAGAATCTTATCAGGTAATTGGGTGCGGTAGACACAGTACCTGAGAAGCCACGTTATCAACGTTCTACTAACACTCGCTTATGTCACCGTGAAGCTAGCGTACCTACCGTAACCAAAGGCAGCGTGAGTGACTCAGAATCTTCTCGGGTGATTGGGTGTGGTAGACACAGTACCTGAGAAGCCACGTTATCAACGTTCTACTAACACTCGCTTATGTCACCGTGAAGCTAGCGTACCTACCGGAACCAAAGGCAGCGTGAGTGACTCAGAATCTTCTCGGGTGATTGGGTGTGGTAGACACAGTACCTGAGAAGCCACGTTATCAACGTTCTACTAACACTCGCTTATGTCACCGTGAAGTTAGCGTACCTACCGGAACCAAAGGCAGCGTGAGTGACTCAGAATCTTCTCAGGTGATTGGGTGCGGTAGACACAGTACCTGAGAAGCCACGTTATCAACGGTCTACTAACACTCGCTTATGTCACCGTGAAGCTAGCGTACCTACCGGAACCAAAGGCAGCGTGAGTGACTCAGAATCTTCTCAGGTGATTGGGTGTGGCAGACACAGTACCTGAGAAGCCACGTTATCAACGTTCTACTAACACTCGCTTATGTCACCGTGAAGCTAGCGTACCTACCGGAACCAAAGGCAGCGTGAGTGACTCAGAATCTTCTCAGGTGATTGGGTGTGGTAGACACAGTACCTGAGAAGCCACGTTATCAACGTTCTACTAACACTCGCTTATGTCACCGTGAAGCTAGCGTACCTACCGGAACCAAAGGCAGCGTGAGTGACTCAGAATCTTCTCAGGTGGTTGGGTGCGGTAGACACAGTACTTGGCAAGCCCCGTTATCAACGCTCTACTAACACTCGCTTATGTCACCGTGAAGCTACCGTACCTACCGGAACAAAAGGCAGCGTGAGTGACTCAGAATCTTCTCAGGTGCATGATCGGGTGCGGCTGGATCTCGTTCAGCCTCTCCAACAGACCACATGTTGCAGATCTTGCTGTTGTCATTGGGATCGGCACACAGATAGCCGGACCAAGGTACTGCTGCAGACGGTCGTTGTAAAGAGTAAAGCCAGCGGGTATCCTGATCATCATCACGTGGGGCGACTACGGCAACACGTTTTCTCTTGTGTTCCGAACGCACATAGGCACTATTTCATCGTGATCCGTGATCCGATCAGCTCAGGAAGGGCTTTCGATGAAGTATTTTTACGTCAAGGACTACCTCAACTGGTTTCGGCCCTCAATTCACCTGTGCAGAGTTGAAACAGTATTTGGAGTCCAGGGAAATTGGGCATGTATTCACCTAGTCTTATAGCAAGCAAAGGATGTACTCAGATGTACAAGTAGGGGAGAGGAAGTTGATAACAAAGTGTCGCGAATCTCCACACCTGGGCATTCACCTTCGGAATTGCTGAAGAAGAGAAGGTTCCGAACGGAATTGGATTTATCAAGCCACAACGTATTGAAATCTCGAAGCATGAGAATACTTCAGGAAAGGGTCCGACGGACAAAGTTTGGGCTAAGGATCCCACAACAAGCAACACTGGATTAAAGGAGCACTGTGGTGAACCCCCCTTTTCTTTTCTTTTTTTTTCATACAACGAATCGTTTCGTCGTCGTCAAAAGAATAACGACGCCTCTGTTCCACACACCTCTCAAAAATCATCTCTCGTGAAAAGAGCAGGAGGAGGAGACGTCGTGACATAATATGGCATTGTTCAAACATGTGTCAGCGGCGAGTAGAAAGAAACAAAGAGAAAACGCGTGGATCAGACTGTTTTTATAAATTCGATTGCGCAGCTCTAGAATACACTGCAGAGCGAAACCTGTCTGATGGAAAGCTTGACAGGTTTTCGAGACAGGTTACATTGACATTTATCAAGTAGAGTTGAAAGGTGAAACGATTCGTCGTATTCATACTTTCTCCCGGGGACTAGTACGGAGTGTCGACTCCACAATGCCAGTAGGTCTCGGCGACGGAACACATGCCATCGGGTCCTTTGCGTTCCCGAGCACACAACGTAGGGGGGAGGAAGACGACGAACCTGGGTCGAGTGCCACAAACGAACGTGATAGATGCCATTGCGGATGAAACTGTTCTGAACCCTAGCGGCCTGTTACATTATCGTAGTTTAATCCAGCAGTAACAGCTGGGAGTTGCTTTTATGCATTGCGTTAGACCAACTATGCATAGATAAATTGGGGAGTGACTAACGGGAAAAAGTGTGATAGTTGAAGGTTGACCGAGACTTTTATTTCTTTGAATACAATGGAAAATTCGGGAAGCACCAAGCTACGTCAGTATATTTCAAACTATTCACCGCGCACATGCATCGTTGTGGCAACTCTTTGATGCCTTTGGCGTAGGAAGAAATGGGCCACTGCAGGAGGTCTTTCTGGAGAGCTTTATATTTGTCCTTAAGGGGCCCAAACAAATGGCTGGACTGTAAAGGGCAAAACAACCCAGCGCATTTCGGAAAGGGTTGCTACCCTCAACTTGGCCGTGTGGGCAACATCCCAGACTTTTTCTTGCGCGTTTCGCTCGGCACCCTTTATCAACGTGCAGTAATACTGGGCATTAATCGTGACCCACTGGTTTGCATGTCCAGGAAGAGAGTTGCCATGAATACTCCAGTACTTTGGCGGCGTGGAAGCCTTATGTCACCATTCCATGTTGCTTCTTTTGTTCTCTGGGGTGAAATCCAGGTTTCATCACATGTGACGATTGATCCCCATCGGATTGAAATCGGTTCTGCAGCTGCTCAGAGACTGCCACGCGCGCTCCCTTCTGGTTACACAGGCTTTGCGGAACTGTAAGTGCTCGTGTACACTAATATTACGCTGGGCTGTTAATAGCCAGGATGGCACCTTCACTGACGTGACTCAAGTCGGACGTGCTTCATTCGTCGCCATATCCCGTCCTTCACAGACACTTCACATTGGTTGTGTCCCCGATACTGTGCCTCTAATGTTTGACACTCTCCTTCACGAGAAACTTGATTATGTGTCGCTCGCCGCGGACTCGATAAGGATTGCACTTGGTCCTCCGAAAGTTTACTCACACATTTTTCTCGGTCAACCTTGAACGACCCCTCTAGAAAGGTGAAAGAGAACTGCATGTACTTGTGATGCACGCATTCTTTGTGTTGTTTCATTGAAAACTGGCAACCTATATGTTGAAACAAAACATGCGAGTTGGTTCCGTTACCTCGTTCAGAAGGTCTCTCAGAAGCATCCATTTTGTTTCAGGACGAAGGCGAAGATATCGGAAAGCCGTATCACGACCACAGCAATATGGCTGCACTTGTGATACGAGAAGACAAACGAGGATCACTCCAAGTGGTTAGTATTTTCATTATTCGGTATAGCGGGGTTAAACCTATAAACATGTCGGAGAAGGCATTGCAAAAGGGTTATGATATTCGCAGGAAGGAACCCTTGGCCACGACCTAGCCATCACCCCCATTCCCAAAAATCTTCGTCAAGAGACTTACTATGACGCCGACGCCAACGACGACGAGATGTTCCTCGACGAAGAATACAATTCGACACTTTCCCACATCGTATACAAACGTCCACAGAGCCTGGCTACTGAGACCACAGATTACGACGTCCTTGAAAGGAGCGGCAACAAAACACATCGTATACACAAGCGTGCAGCACCAGACACCGTTTGGCCTGAAGTGCTTCTCATAGTAGACTACGACACGTATCTATTGCATGGTCGAAGCCACTCGGACATCAAGCGCTACTTCGTCAGCTTCTGGAACGGCGTTGACCTGCGATATAGACTTTTATCTGGGCCGCCAAAAGTTAAGATAAGTTTAGCGGGAATGATTGTAGCGAAAGACAGAGACGCTACGCCTTATCTTGAACGCAATAGGCTACGGTCTCCGAACGAGGACGCCGTCGATGTGGCGGGCGCGTTGACGGACATGGGAAAGTATTTGTTCAGGGAAGATAGGTTGCCGACATACGACCTAGCTGTGGTTATAACGAAGCTGGACATGTGTAGAAGACACACATCGGGCGGACGATGTAACCGAGGAACGGCAGGGTTTGCATACGTAGGAGGTGCTTGTGTGGTCAACAAGAGGTTGGAGAAAGTCAACAGTGTAGCCATCATTGAGGATAGCGGCGGCTTTTCTGGAATTATCGTGGCTGCACACGAAGTTGGCCATTTGTAAGTATACCCCACCTGACTGCTGGTCGTTTCTCGTAGTACGAGTAAGTACAATGTTAAGCCAATCGTCCAGAATAAAGAACAATCTACAAAGAAACTTTTAAACTCTAGGCTAGGCTGTGTCCATGACGGCTCTCCACCTCCAAGCTATTTGGGTGGACCAGGGGCCACCAATTGTCCCTGGGAAGATGGTTTCATCATGAGTGACTTGAGGCACACCGAGAGAGGTTTTCGGTGGTCCTCCTGCAGCGTTCGGCAATTCAGGCATTTCCTATTGGGCGAAACAGCTACTTGTCTCTACAACTACCCGCATGAAAACCAGCTATTAGCCCGTGTGCTACCAGGAACCATGATGTCTCTGGATGAACAGTGCCGACGGGATCGTGGAACAACCTCATGCTTCGTAAGTATCTCTTCTCGGAAACCAGCGACGCCGTCTAATGCTTCTCATGATGTTCACGCAGAAAGACTCTCGTGTTTGTGCCCAGTTGTTCTGCTATGACAGCTCTTCAGGTTACTGCGTCTCCTACCGACCTGCAGCTGAGGGATCGCCATGCGGTGATGGACAGGTAATCAGACCAACTGAAATCTCCCAAAGTGGAGTTGAATTTTACGCCATGAGCAGTGACACCATTGTAGCGACCAGATCTCCAAGTCTTAGAATCCTCTCTCGCACAATCAGTCAAGTCTTGAAAGAAACTCATTTAGGGAAGTCTAAGAAATGACAATTTCTGTCGCTTTAGACCTGCAAGAACGGCCGATGCATCGCCGAGATTGAAAACATCATCCCAGACTATACACATGTGACAGCATCTTTTGCAACGGAAACCAGGCGTCGTTCAGATACCGTCAAGGAGGTCACCTTCAGCCCTATGGCTACAACGTCAAGGCCATCAAGCAAAGGTGAGAACAATTCATCTGCCCTTGTTGCTTAATGAGAAAATGATTCCCACAGAATGTACAGACAGCACGGATCTCATTGCTGGCCGAATGTCGTGCTCCGACTTCTTACGACAGTTTGGCAACCGGTACTGCAGTCACGAGTACATTCAACGTAACTGTTGCTACTCCCAGAGCGTCTACTGTGCTTGAGAATGGGACACCTCTAGCAAAGCAAAACTGTGATCCACAGAGTGTGCTGCTTTTTGTTGTTGTTGTTTTTGTTAAAGTTGTTTCAGGAGTGACTATTTATTCGAATGAAGGAAGACCCGATGTTAGTCATACAGAGTCTCTGTAGCATGGACGCACAAAATGCCGCTTTTAACGAGAAATTCATGTACGTAGTATTTATATTTGGCCAGACAATAAAGTCGGCTTTTCTAGGATGAGCAACCAAAGTTTTTACCAAAAAGAGAAGAGTTTATTCTATATCTATGAATACACATAATTGAACATCCATGCATTGCAGGGCAATTTCATCGCTTGCACATATTGTCGACTAGATGGCCGTCTCTATGATGTGGCCCTCAATGCGTCGTCACAAAAACGTTCGTCAATTTTCGATGTGATCACACACACACACCAAGGGAATGTAGACATCATTCTTACAAGTGTCCCAAGTCGAGAGCATGATGCAACGCTGCCAAATCGGAGTGGCTGCTTACCCTCCAGAAGGGGAAGTTCATCTGAAAATGCCCAGTACTCATCATTTCTTCCTCCTTCCTGTCAAACTCAAAAAGATCTTTCTTATCTCTAATTTATTGTAATCTTTTAACATTTCTCACCTCCTAGTAAGTTTACCTAATAACCTAAAAGAAAAAGAATATTTCCCGAATGATACGCGAGGTAAAGAGATGAAATACTGATGAAGCGTCCGTGTCAGCTGTCGTTTTATGCAATTATTTACCTAACGCTCCTGAAGGGGCCAATTATTCTCAGCAAAATCAAGTTGATATAGAACAGTGTGTATGGAAGTAAAGTTATTGGATGAAACAAGAAACATAGATCGATTCGTGGGTCTTTATATCTTGGCCTTCAAAACCGCTTCGACATAGCTGGAGGCATCTCTTTGCGTTGCACGGTAATTGTGAGGAGGACCTGCAGGGGTAGTGAAAAATAGCCAAATCTGGGAACCCTATTGGGTGATTCACGTCCCAAGTGAATTTCCCGAAGGATGGTTCCAAGTTTCCAGCCAGAATACACAGCAATGATCGCATCCCAGACAACTCGCCGACAGTTACATACATTGTCTTTTTTCTGTTCCGTGTCTCTGGTTTTATCGTCGTTTTACAATGTACCAGCTCGACTGCACCCTTGCACATCTACCATTGAGTTACATACATGTTTCGTACAATAATGCTATCGAACTAGTTTACATACTTTTAGGTGTCCCTGATAATTAAATGATGACGTCATGTTGGAAAATCAGTCTAGGCACACAAAAGTGGTCTCATATTTTACAAAATCGTAACTGCACTGTTAAAGGGACCATCGCCTCCCACATTATTGCAGTATTTTATGTCTCGCTCATTACTGACGATGATACAGAAAATCCCACACGAATTACTGTCGTATTGTGTAATTTGATGAAATACACTGCAAGATCAGATTCCCTCTATGAAAACCAGAGGTGGCTCTTGACAGGTCTCACTTTTTGCCAGCAGAGGTTTTTCACATTTCCTCACCTCAATGTTCTTCCTGGCTTCCATCATTTTGGTTGTTTTTGCGAGGGAACGCTTGTCTTATCTATCAGTACACGGGGTAGTAAAAGCACAACCATTGCATAGAATATCACTTGTGTCGATTTCATAACAAAGTCGCCGCATAAGTGCCACAAAAAGAATCATTTTAAGAGTGTACGTTACAAATATCTTAGTCAACAAAAATAACGAAGCTCGCTCGCGGAAATACTGTTCGGGAGAGCTTGCTTTAGATAAGCAGAAATATTTCTCCTTGTCCTATAAGCATTGTGGCTTGATCTGATTCGTATCAGTTAAAAAGTTAATATTTTTCATTACCTTATAGGCGTATCGATATTTGCCACAAAAGGTTGCTCCTGACTTGGGTCCTCCTTTCTGCAAATTTTCCTCACCTCAATCTTTTTCCTTCTTACCTCAACGTCCGTGAGGTGAGGGTGAGGACACCCTCACTTCACGAGAGAGAAAACTGGCCAAATGGACAATGTGGTACTTAACATGCACATTTCTGGAAGCCACTGTCCGTTTAAGGTAACATCATTCTCGACTGTTAATGTCAATCGGCGGGACGCGATCCGAGTTGAACGACGGGTGCAGCCGGAGGATCGCTCTTACAATCTGCCAGAAACTATAGCAGCGGAACTATGCAGTTGTGTCTGTCGATTATTATCTTTAGCCCACCTGTCCGCGTTTTTGCGCTGCAGTTCATTATTTCAGTATGCAATGGAATGGGGACTATAAGCGTCTTCATATCAGTGGGAGTCTTCCCATAAATGCAGCTATAACGGGAATCAACGTAGCAATACCTGCTTAGCAGCAGTTTCTTCGTCTTTGCCGTCTCCTACGACGACGTAGGTGCACTTCTTGCCGAAACGGGCCACAATACGCTCGAAGCAGGACTCCTTCCCCAACTTGGTGGCGCTGTAGACACAGTCTACCGGGAACACCTCACCCAACCCATAGAGAAGAACCTTGGCCAACGCTGGCACAAGCTGAGTAGTTGTAACCAGTACATTAGCGCAATTGGACCTACGGACAGAAAAGAAAGTCAGCTTCAAATAGTGTTGACATTCTTTTGAGACCTGGAATGTATTATGGAAAGACACTTGGATGCAATCGTAAGCCAGCTATCTGTGTGGTTCTCGATCTCCTGCCGTAGCTGAATCCACTGATCCCGTTTTGGTCCCAGGAGTCCTGCATGGATGAAACGAGTCAATTACAGCGTTTTTTCCACAAAAAGCTTTACCTCCGACGTTATTTCTGTACTGATTATAGATCTCCTTGATCCTTCTGTATCGGAATGCCAGTTTCCGCATCCAATCGACTCCACCCCGAACTCCAGTGGACAGGCACAGACTAGCATTGTTGGCTGAAGTTTGAAAACCATCGGCTGCGAAGTTGTAACTCCTGGGATATTAACTGGGACATTATTGTTCATCTCACAGTCCACTGAACACGAACTCTCAACACCCCTAAGCTCACTGAAAACGAGGCCAAGTCATAGAAATGATCCGCCACGGTGTTGTACATGGATAAGAATGGTTGTTTGGTCTTGACAATGTGCTCAACACATTTCATACCAAGTCAAGAATGGTTTTCACATTGATTCGAGAAACATACAATTAGGCAGTGTATCACCTTCACCCTCAACATGAAGGCCCTTAGAACTGAACATTCCCGCGATGTCTTGGTAGCAGTTGAAGAAGCCTTGGCGTGAGAGGCTGTTCAGAGCACTCGTAGTGTCTCTTCGGGAACTTTTTCATTTTGGAGAACAAAAAATAACAATTCTGCCGCATGATGTCGCGCAAGTCGGATGTCCGACTCATTTCGAGCAGGGAATAGAAGCTTTCCTGCATTTCCACCCAGAATGCGTGACTGTACTTAATTAGGACCTTCTATTCAACAAAGCATTTACATTCGTGCACAAAGCGTTCCTGCACTCATGTGAAGGGGGAAAATAACGGACGTATTTTCGTTTCCGTTACGGTTTCGTTACTGTTTCCGGTAATGAAACGGCTGTTACAGAGCTGCTGGAGGACAGTCAATCTGCAGCAACCTGTTTTGCCCAAGTGCTGCTTCGGTGTCACGCGTACACACTACACAAGTAATTTTACGTAATTGGGATGCGCACATCTTGTAAGATACCAAAAATGTAGGAACATGTCTTGAGTCACTCGGGATCCAGCAACTCAAGATGGGCGTAACCTTCATTCAATGTTGCATTCATAAGCGGACGCTCTCAGTAGTAAATAATACTGCGATGGCCACGGTGAAATAAGTACAAAATAAGTAACTAAAAATCGTAGGCAGTCATCCTCGTGCTATGGTGGAGTATAGTCATGTGTTGATGTCATGGAGTTATGAGGACTGGGACGTATGCACCCTCGAGATCCAATATTGCGCTTTTTTCCATGTTCTCTCGTACTATTTAAAGCCTTACAGGGAATGGAGTCATCAAAACAAAAACAACATGACTATCCATTACCCGAATTCAATACCGGACGATATTTTCGTTTCCGTTTCTGTTTCCGGTAATGGAGGATCGTGGCATGCGTTTCCGTTTCCGTTACCATCTCCAATTTCGGTAATATACCGTTACCATTGCCGTTACCCTTCCCTGCTTAGATGACCACAAAGAGCGGATTGTGGGGTAAGTAAGGTAAGGTACCTTTTCTGGTTTATTTGATGACTAACCTTTTGTGCTATCTTATGTGTCACCATCTCTACAGAGTCTGTGGATTGTTCTAAGTTGCCTTTTTTTTCTTTTTTTTTTCTTTGCTTCCCAATGTTGTACTGCCCCTTCTCTCTTCAATGCCTCATGGCCCTGAGGGTATGGAAATAAATAAATAAAAGCGAGGAATGACCCAGAAATCACGCTTTCACCTTGGACAATGTTCCGGTGTTACGCAGGCTAGTTACGGCACCAAAAGTGGTGTTGCCGTGCCAGTACCAAGAGAAATTAATGAACCTCCAAACTTCACGAGATATCTCATAATGATAAAATAGATTTAAAAAAAACAAGCCAGCTGATGGCACACGCCCATGATGAAAACCCCGGGAAAAACAGGGACGAACACGTACACAAGTCTTGTACACGAAACTACAAAAAAGAGAGAGAGAGAGAGAACAGACTCTTTGTCTCGAGGTTTTCGTCATGGCGATATCTGAGATGCTGTCTGAGTTAATGACTGACAGTGATGGACAAAGTACATCACAATTGTACTTAAAATAAAGTACCAAGTACCCGGTATCATTTGTACATACAAAATACCATAGTGAGAATGTACTTTTGTAACCTATAAAGTACTACGCAAAATTGTTCGAAATACTCATCGAGCAAATTTCTACTTCGCGATTTGGTGGAAGTCAGAGAGCAACAATTACGTGTGGGTTTTCTGGCAAAATTTTAGCGAACGTTTCTGATAAATGGAAGCCTCGCTAGGTTGTCACGAATAAAAAGGGAAACAGATTTGCGTTTGCAGGCTATCAGCCGCGTTAGTCCAAAGTATTATTATTTACCAACTTATTTTTTAGCACACTGCATAATAATCTGGTGCTGGGAAAATATGCGTGAGGCAAGCTTCAAATAGAACAGACGGAAACCACTTCGTGTTCTGACGGGTTGTTCAAATCGAGACAACACTTGATTTATTCATGTGGCTTTGTTACTTGAATTCATGTTACGTGTCAACGAGACAAAGCGTAAAAATGAAAAAAAAAACATTTTTCTGGAAGCCAGGCACACAGTGTGAAACTGCCAATTGAGGGAACAATGCCTTGGAAGCACAGAAAGTTTCCGTTATCCTTTTTCTTTTTTTTTTCTTCCTATAATCAGGTACCTAGAATTCCCAGTTTACTTGGCAGGAACATGCTAGAGAAAAGTACTTTAATTACGGTACACAATTTGAAATGTACTTGAAGCAAAGTACAAGTACCTAGAAATGTATATAATAATTGGGTGTTTACGTCGCGAGACAACTGAGATCACCTGGAAATGTGCACTCGGTACTTGAAGTTCCGGTACTGATTTATTGACTGTAAAGCCGCAAGTTGAAGGGAAGTTAGATCCCGAGTGACCATGATGTGAGCAAATTATGACTTGATCTTGAAATACGAAAATGAACCAAAAACACAAATCAGAAAAATCTTGATAAAGGACGATTGAAACAGAGCTGTGGTCATGTGAGCAGCGTCACGACACACATGAAGGAATGATCATCTAGGAGGGCAACCAGAACAAGTGAGTTCTTTGGGCGACTCCTTTCAATGAAAGCCTTCCCTGGGATGCCAAGGTACCACAGGATATGCACAGCAATGAAGCAGGATTTGTTTCCATTTGCTGTCCAGAGAGTCAATCTCGAATAATCGTGACTTGCTGTGAAAGAGCTTCCTGTCTGCTACCTGAAGAGCAGTGTTTGCGTACTACGGGAAAGTCCTTCCAACGGGAGATCAAGTCCATGATTTTGCAGGATGTTCCCAGGGTACTGTGTAAGAACTATCTCACTGAGAGCCCAGGGTTGGCAAACTTGGCTGTGGATAGAGAGGGATTTAGCGGACAAGCTCGAGGTTAGCCAACGGCAGATTCATTGGGCAGTAAACGGGGAAGGATCATCGTTCGGGATCATTTAAAATAGGAAAAAAACACGAGGCGACAGAACAATCAAAGCTACGTCAATGAAAACCCCACTGAACTGAACAGAATGTTCTTCTTATTAGCACGGGTTAAAGCCAAGGAAAAGTGTTTGGCAATTATAGACAAGTGAGCAGGATAACTCTTGTTACTCTCTAGTATATGTTTAATAAACCTCAAACCTCCAACTCATGTATTTCTTCTGTCGTTTCATAATCATGTCTTTGCTGAATCGAACGCCGTCCGGTGGTCATTCCTTTTCGTTTCTCAACTCACACCGGCATAAAGCACTGCACTGCACGTAAACGGCTTTCGCGGTTCCGATCTATTTATTTTTTATTTATTTTTTCATCAATCTGGGTAGAATGATCAGGAGGTGCAATTTCCTCCAAAGTGTCCTTTATTGTGCTGAATGTGTCATAAATCCGAATGTACAGTGTTTATCAATTATAATTTTCAGGTCCTTCCAAATGGAGACAACCCCATTTCCAAGTTACGTCCGCAAACAGGCTGTCCTCGTAGGTGATTTCAATGTCGAGAGCTGCACCTTTCTCACATGTAAATCATTGCGTATGAAATACGAATAGCATTGCCTCATCTGGTGACTCGCATAAGTGACCAGCTTCCCGTCCGCATAGAAACGTGCATCTTTTGGTGCGACACGTAGGGCGGAAAACAAATTTCCAGTTATTATTCCTTCCACAGTTACACTGAAATCTCTATGAGTGTTACAGCATACCTGTACCTAAAAAAAATGTCTTTGTCCCGGGTTCAAACGGAAAATAAACCAACTGTTTAAATGATTTTTGAAAAGTCGCGATAGAAATGAAATGAAAAAAAAAAAAATGCTCAGGGAAATCCTTTCGAAACCATGGATGAGCTGGGACGTAGACGTACAAGAGGAAGCAACTCTAACTGACGTATTACTGCAGTACAAAATACAAGGCTTTGCCTGCGGTACACACGATGACGCATTTATGGGATGAAAAGCGAGAAAAAATTGTGCTCACACAACTAAAACTAAATGCACGCATGCTTTCCGCATTTTGAATAAGGCATGGCCGTCCAGCTACAACCAGCATCGCTATTGGCGAGAAGAACGGCCTATGGATGGCGCTGCGGACGCTCCAAATCATAAACCCGCCATTTTTGTATCTACCCTCACGCGGGTGCTTTTCGCAAATCCGCCATCTTGTCCTGATCCCACGTGAAAGGAAACGTCATTTTGAGGTCATGTGACTTTGTTTATATGTCGTTCCTGCACTTGCAGAGATATTCCCGTCGGTATAGACCAAGAGACGAACGTATTTTGTCAGCGCAAACTGTACGGTGCTTCTTCCACGACACCATTCATCGCATCGGCTCAGTGTGTTATAGTGCAGGGTCGTCATCGCCTTTCTTTGCAAGTCGTCAACGGTACGAGTCCTCAAGTACTACGTGATGTGAGATTATCAGATAAAAATAATTACCGGGGTGGAAAAACGTCCAAAACGGTGCACACAAACTGGAAACGCTTTGTTTACAAATTTGCCTTTGACGTTTGCCGTGACGTGCGACCAGAATGCATTGCGTTCGCCCAGCACGGTCGCTCCTGTCGAAACCGCCATGTGATTCAGTTTCGCTTTAGCAACGCTGCTTTCTGTGCTTTTATGCTTTTCCAAGGTCATTTATTTTAAAATGTTCTTACCACGGCTGCGGCTGTCGTTCAACGGAAAGCAGCTTTGTCACGGGAATAGCGCTTCATTCGTAAGTACGTACTTAATCGGTTGTTTCGTGCCCATGCGTTGAATCGTTCGTTTGCGACCTGGCGCAGCGCAGCAGATTTATTTCATCTCCTCCATTGCTGTACAAGTTTGATTAATGGCATTCTTTACCACTTGAGCAACGGATACACAACCTTCGCTGCCACCATGATGCTTCTAGTCTTGTCCTGTAGACCGTGACTGGTCTTGTGATAGAAGAGTAAACCAAGAGTAAACCGCCGAACGCAAAGAAATAAAACTACACATGCGGACCATGGAAAGTAACTGGATGAAACACAACTCAAGAAGAGTCGTTCCATTTCAGTCGTTGCTATTAGGCTTCGATCCCTACGTGCAACCCAGTGCAAGAAGGGGTGTTGCAAAAAAATGGAGTTACGTCATTCATTGCCGATACAGCTAATATAGCAAGGGTGCAAAGGTCAAAAAGCTAGAGGGTGTTGTCGACCATTTAGGGGGTGTTAGGGGGTGCAACTGTTTGGTTCCTCCGCCCGACTACATGGCACGTGGCGGCACCAAGTGCGTGACGTATTGACCTTTTTTGCTGGTGTTATCCGTGTGATGGCACCTCTCGTACAGCCTGCACTCATCCGGGACACACCAGCTTCAATACGTACCTCACCGGTATAGTCGAGTGGAAGCGTAACATGCACTACAATCGCCAGAAGCTGCCCCGTTAGAGAAGTGTTTAGGTTCTTGGACAGCATGAAATGTTCAACCAATTCCTCGGACAATTATTCCATTTATTTTGCTAGGCCCGTTTGCGTTCAGACTTGATGCGAATGAATGCACTAGGAAGGCTTCGTGGAATGCAAAATACAACGTTACAATTTGGAATACCGTCAAAAGGCTCACAGACAGAGGGAACGCACCGAACGTGAGCCGGGACGACATCTTTTCCAGAGGACTACGCAAGGAAGCTAAGTTTACAGGGTCAAGTCACGTATGGAGGAATATACTGTAAACGTATTAATTTTCGTGAATCGAGCATTGGGTCATTTGCGAAGCTCTTGGCGATTCAAGGGCTGTTTCCTTTCGCGGGATAAAGGTCAAGCTGTGGTCGCGAGTACAATTTTTTGCCATTCTTTAGCGGTCCCGAAATTCGCGAACGTCGCGAATAAAAGTACGTTTACACTATTCGGGTAGTGAGAGGAGGACATACGAGGGTGGTTCCATAAGTTTCCGGCCCGACCAACTTTTAATAGTCATAGAGACGAAACAAGTGTATCACTTTTCGACATAGTCACCCTTAACTTCGATGCACTTTTGACACCTTTCAACCAGCATTCTTATACCCTTGAAAAAATAGTCCCAAGTTTTGTCCGCAAAATGCTGGAAAACTGCCTCTTGCACCTCACTATCGTTTTGAAATCTCCGTCCTCTGAGATCCCTCTTCAAGTTTGAGAACAGGAAGTAGCCACTCGGTGCCAAGTCTGAACTGTAGGGTGGGTGGTGGATTTCTTCGAAGCCGCACTCCTTCAGTGCAGCCTTGGCAACAGAAGCCGTGTGGACAGGGGCATTGTCCTGGAGCAACAAGACACCTCGACTCAACCTGCCGCGCCTGTTTTCCTTGATGGCGTCTCGCAGTTGGTGCAGGAGTGAAGTCGCATAATAAGTCGCATTCACTGTGGCGTTCATCTCTTTGAAGTCGATGAGGAGGATCTCGTGACAATCCCAAAATATTGTTACCATGATCTTCTTTGTGGATTGTGTGACCTTGGCTTTTCTTGGGGGTGCTTCTCCTGGTTTGCGCCATTCCATCGACTCCTTTTTCGAAAGGTGATCATAGTAGAGCACCATAGTCTCATCCCCTGTGACAATTGACTTCAATATTTCTTCTTCGTTCTCTTGACCGAGCTCCAAAAACTCTTTGGCACAGACGACGCGCTGTTGCTTTTGAACTGACGAGAGAAGTCGTGGCACCCATCTCGCACTGACCTTTTTCGTGTGAAGGCCCTCGCCGATGATGCAAAAAACGGTTGTTTTGGAAAGCCCCAGCCTTTCTGAGATTTCCTTCACCTTCAGACGCCTGTCGCTCAGCACTTCCTCTTCGACAAGAGACAAATTTTCTTGTGTCACCACTTCCACTGGACGACCATCGCGTGGATCATCTTCAATGGACTCTCGCCCCAGTCGAAACTGCTTAGCCCAGTCTTTTACCGTTGTGTACGACGGAGAGGCTTCCCTGTACACGTTGTCCAGTCGCGCTTTAATTTCTCTAGGCGAAAGTTCCTCTTTTGTCAAGAATTTTATCACAGCGCGGTACTCGATTTTTTCCATTTTAACTGAAGTGCACCCTGGCTGTTTGAAATGCCGCTCTCCAACCGACAAAAGCATGGAGAGGGTTGAGGGTGGTGCTCCGGCCCTCCAACAGATCGCGCCACGCGTCCTTAATCGCATTTTCAAATTCGCGCGCGTTTTCTACCTCGGGCCGGAAACTTATGGAACCACCCTCGTATCTGAGGCGAACATTTTCCTTCTTGCAGCGCGACCTGATAACAATACTGATAACACGCCCGGGAACTTGGGCGTAAGTGAGACAACAACAACTATGGGAACGAGACTTTCCAGCAATCGGGAGATTGCTGGATGAAATTGGCAGTTTGGTGTCTGTGACGACGAATTGACCAAATGCGAATTCTTAGGGTGCAGCAAGCGAAATAGCTGTGGTCCGTAGACGATGTACAGACTACGTAAGTACATGATGATATCTTCAATATCACGTTCATATCGAAGGAAATTGGAAATTGAGGAAATTTGACAATTTCGCCCCAGTCAGTGTCACTCGGGCAACGATTTCACCAATTGTCTCAAGTATAGTTTGGGCTGGTTGGTGGAAATTCACCTTCAAGCGACCAAAGAACAAACACAGCGACTTGTGTGTTGTCTTGTCTCCTGTTTGTTCTTTGGTCACTTGAAATCGCTACTTCTCAGGCTGGGAGGAAACAGGCATAGACCGCGGACTCATAGCTATTAAATATGGATATACGGTCTACGTAATTAAATGATGACATCTTCGATATCACGTTTACGTCGAGAGTTATCACGAGATAAAATGGAATACATGTACAATTTGGCACCTGGGCGATGATTCGACGAAACGAAACTTAGTCGGTGCAGAAACATTGGTGCAGCAGAATCGAAGGCGTGTACAATCCCTGCATCCCTGCGGTGGCTGGGAATACAGAGGGTCACCGATCCACGAGGCAATGAAGTAGTAGTTTATTTTTGTGGGTATAGTCACAGCAACAGAGGTTGTCACACGGCAAACCGAATGGCATTCGTTTGTCTCAGACACCTGAAGCATTATGCAGGTACATTAGTTATATTTTTCTCGAAACATTATATTATTTAACAAAATCGTTGGCACTTAATTGGCTAAGTACCACAAGCAAATACAGCCTATCTGCACCGCACTTGGCAACGTGGCAAGTGGGAAAAATAGTGTCCTTGGTGTCAAAAGTTATCAAATTCGTGATAAAATATTGGATTCATTTCTTCGAACGGCCTATCGTTGTTGTTTTTGCCACCTCTCTACTGCGAGGGTCGGTGGGAAAAGTCATTTGATTTCACCGTGTGAAAGGGGTATTAACCAGAGGCAGCTTGTTCGTTAGCAATGTTCACCGGAAGATTGTTCCAGTCGCGGGCTGTGCCAAGACGTCTGTGCCGGATTTCCTTGTGTTATTCCTTGAGCGTCACGTGCTATCACTTTTGATTAATTGGGAGCCGCTGTGCCTTCAAGTACAGAATCTAGCCCAGCTCCCGTGGCATAGTGGTTAAAATGGTCGCTTTCCAAGCCGAGACTTTCCCCCTGAAGTCGGCCTAGGACGCATACTCCATCTGTCCATGTCTGTACGCCGCTCATAGCCACTGTTGCTTCGCGGCGCAGTCTTTCGGGATGGTTGAAATGACGCCGTATTTTGGCTTCTAGTGCATTGCAACAAGGGAATGTCAAAGAACCAGTTGCAGCTAAAAGCTGTTCTCTGCCATTTGAATTCACCGTCAGATATGGCCAAGATACGAGGTAGAAAAGTGACGACAAATCTCCGCCACTTGTACGGCAGCGTCTGAGATGAAAATAACCGTTTCACTCTTCATATGGTAATCGAGCAATTTTTCTCCAAGCGGCACGAATGGAGAAGCACTAAGTATACATGCCTTGACGGCCAAGATGCTTCATCACTTGCCAATTTCTTTGGAAAAAGTAAAACTTTCTGCAACCCCGGTGAAGGCGTCCAAGGAATACGATCACAAGCCACTCACCACAAAGTGTTATTGGTGTATTCTACATATAGCGAAGCTATTATCAACTACTTATACTAGGCCCTTGTACACTGGTGAGCGCAGAATTTGGAAATTTTGCGCCACCACAGCCCTTTAAAACGGACGAAACCTCTTTAATCGAGAGATATTATCAACGGCTTATGCTATGCCCTTCTACTGGGGCTGTAACAGAAGCGACCACAAAATTTGGAATCCTTTAAAACGGGCCAAACCCCACGTATCGTGGCTCCAAAGGCGAGACGGATTATGCTATACCTTTCTACTGGGATTGCAAACGAGGCGAAAAGGGTGGCACTCTCTGTATCACGGAGCGAGAGACGTATTATGAGCAGAGGTGGGCATCCTCACGATGGCAAATCAGGGTGAGGGAAATTGAGGTGAGGCCAGGAAAAATTCTCAAAAGAGATATTGAGGTGAGGTGAGGAAAATGTTTCGAGAAAGGAAATTGAGGTCAGGTGAGGAAAATTTTCGAGAAGGAGGTTGAGGTGAGGTGAGGAAAATTTTTTGACAATGACTTTGAGGTGAGGTGAGTAAGGAAAATTTTCCGAAATTGAGGTGAGGTGACGAAAAATTTTTGAGAGGGAGGTTGAGGAGATGTGGAGCGGCTATTTTCAGTTCCGCGATCTCTTAAAAGGGCACCGGGAGCCAGTACCAATGTAGCAGAAATGTTACTGTGAGCATAGGCTCTCTACACTAAAATGTGTTCGCTGTAAGCGCGTTAGTTTCAGACTTTCAGTTGAGTCAGATACATGATAGACGTGTCAGATCAGATACACGCACAAGTGAATATAGCTTATGTGTGCTTTATGTATTTAGCTCAGATTTCAACACAATCAAACTAGTCAGTTGAGTCACATACATGATGTGAGACACATGAACAAGTCATTATAGTTCCGTGTGCTTTGAGTGTTTAGATTTCAACGAAGCCAAACTAGTCAGTCTGTAAGCAGATGTCTTTCACGCATTATTTGGAACGATAGTACATGACAACCAATGACCTTACCAGAGACTGATGTAAGAAATGGAGGCAACAACACGCGCTTTAAGTGCAATGAGCGCAAATACTGTCATATATTCCGTATTGCCACAAGTTGAAATATTGAGCTTTTAGTACGGCAATTAAGTTAGGTGAAAAGGCACAAGAGGTCTGTGTCTACATAAAGTAATTTAATTAGTAAGTCAACACATAAGTCACTAGTAATCCGTATAGCACGTCTACCTGATTGCTTCAAAACAAGGGTCATGAAGAAAAGGTCCCCGAATTCCGGCTACAAATGAATACGTCCGCTATTTAAATAATATTTATCGATAATATAAAGTCGTAACAGACAAAAATGCAAAATGTACAAGTAATTGGAAGTATAGCTGCATACCATCCCGAAAACGACTTCCGCAGCTCCATTATCATTCTCGCTTGAGAGATACTCGATAAAAGCCATTCCTGCCTTGGCAGTATGAGAAACAACTCAAAATTGCTCGGTTTGTGCAACTTCTCTACCCATGTACCCTACGTCCAATTTTTACTGATCGTACATGTAGCGGATACTTGTTGCAAGAAGGACGAACCAAGCAAGGCAATGAATCTTAGCTGTGGGTACTTGTAACTTGTTGTCAGGAGTCAACCAACGAAGCAGTAAAAAGCCAACTGCAACGTATACACCTACCCGCTCCTAATATTTTTTTCATTCCGTCTTAACACCGCGAAGCAACTGTGGCTAGGAGCACAGAAACTGTGAGCTCGACGAGGCAAAAATTATAACAAGTAGATGAATATATTTTAGAAACAAGGTTGAGGTGAGGAAGATACTTTAGAATGAAGGTTGAGATGAGGTGAGGAAAATACTTCAGAAAAAAGGTTGAGGTGAGGTGAGGAAATTTTTTAAAAAATGAGGTGAGGTGAGGAAAAGTGTTCTGGAAAATGTTGAGGTGAGTTGAGGAACATTTTTCAGAAACAAATTGAGGGGAGGTGAGGAAAATAATTTTAAAAGGAGGTTGGAGGTGAAGTGAGGTGAGGAACGAGGTCCCCAAAAAATGAGGTGAGGTGAGGAAAAAGATCTGTGACGAAAATTGAGGTGAGGGCAAAGATCGTGAGGGCATTGGCCCACCTCTGATTATGAGTGGCTCATGCAATGCCACAAGTTGCTAGTGTACCGACCAATCAGCGACGGGAGCATTGCCACGTGACTCCCTATGGCGTCATGTCATTTCGTTCGTGGGTTTATGGGTTCAAATCCTGCAGGTGCACCTGAGAAATATTATATTTTTTTAGCTAACGCCACACAAACATATCAATAGCCATTTTTTCTAAAGATAATGATGGTTGCCGTAAGGTTGCTTCTGAGTGGAGCTACCGAGTTGTTTCGAGTTGCTGGAAAAAGTTGCCCCGCAGTCTCGCCGACAGCGAGCTGTATATGGGGACGCGGACAAGTCAGAAACTTCCCACGTTTCTCGTGGCGCCATCTATGCCCAGAGACCAGGAATTTCTGAGTAGTGAGCCCACAAATGATCGCATGACTAAATTTTGACTACCCGAGAAGCAATCTAGGTGCGCGAGATACACACTTACGCTGTAGACGTAGAAACTCTTAGTTGGCTTCATTTAACTTGTGCTTTTCAAATTTCATGTTCGTGTGGGCCTACCTGGAAGCGATAAAGCTTCCAGCCAATTCACTAGTGATTTGAACCCCGGAGAAGTCAAGCGTGGAGACCGAGATGAACCGTGGGCATCAAAATGTCGGCTTCCAAGACTGGCATTCGTTTCTGCAAAGGGTGACTCCAGCCTACACAGAGGGCGCTAGTATTGAGGCACCCTAGGAACACTCGCCGAGGCACACTCTCTGTGTCACTTCCCTGAACTGCGCAGATGAGTCTCAACGGAAAGGCCGTCCACAGCTGGGTATAAACATATTCTCGCGCAGAGAGCAGCTTGGGCCTTTTAATACACGACCATCAGGAATGGTGTTTCCCATTTCCATGTTTGTTTAATGAAATAAGAAAAAAATTACGTCGCAGCATTGGCGTGGTGTTTGGCAGTGCATGTGCGAAAAACGCTTGTTCTGAAACGCTCGAAGATCTCATCTGCGTCTGACGTTGTTGACCCGTTCACAGAAGGAGTACTGTTCATCCTCAATGGCTTCCATCCACAAAACACCAACTCCAATATATCTAAAATTTCTCAAGTTTTTTCAACATTTCGCGCAAAATTTCATTTTCGTCCTTGACGAGGTTGAAAAACGCGTTTAGAAGGACACACACTTTCGTCATTCTCGTTGACTGGAGTTTCCCGTAAAATCAACGTAGACAGCCAGGTACAGCCAGGACCATAACAACTTAAGCGTAACAGTCATTTCTTTCGTAATACAAATATGTATGTGCAACAAATGTGTGCTAAAGAGCAAATACAAATAGTCCCTATGTAAGCGGTGAAAGAAATTTAGATGAATCTGCTCTGCTAGGTTTACTGATTGAATGAAACATAAAATCCAATTTTTTTGTCGTATTTAGAGTCTCTCTCAATGTCTATGGACGATACGAAAATATTTCTTTAATTTCATTTACGAGGATAGCAATTGATAGATAAATCAACTTTTCTGTTTGTTAGGTAGCCTGATAACGTAATGTATTGCTGGAGCATTTTGTCTACAAAATTACCAATCCGGGTTTTGCTCAGCAGCTTTAGTTAACTTTCTTTTCGTAAATTAATCCGACTAACCTTGTCAAGGGCGAGAACACTTTTTCGCGCTTTGACGCGTGTGACGCACACGAATAGCCGTTACCCGTTTTATTGCCATCTTGGCCAAACGTCCTCAATTTCTCGCATTGGAAAAAGCGGTACACCTCATCTCTGTACTGGGAGCATTTTTGCAATCACTCGATAAAGCGAGGAAGAATTACATTTTTGGCCCGTTTTTGACATTTTCATATGATGCCACGAAGAATAGTTGACTTGGATCTAAGGTCATTAATCAGTGTGAGGCTGAATTAGTGATGTCTGTGGTATACAACAGCCCAGGAGAATTTACACGCGCTTGACATACGAAGGAAAGCCGTATCGCTATAACGTCGTATACATTTACACGCCTAAACCTGTATAGAATATAAATTAAATAATCACAAAACAGTTAATCTGAAGCCAGCTATACACAACATTTTATAAGATAAGAAAACCAGCTACTTGGGGAAACACTTTTCTGTGCAAGAAATTATGGAGCATCACATGCCACACATCCAAACACCGTCACTTGTAATAATGCAGAAGGGAGAAGTTATCTGTTAATACATTTCCTATCTTTCTTTTTCTTTCTAGCCACTATATAGTTGTTGCTGCTGTTCCGGTTCTTCTGTAACCTTCTCATATGTTTCCCTTTACCTGTTTTTTATAACATGTTGATTGAGCTGTTGTCACTGCCTTGGGGCCTTGTCAAGCCGCTTTGGAAGCGTTTTGTCCTGGGTATCACTTTGTGGCTACACTCAGTAAAATGGATTGGTTCCGTACTTTGCATATACGTAGATTACCTTTTATGTTGATGGCCGCATTTTAGTAATAGTGCTCGTCGCTGCTTGAACTGATGCGAAAATTTCATCTACGAGAGCTCTTTCCTCGATTGATGAGAATGTCGCGTCATTGCATATTGGTTGTAAAATACAAGCCCTTTCACCACCAGGAATAAATACATGTCTACCAGGAAGCAATGTCATAAGGGAAAAGCATTTTTTCTTACGTGAGGTCCTGTCCGTTGTCATCCGAGGACACATCATCGATATGTGCCTGGTCACACTCCTGGTGGTGATAGAGAACAACAATATATTCTCAATTGTTTTCACCAAGAAACTCACTTCGAGGTCGTTGAAGAAAAAGTGCGAATCTGCGAGGTTGAAGATCATCTCTTCCATTCCTAAACCATATTGCACAGATGACGGAGCGTCCTGTGGGAAAAAGCCTTCCGTTGTCTCAAAATAGAAGCAACACAGAAAAGCCAAGACACGTTAAACATTGAATTTTTTGCGGGTACCCAAATTGGGCGCTTTCTGGTGTTGTAGTAAAAGAGATCAGGGTTGGGATTACCCATGCCATTCCATTCCGAGGAATAGAGATTTGTGATAATTGCATTCCTTTCAATTCCTCGGAATGAAAAGGTATGGTCAGTTCACACTCTTGGAATGGCTTGGCAAAGCCCAGCATTGCTACATTACCAAGCACGGAAAAACGCAAACACGAGGCGCTCTTGACCGTGTGCAAAGGGCGGTTGAACCCATTCCATTCCATTCCGTGGTCTACTAAATCCGGAATCATTCCAACTCCGCAACCCTCGTTTATACCGTTGGATCCACAGCCATCTCGTAAAGCATTACTTTTGTGGACTCTACCTAGCCGTCTCTCCTGAGAACGTCCATAATGTACATGTCTTGGCACACGGACGGTCCATATTTTCTCAACGTAATCTGCGCACACACTTTTGCATCCGTTTGGAACCCAACAACGAAATAAGAAAACACGCTGATAGTCCGATAGAAACTGTAAAAACATGTCTGTTTTTTTTCTTTCCGAGTGGAGCAAAGCTGTTTCGAGAAGACGGACCCGATTTCAAATCGCTGCAACAACGCCTCCATCACAGCATTAGCGAGGTTCCACGAAAGTTTCGCAAGGTTTTTTGTCGGTCTACCGAACAATTAACGACGTGTTACATTCTCATTCACTTTCTATACACTACGCAATTTACCGGGACTACATGGGGTTGGCTGCCTCCTGGAACTGCCTGCACGAATATGACATTTAGATTTCCTTTAAAATCTGAATGAAAACCAAAAAAGGTGGAGGGGAGGCAGCTCTCTTTGGACTCGGGCGCTAACCAGCACAGTATAATTAGGGAGTGATTTTTTCGGGTTAAACCCGATTCCGCCCGGTTATCCACACCGAACTGACCTCCGACCAATTCGGGTTAACCCCGATTTCTCTCTGAATTCCAGTCACTATGAAATCCTCAGGTGACGTTTCCACTCAAGACGAACGAAGGTCGCCACGAGGAACACATGTAAGTATGGGCCACTTAACGTCCCACGTGTGTCAACATTGTCTATACCTTCGGGGATTAGCTCTGGACAATAACAAGCGGATTTAATAGACGAGAGGAGGCACAAAAACACTCGATAACGTCCGAAGGCACAATTATCGCCCGATTTCTCCGCGAATTATAGATTTAAAAATCGCTGATAGAAGAGATATAGATCCATACTGAAGACACAGACTTTGTTGTGTCTGTCCCCTCTTTTTTTTTTTTTTTTCCTCGTCTCGGGGTTTCTTCAGTATGGATTAAAAATAGCGCTCGATTTTTACCCCCTAAATCTGAGAAAGGCATTTTACCCCAAAAAGGCCACTCCCTAAAATCGAGACACAACTGCTTTCGACCAAGTTGTCCACACAAGACAACTCCCTTTCAATCATTCTTCAAAGGCACTGAGCAGACGTCGTTTACAGAGCGCTCAACCCAGCTGGCCACCTGTTATTGGGGTGGGTGGGGGGGAATTTGCGCATGCGCAGCGGCGTCGACGAGACTGCAACCCGACTCGACTGTAATCCGACCTCCGGCCGGGACGGTCCCATTCCATAAAGTAGGGGTGGAAGACGGCAACGTTTCTATTTTAAGCACGAGCGTTACTAAGCAGCGTGAAAGTAACATTTCCCTGAGTCTGGACAAATGGGCAAAGTATGGACAAATAGCATTTTTGAATGAGATGGTAAATACCTTTCCGTAACGTCCAGCGAAGGAGCCCGTAAGTAGAGAGTGAAAAATGATGATAGTTTCATCCAAATCCCAAATGAAGACCCTTTCCAAACCGTTCTCAGGATCGGGTGATGGGTTCGCCTGGCGTCGACCGCGACCGCGATTCCCTTTGCCTGTCATTTGCGTGCCATTAAGTATTTATGTGGAATGATGGACCTTCAAAAGAACTCACTCCTTTTGCTGGAGTCCGCTGCTTTCATAGGAGGGCTACTGTCCACGCCGGACTGGCCGTCTGGAAGGCAACCATTTTTTTAAGCATCGAAGCATTAGATAGAAGGACTAACCACTACTATGATGTTGGCCGACCACAGGTGGACCCAATTGGTAGGACGAATGAGCACCGTAGCCATAACCATAGTATGGGTAGCTCTGATAACTTCCATAACCCGTATAATCGATCGCCTGTTGAGTTGCGAGTCCCTGATTTCCACTGCTGAAAGCACCGAAGGTCCCGTAGCTGGGCCCTATACAGGGTAGGTATGTGTCGGTATGTGTCCCTGACGTCTTCCATAAACTTACCATAACCGTAAGTGCTGTTTTGACTCGAATTCGTTGAGGTAAAGCTGTTGGATTGGGACGATTTCACCTGCTGTTGACGACTGCCTAGATTTCCAAGGAAAACACCTTTTAGTAGTGGCGTCTCTCTGTGGCGTCCCAAAACGAGTGTCATTGAATTTAGCCGACAACAGTCATGGGTATGTTACTCCAATGCAAAAACAGCTGTATTTCTTTTTGACACGTTAAAGCTGCCCCCAAGGGCAGCTCGGGGGGTGAGCTGTCTGACAGCTTTGGTTTCATTAACCGTGCAATTTCTTTATCAAGTGCGACGTTTCATTTTTGGCACAGATGGAGTAAAAGTGGGCTCCCAAGAGTGACACTGTTCAATGAATCCGGCAAAGCTCAAGCGACATCTTGCGACGAAGCAATGTGTAATTTTATGTACACAATTAAAAAATCAGTTTCTGGATGAGAAGACATGGAAGGTGAAATACCGTATGACTGTGAGAGCCCGTAAGACGGTGACTGTGAGTAATAGAAGCCAGAGCCCGAATAGGAAGAACTGTTGAGTTGTGTATACGCTTGCATACTGAGGACATTAAATAGGGATTAATATATTTGAGAAGAATGCACTAACATGCACTCACCTGCCGTAATAAGGACAATCGCTGTTCTTCTCTGCACTCACTTCTTCTGTGGAATGAGTCAACTTTGTTTCAACCCACTCTTATCACAGCCTCCTTAATCTCACCGGAATAAGAAGATATTCCATCCCCATTGTATTGAACGTCGGTGGATAATGAACTTTCAAGCTTCACGTCTTGACTGCCCGAACAGAGATTCCAAGCATAGGCAGGAGCAGCCAAGCCATTGGCTGGATCCTCAGTCGGTGGTGGTGAATTCCCCGCACTTGAGCCACTAGATCCGGGATGACTGTCTTCACTCCTGAAAGGAATCATTTTAGGAAGGACTCCGCGAAAACGCGCTTCAGAATGTGCACACAAATATGGACAAATTATTACTTGGAGCCGTTTACAGCAACATCTCCATGAGGAAGAGGATTTCCATATTGTGTCATGAATCCTTATGGTGCTGTTATCGACGTGGAACGAGTCTACCGCAGCGAATAAGTAAAAAAAAATTGATTCCTCACATTTTAAATATCCCTATTTTACGGCCAGTTTTGAATCGGCTGACGGTGCTATGACTGAGAGCTTATGAACCCCCTTACCGAGGAAAATTTCTTATTTCTGCTTACACTCGCAGAAAAGCTCAGTTGTCATTCAAGTCACCCTTATGTCCCGTAACGTTTACTCTTTTTTCGAAACCGACACTGCCGTCCAGGACTTGACTCCCTACGGGAGTAAAAATTACTCCGCGGGGATGTTACTGACTTTGTTCATGCCGTCCTGGTCGACTAGGATCGACTGAGAAAGAACCACTCGCACTATTTGAGAGCCAACGGACGAGAGCACTGCTACCACAGTCATAGTCATAGCCAGTCATAGTCAGTCACAGAACATGTAGGCTACTGAGGCAGATATTACCAAAATAGTCTTTCAAGTAAAATATTTTACATCGTTGCAATGCCAACAGTTAAAAAATTTCGCTCCATTTTAAAGGAACAGCGTCTGTTCTACAGAGAGAATACAAGCAAAAAAATTTGTTTTTTATACAACAACCACGTTTGTAACCGACGCGATTTTTCTTCAATATTAGGGATTTTTAGGAAATCGGAATCGCCCTCCGATCGCAACGTCATGTCACCCACTCCGAAGGCTTATAATGTTTTCGGAAACGTTTTCCTTTTTTCAACATGTGTAGCCTAAGGGCGGCACCAGTCAGCTGCAAGAAACTATACAACTAGTACCAACAATCTTGTACACAAACTGCAAAATATATGCACTTGTGACAAACTTGTGCAGAAAGAAAACTTATTACTTGCTACGCTAAATAGTTGACAACAAATGAAATAAATTGTTTGAAACTGTCCCGTTATTACACTTTCAGACGGAATTGTTCGTTTGGAAGTCATTTAGGATGGTGCCAAATATGTGGGACCTAAACAAATGTTGGAAATTTCAGACTAGGCAATGAGGTTTAAGAGAACACTATATACCAGTGGTTTATCCAGAAGCACATGGGCCGGGGTCGTTTTGCAGTTACAGCTCAACTTATCACGTCTTCGCAGCTGAAATAGCAAGGGGGTGCATAGGTACTAAAAGTTGGGGGTGGTCTAGGGGTCTGGGTAAATCACTGCTATATACGAGAATAAAAGTGTAAAAGGGCAGAGTAACAGTTCCTTTACGCTCCATCATTTACGCTGTTTGATGAGGAATATTGGGAGTCCTTTTTCCCAAGAAGGATCTCCTGCTGTGATTCATCCGAGCTGTTTGTCTGTAGTGCGTTTCCGCAAATATTTCTACTCCAGAAGCAGCCTAGTGTAGGGAAAAGGTTTCTTCTACACGTGTCCTTCGCGGATATTGCCTTTGTATGACAAAATGACGGATTCTTCTCATGCGTGGTCCGCCTCCGTAGCCTCGCCTACCACAATGATGTTAATGAGTCAACCAGATGGTCTATCTTGTTGGGTAGAATCCATCCCAAGTTTGCAATTATTTTTTGTCGGGATCGTGTTAAACAAGGTTTTTCTGCGAGCATCAACAGCGTTGGAAACCACGTAGCCCAAAACGCAGTGGGTGTGTAGCGTGCAACCCGCAGCATTTCCGGTGGATTCTCTTACCAAGTAAGAATTTCGAGTAAAAGTATTTATCCATACGTGATGTGGCAATAAATCTGTGTCTGTGTTTCTTCTGTGCGGGCGCCAAAAGCCACAGTCATAAAGAGCTTACCTCGAATCTATGACTTGGTGGCGGCTGGCGAGGTCAGAGTCACTCTCACGTCGGCTACGTTTTACCTGAAACGAGTCTCAGTTCATGTGCTGCTTGTACTCATAGCATAGATTGATTCCAATGACACGATAACTTGTCAAGTGCCGTTTCCAGTAATGGCGGGGATGTCTTATTCATTGACTGCATGGCAAGCCCAGCATTCATTATCTTTCCCATAGACACGTTATGACACCCAAGTGTCCTCATGTTCCGTATCATGTGTATTCAATCATGTTTGTCACTTCTCGCCACAAACGAAAAAGCATAAACATGGTGTTCATCGTGAAAGTTTGAAATGGCTTCGTGACAGCGTTGTTGGAAGCCGGTCGGCTCCCGAAAAGACAGTTTGTCCTTAACGCGTCCCGTGGGACACATTATCGGAGTAGGACTATATCAGCGACGCGAACCCATTTCGCAAATATGGTATTCGAATGAAGATACGCTGTCATCGTTCGGGGATGTTTTTCGATGGCGACGCTGCAAAGGCCTTGAGCGTTCGGTAACATGATCCGAGCCTTCCTTCCCGGAGGCTGACATCTGATCGCCAGCAGCCATGACAGTTCTGGCAACCATGGCAACGCCCGCTCCAAGTCTTTCCTACGCAGGTGTCTTCTGTTCTGAGCAACTTATTTCAAACCCACAATTCGGAGTCACACGAGTGAAATATTTCACGCAATTACATACTGTGCTTTTGTCCGTCCCACACGCAATATTTTCGTGTCTTTGCCACCGTGGCGAAAAGCCCGATGTAGAAACTAGTCGAGCCCACAACACGGAACAGCATTTATACTGAGCGCGTTTCCAACATGAGCAAAGCTCGGTGTTGCCCATTATCTGCCATTCTTCCTAATCTTGGCAAGATTTGCGTCAAAATACATTTATCCACAGTTTGGGTCACCAATAATAGACCTTCTTAACGTTTTCTTTTCTTTCTTTTTTTTTTGGGGGGGGGGGGAAGTGGATGTTTCTTCCTCTCTCGCAGCTCGGTGACAAGTGTTCATTATTTTCGCAATTGACTTAATTGGCAGGGCGGCAATTTGATCTTGAAAGGGTTCGTGATGGGGTATGGGACCCCCCTCTTCGAGGACGGGAAAACCCCGTTGTCTGCAAAAACAAGAGTTTTCGATTGAATATTTCATTTCACTTTATTGAGCCCGAAAGGGGGCATTACTATGAAAAGCTCCTGAATGGATTCCTTAGTCGGCCAAAAATACGGCGCAGTTTGGGAACTTCATTGGATGCTTCACATTTATTTCTTTACTACTATACCAGAAAAGGGGCATTAGATGAGAATGTGTATGAACACAAAGTCTACTCCTAAAAAGATAATTCTCTCTAAATGGTCACTGGTGTCAGTGGAGAAAATGTCCCCGTTTGATTTTCATGCGATGCTCAACCCTACACTCTTTGAAATGAACCGCATAGCACGCTCTTAGCCAACCATCATCTCGAATGATATCGTTATCAGCTCTTATTTGTTGAAAACGAGAGACCTACGCCGTTTTGTGACACTTATGCTGTTCATAATTGTCATAAAAAAGCGTACACCTCCCGTGTTCAACAAATCAGGGCAGATGGCGATATGATTGGAGATTATGGTTGGCGTGGAGCGTGCTATGCGGTGAAGTTCATTTTTAAGAGTGTAGGAGAAAAATATGACGCAGGGTCCAGTAAGGACGCAATGGTAATGATACAACTTAAAAAATAAACAGAGGCGAGACAAATATTCGTCGTAGATCAAGTTACGACATAAAGTAGGAGATGGGAACCGATAATTGTTAGTGATGAAGCTCGATTTTGTAGCGTTTCGAGTGTGTTACTAAGGTTCCGGGTGTCCTAGACAGAAGCGACCGATTGTAACTTTTGTCGTATTAGGGTTCGTGCTTAACGAAACGTTTTATGTACGCTCATTAGTAGCGCTAATACTGCGACTTTTAAAAAAATTCTGAGAGATTATTTCAAGCAGTGTTCTTTTCCTGTTCAGGGGCATCGTTTTCATGCCGAGTTTTACGATGGAGCAAAAGTTTTCAATCCGTGGGATAAAAATGTCTGTCCTGTCCATGTTCTCTCCTATAGGCATCAACAGGTCGTATCGGGCTATTCCTCATTATTCGCTCCAAGTGTATTTTGGCACACTGGGGGAGATTCTTTTTTCAGAACAGGAACATACACGTCGAAGCTTTGCTCTTAAAAAGAAAGAAAACTGGCGGTAAAGCCAGACAGCGTATCCATCTATGACAATCGTATTTTGGGAAAGCCAATCTCAGATGCGAAACATGACGTGTCTCATGAATTGAAAAGAAATCTCACCTGCGGCTGAAGAACGGGGTCTTGAAGATCAACCATGGCTCGCAAAGAACTGTACTGAGACGTCAGAGGCGGAGGGAGAAACTCAGCCCCCGGGAGGGCGAAACCACTCCGCCTCGAGGGAAGACCGCTTATCGCGATAACAGACGTCAATATATTCACTTTTCGGGAATCTTGGGGACACCGCGTTTTCTACTGGCCACTCGACGGATTTTCCAAGTCATTTTGCGTTCACAAATACAAACTCAACTCCGTCCCAACATGCAAGAGGATTCTAAAGGAGACGCTGTGTCACGTTCTAAGCAGGCACGTAGCCAGAGTGAAGACCGTCGTTTCCCGTATGCACTAGCAAGGTACGGCCACTGGTTGGAACCCCCAGAGAAATGGAAAAATCCCCTTTGGTTATCTCACAAATAAAAAAAACTCGATAAATCAAAAAGATATTAATGTGAGCAGAGGAGACATTTTCAGAGGGCGGGAATTATATCCGTTCGTAGAGGCGGTGCTCGCGTGTTACCCAATCGGAGCAGCACTCTCGCCATTTTATGCGCTGCTACCTTCTCAGCACTGGCTCAAATCAGCGCTCTTTTCTTTCGCTGTCACCGTAGGAATTAAGAAACCCTAGTTCGTATCTTCCGGAAAATGTGGGCCTCCGAAAGCGATATTTTTTGTGCCAAGAAAGATGTCGATTAGATGACAATAAGGACACGTGTGTTTAGACTACCGGTGAATACGTCTTGTACAGCCGTGGTTCACATTTTAAGTGGACGCTCGAGACAGTGACGAAAATTTCGATAAAACGATGCGGGGATGAAATGTTGAGAGAGGCATTCAAATGCTCATGGCGGTAAAACTCTATCCAGTAGCTCGCTTGCTCGTGGAGTGGACTCTGTCGCTGCCTCCTCATGATCAAGCATGTTCTAGAAACCACGTCTACAATGCACTTTGAGGGCGCCATCTACACTTTCATTTTCGCACTTTGACGCCTGTACAGTGTGTGGAACACGTGAGAGTATAATAAATATAAATCAAAATAATAAATCTATTTACTGACGAAAATGGCTACATCCTCGAGCTTCAGCGTTCTCTGAGAAAATGGCTTCTTTGAAAGCTATGTACAGCTGCGTTGACCGACGCTCGGTTAGACCAGTGGTCGATAAGATCTCCCCATCTGGACAATCCCATCCTTGACCCTCGAGGATGCCATCTTGAAACGCACGTTTTGTGAAAATCTCCCTCTTTTGGATTTCAAATGCAACCTTGGCAGGTTTCGTCGAGAGGTTATGAGCAACGATAATCGGACGTGAACCTTGGGACTTTGAATATATTTATCTCAATGGACGCGTGAAAAGGCACTCATTAGCCCGCCCCTCTACGCCCCTCTTGTACAAACACATCTCAATCGGTCCATAAATCACTCAGGAGGGGAACTTACAATCAAGTGGAGGGGAGGATTCTTTTCTATTTTGTGAAAGCCCTTACTGAAGGTAGATGGAGGAAACCGTCGGTGCTTAATGAAAACCACGTTGAGATAGTAGAGAAGACATCCCAAAAACAGAGCCTCGCAAATAAAAGATACTGCGGAGAGAAAAAGAAGGGGAACAATGAAACAGCAGGGAGCGCGTCTGCTGGTTGTCACGACAACCGTGTGACGTCACATGGCGCCCTCCGTGTAACTGGATCGCGCGTCAATTTGCCCAGCAGACAAAAGGATTTTCCTTCGAGGACAGAAAAGTTGTCAGAAAATGGACGGTCGTTTAAGCGTCGTTTTGCTCGCTACGGCCATCATTGGTTACCACCAACAGAGTCCGACAAATGTGAGCGGGGGAAGAAAAGCTGTCGCAAATATTGAAGCATAACCGGGGAAAAGCCAGACGACAAAAAGCGCTCCCAACCAAACTTTGTTGTTGTCCTGAATGCGAAACCCCCACAATGGAGTTCTCCGAGGGAGCTTTGTGGGAAAGTCCCTTGTGGGAAAGAGGCGTACGTAATAAGTGTCTATTGAACCGCCCCCTTGTGGCGACTTGATTAGCTTCGCTACAACGAGCTAAGCAGTTTCGTTCGACCAATATTTTTCACGCACCGTAAGTGGATCACTATTTCCTGGATTGTCGCAAAATGCGAATCATTTATTACCCGATAGAGAAGAGAGTAGAAGGTAAGGAAATCTCATCCTGATGTGCAACAAAGAAACCAAGAAAACCGACAACCCTTGCTTTGGAACAAAAGACCACCCAAGAATGAATTAAAGCATGAAAGATGGGTCACTTTCACCGTCCTGTCGAGTTTCCTCTACCGTCCTTACCTCAAAGGGTGCCATTAGTGCCATCATCTAGGGTTTTTCAACGGTCTTTCTCCTTAGAATCTCGGTCGGTGTATGGATCGCTATTGGATGCGCGAAGAAATGAAGGGCTTACCTGCGATGGCGGCACGCCGTAGAGCATAATCGTGTGCGGCCCGAACTCCGGCCCGAAATGGATGCCGCTCGGCTGGAACCTCATCGACCCTGGTTAGGCTCCGCCTTTGCCGGGTGGAGCTCCCAAAATGGGCGGGAGGACAATCAATTAGCGGATGGAGGCGATATTCCAACGATGGTATTCCAGTCTAAATTTAGTGAAACTTATTCCTCCCAATGAAAAATATGTTTCCTGTGCGCGAAAGACGGTCCTTCATATACTTCCCAAATATGCAACATGGAAGCTGTTATCAGCTTTCAAGATCAGTCGCGTGATAGGAATCTTCCTGGGGACAAAGACTACTGGGACATCCGTGCCTAACAGCTGCTATTCGAGTGCACGTTTATTGGACACACGAGGATGTCCCTCTGTCTGCTCTTCGTATTGGGACGACGTTTGATCCTCACAACAGTCTCTTTTGACACTATACTTTCGTTTCAATCGTTTACTGAGGTTTACATCTGGTTCAGTCTGGGAGCATTTGTCTTTAGTCCATGGAGTCCTTCTCGAAACGTTGTTTGCTGGATCAAGTTTGCGGAGCCGCGGCACGATACATTTTTTGTGATCGTCATCTTTCGTCCTACTGTGTCGCTCCGGGAGTTCCTCGTCAACATCCGCGCGACCACTTTGCACCGTGGGGGGAACGTTGCCTTCTTTCCATTGAACGTCATTTATGCCTCCGACGTCCGTTTCGCCATCTTGAACGAGTTTCATAATTTTAGAACAATTGTGAACGATCTCTCGGAGTAAACGGTTGATGGACCGTCTCCTGACAGACGTCCCTTTTTCCGCAAATACTCCGATGGGTGGATGAACCTTTTGTGCCTCTATAACAATTCCTGGTCTTTCTTCGTCTAAAAGCTCCACATAGGCGCAGAACTTCTCTGGAAATTTTCCTCCAATGTTATCTTTCCGTCGGAAAGTCCTCTGGTCCAACGATTTGGGAAAGTTGCCATTGGTCGTTTCTTGAATGATTGCAATATACAGAGTGTTGTATTAAAAACAAAGAGAAAAACTGCGCTCCCCAAAAACTTACCTGCAAGTGGCCTTTTATGCACTCTTTCTTTTTTCTTCTTGCTTTCACCAATAGGTTGACTCCTCTTCTTGGGCTGCTTTGGGCCTTTGGAAGCTGCTTTCCTGTCTGCCGATGGCTGAGTTGTGGGTCTCTTCTTTTGTCTCGGTTCCCTTTTGGGCTTTCCTTTGGTTCCTCCCGTGAGGCATTTTTCGATTATTTCTTCGGTTACGGGAGCTTTATTGGTCGCTGGTTGCGTTTCTTGATCCAACTGCCGAGCGTTCGTTGACCTGCAAACAGTGTAAGCAGCGTAAAAGGCCAAGTGAAAGGAATTACCCTTCACTTGATGACAGGAGGCCTTGATCCTCATCAGAAAGTTGTCCTTGTTGCTTCCAGCAACAGGGCCTTGCGATCCACAGGAAAATATCTTTTGCCTGAAGAAGGTCAAATGAGCTATTCTTCCTAAATGCGAGCTTCCTAAATGTACGTACCTTTATAAATAGCCAAAGAAAAAGGCCAGGTTCCTGTTTGTTGCTGAAAGCAGCGAGCAAAAACACCGTCTTGCACAGAGCCTTCTTTCTTGAGGTGAGAAAAGTGACCATGTAGAAAGGAACGGCCGCACGTGATGATATCGATAGGGACATCTGTTGCCTGCGGTGAAACGTCCCCTCTTTATTCCACCCTTTTTACACCATGACATTTCTCCTGCATTTTCCCTGTTTATTCTCTCTTCAAATTTTTCGCCAGTTTTAATCGGTTACGTCCCGTTTTGCTTATTGCGATTTTTCAGTATTAAGAGTGGTGTCTGCCTCAATGGGACTGGAAATAGGTGGGCGTCGCGATCTCGGATTGACGTCTGCAGGATAGGGCTCCGCCCCTGTGACACCTTACAGAGTTCCAACCAAGTGTTGCGAAAAAAATAACAATCTACGGACTCTACTACGAACGGCACATATTCACCAAGCCTCGTGGCTGGCATTGCAAACAATATAATACCTACCAGTATTTTCTGACTCAGGACTTGAAATGAAACTGTCACTTTGGTCATTCCAGCTCAACCGTCCCACTGGTGTTGCTCGACCAACGTCCATTTCCGAGAATAAAATATATGATGTTGGTACATGCGTAAGCCAGCACCAGAAAAAAATATTTTTTCCAACGCAGTTTAGAACGGCCGTAGGGCGGGGTCGAATGTCGGCTCCGGGTGAAAAACCAGGGCGCGCGCTTTGGCGCTTGTGGAGGGAATACGGCTGTAAATAATTAAAAAAATCGAATTAGGTCGTTTTAAGGATAGATAATGTCATCTCTGACAGCTTCCTTACCTAAAGCGATCAACGCATTAAAACATACTGGACAAGCAACGTCAGCGCACATTGTGCCATGTTGGGGTTTTTTTTAGCAACGGTTGGCTAAAATCAGCTGACTCTATTTTGTCAGATGGTTAAGTGCCAATACATTGCACTGAAAATTATTTTAGTTCATGTAACATACGGTTTATTTTCTAAAAAATTGCGACGTTGGCCATATGAGCAAATATCGGCAAATTCGGCGTGCAAAAAACCGATTGGTGGACGATTAAACAGATTCCCTTGGCACAAACCATTGCCTCGCAGCATGCAATGCTACAGGACTAGTAATCTGCAAATGTTGCCTCCTACAAGTGAATGCTTGTGACGCCGCTGCACGTCGCCGCCGCCGCCGTTGTAATAAATGTATTGCTCTGCGCCATTTCATGTTTCTCGTAGTACGAAATCTTTAAAAATTCTTCACCCGCGATAAACAAAAAACGCCCTGGAGCGCAAAAAACTTTCAGTGTTGGTAGCCGGGACAATGATGAGTACTTCGGTGGTGGTGGTGGTGGTGGTGGTGGTGGTGGTGATGTTGAAAGGGCTTGCCGTTGTCGGCCTACTTCGGTGGTAAATTCGGATAAGTATCTCGTCCACCAATCCCTTTTTTGCACGCCGAATTTGCCAATATTTGCTCAAAAGGCCAGCTTCGCATTTTTTTAGAAAATAAACCATATGTCATATGACCTAAAATATTTTTTTGTGAATTTATTGGTACTTTCCTACCGTAGAAATATATATACAACTGATTTTAGCCAACCGATGTTAAGGAAAAAAAAATACAGAACTTGGCACAATGTGCGCTGATTTTGCTTGTCCATAATGTTTTAATGCGTTGATCGCATGAGGCACGGAAGCTATCAGAGATGACACTATCCTTCCTTAAAACGACCTAATTCGAATTTTTTTAATTATTTACATCCGTATTCCCTCCACAAGCGCCAAAGCGCGCCATGGTTTTTCGCGCAGAGCCGACATTCGATCCCGCCATACGGCCTTTCTACAGTGAAAAAAAACTTTTTTTCTGGTCCACGTTTACGCATGTTCCAACATATATTTTTTCTCTGAAATGGACGTTGGTCGAGCAACACCGTTGGGACGTTTGAGCTGGAATGACTCACTCCCAGTGGTGCGCCGAGGAGGTTGTAAGTGGTCTGTAAGGTTGGTCCCCTTTTCACATTTGATCACTCCCCTCAAAGGCTCAAGGCGTACAAATGTTCAACTGTTCTCTTTATATTCTCATATTTCGTGGCATATATAGCAGTGCAATTATTTCCATCAATCTATTTCGTTGTTCAAAATGAACTCAACTTCCAAAATCTGATTCGTGAAGCCCGTTTCAATACTTAACCATAGAAGCCGGCCCAGGACGCACATTCCCCCACCGCCACCCTATAGCTCTGATACCAATGAAAATACAGACATTTGTACCCGCTTAGTACAAATGACGATTCTACTATCAGAGTTATTTCCAAGTTTTCTCTATTCACCTCGTGGGATTTGAAAACAGAAACACGCCTTTTCCCTCCTTATTCCTGCTTCTCTATTCCAATTTTTCCCCTGTCCAGTTTTAACCAGTGTACCGTGGGCCACGTCTAGCAGCCTTTATAATTCTTCTACCATGAGGCTTAATCCCAAGTTTTCTCTATTCACCTCGTGGGATTTGAAAACACAAACACGCCTTTTCCCTCCTTATTCCTGCTTCTCTATTCCAATTTTTCCCCTGTCCAGTTTTAACCAGTGTACCGTGGGCCACGTCTAGCAGCCTTTATAATTCTTCTACCATGAGGCTTAATCCCAAGTTTTCTCTATTCACCTCGTGGGATTTGAAAACACAAACACGCCTTTTCCCTCCTTATTCCTGCTTCTCTATTCCAATTTTTCCCCTGTCCAGTTTTAACCAGTGTACCGTGGGCCACGTCTAGCAGCCTTTATAATTCTTCTACCATGAGGCTTAATCCCAAGTTTTCTCTATTCACCTCGTGGGATTTGAAAACACAAACACGCCTTTTCCCTCCTTATTCCTGCTTCTCTATTCCAATTTTTCCCCTGTCCAGTTTTAACCAGTGTACCGTGGGCCACGTCTAGCAGCCTTTATAATTCTTCTACCATGAGGCTTAATCCCAAGTTTTCTCTATTCACCTCGTGGGATTTGAAAACACAAACACGCCTTTTCCCTCCTTATTCCTGCTTCTCTATTCCAATTTTTCCCCTGTCCAGTTTTAACCAGTGTACCGTGGGCCACGTCTAGCAGCCTTTATAATTCTTCTACCATGAGGCTTAATCCCAAGTTTTCTCTATTCACCTCGTGGGATTTGAAAACAGAAACACGCCTTTTCCCTCCTTATTCCTGCTTCTCTATTCCAATTTTTCCCCTGTCCAGTTTTAACCAGTGTACCGTGGGCCACGTCTAGCAGCCTTTATAATTCTTCTACCATGAGGCTTAATCCCAAGTTTTCTCTATTCACCTCGTGGGATTTGAAAACACAAACACGCCTTTTCCCTCCTTATTCCTGCTTCTCTATTCCAATTTTTCCCCTGTCCAGTTTTAACCAGTGTACCGTGGGCCACGTCTAGCAGCCTTTCTAATTCTTGTACCACGAGACTTAATCCCAAGTTTTCTCTATTCACCTCATGGGGTTTGAAAACACAAACACGCCTTTTCCCTCCTTATTCCTGCTTCTCTATTCCAATGTTTCCCCTGTCCAGTTTTAACCAGTGTACCGTGGGCCACGTCTAGCAGCCTTTATAATTCTTCTACCATGAGGCTTAATCCCAAGTTTTCTCTATTCACCTCGTGGGATTTGAAAACACAAACACGCCTTTTCCCTCCTTATTCCTGCTTCTCTATTCCAATTTTTCCCCTGTCCAGTTTTAACCAGTGTACCGTGGGCCACGTCTAGCAGCCTTTATAATTCTTCTACCATGAGGCTTAATCCCAAGTTTTCTCTATTCACCTCGTGGGATTTGAAAACAGAAACACGCCTTTTCCCTCCTTATTCCTGCTTCTCTATTCCAATTTTTCCCCTGTCCAGTTTTAACCAGTGTACCGTGGGCCACGTCTAGCAGCCTTTATAATTCTTCTACCATGAGGCTTAATCCCAAGTTTTCTCTATTCACCTCGTGGGATTTGAAAACACAAACACGCCTTTTCCCTCCTTATTCCTGCTTCTCTATTCCAATTTTTCCCCTGTCCAGTTTTAACCAGTGTACCGTGGGCCACGTCTAGCAGCCTTTATAATTCTTCTACCATGAGGCTTAATCCCAAGTTTTCTCTATTCACCTCGTGGGATTTGAAAACAGAAACACGCCTTTTCCCTCCTTATTCCTGCTTCTCTATTCCAATTTTTCCCCTGTCCAGTTTTAACCAGTGTACCGTGGGCCACGTCTAGCAGCCTTTATAATTCTTCTACCATGAGGCTTAATCCCAAGTTTTCTCTATTCACCTCGTGGGATTTGAAAACACAAACACGCCTTTTCCCTCCTTATTCCTGCTTCTCTATTCCAATTTTTCCCCTGTCCAGTTTTAACCAGTGTACCGTGGGCCACGTCTAGCAGCCTTTATAATTCTTCTACCATGAGGCTTAATCCCAAGTTTTCTCTATTCACCTCGTGGGATTTGAAAACACAAACACGCCTTTTCCCTCCTTATTCCTGCTTCTCTATTCCAATGTTTCCCCTGCCCAGTTTTAACCAGTGTACCGTGGGCCACGTCTAGCAGCCTTTATAATTCTTCTACCATGAGGCTTAATCCCAAGTTTTCTCTATTCACCTCGTGGGATTTGAAAACACAAACACGCCTTTTCCCTCCTTATTCCTGCTTCTCTATTCCAATGTTTCCCCTGTCCAGTTTTAACCAGTGTACCGTGGGCCACGTCTAGCAGCCTTTATAATTCTTCTACCATGAGGCTTAATCCCAAGTTTTCTCTATTCACCTCGTGGGATTTGAAAACACAAACACGCCTTTTCCCTCCTTATTCCTGCTTCTCTATTCCAATGTTTCCCCTGTCCAGTTTTAACCAGTGTACCGTGGGCCACGTCTAGCAGCCTTTATAATTCTTCTACCATGAGGCTTAATCCCAAGTTTTCTCTATTCACCTCGTGGGATTTGAAAACACAAACACGCCTTTTCCCTCCTTATTCCTGCTTCTCTATTCGAATGTTTCCCCTGTCCAGTTTTAACCAGTGTACCGTGGGCCACGTCTAGCAGCCTTTATAATTCTTCTACCATGAGGCTTAATCCCAAGTTTTCTCTATTCACCTCGTGGGATTTGAAAACACAAACACACCTTTTCCCTCCTTATTCCTGCTTCTCTATTCCAATTTTTCCCCTGTCCAGTTTTAACCAGTGTACCGTGGGCCACGTCTAGCAGCCTTTATAATTCTTCTACCATGAGGCTTAATCCCAAGTTTTCTCTATTCACCTCGTGGGATTTGAAAACACAAACACGCCTTTTCCCTCCTTATTCCTGCTTCTCTATTCCAATTTTTCCCCTGTCCAGTTTTAACCAGTGTACCGTGGGCCACGTCTAGCAGCCTTTATAATTCTTCTACCATGAGGCTTAATCCCAAGTTTTCTCTATTCACCTCGTGGGATTTGAAAACACAAACACGCCTTTTCCCTCCTTATTCCTGCTTCTCTATTCCAATGTTTCCCCTGTCCAGTTTTAACCAGTGTACCGTGGGCCACGTCTAGCAGCCTTTATAATTCTTCTACCATGAGGCTTAATCCCAAGTTTTCTCTATTCACCTCGTGGGATTTGAAAACAGAAACACGCCTTTTCCCTCCTTATTCCTGCTTCTCTATTCCAATTTTTCCCCTGTCCAGTTTTAACCAGTGTACCGTGGGCCACGTCTAGCAGCCTTTATAATTCTTCTACCATGAGGCTTAATCCCAAGTTTTCTCTATTCACATCGTGGGATTTGAAAACACAAACACGCCTTTTCCCTCCTTATTCCTGCTTCTCTATTCCAATGTTTCCCCTGTCCAGTTTTAACCAGTGTACCGCGGGCCACGTCTAGCAGCCTTTATAATTCTTCTACCATGAGGCTTAATCCCAAGTTTTCTCTATTCACCTCGTGGGATTTGAAAACAGAAACACGCCTTTTCCCTCCTTATTCCTGCTTCTCTATTCCAATTTTTCCCCTGTCCAGTTTTAACCAGTGTACCGTGGGCCACGTCTAGCAGCCTTTATAATTCTTCTACCATGAGGCTTAATCCCAAGTTTTCTCTATTCACCTCGTGGGATTTGAAAACAGAAACACGCCTTTTCCCTCCTTATTCCTGCTTCTCTATTCCAATTTTTCCCCTGTCCAGTTTTAACCAGTGTACCGTGGGCCACGTCTAGCAGCCTTTATAATTCTTCCACCATGAGGCTTAATCCCAAGTTTTCTCTATTCACCTCGTGGGATTTGAAAACACAAACACGCCTTTTCCCTCCTTATTCCTGCTTCTCTATTCCAATTTTTCCCCTGTCCAGTTTTAACCAGTGTACCGTGGGCCACGTCTAGCAGCCTTTATAATTCTTCTACCATGAGGCTTAATCCCAAGTTTTCTCTATTCACCTCGTGGGATTTGAAAACACAAACACGCCTTTTCCCTCCTTATTCCTGCTTCTCTATTCCAATTTTTCCCCTGTCCAGTTTTAACCAGTGTACCGTGGGCCACGTCTAGCAGCCTTTATAATTCTTCTACCATGAGGCTTAATCCCAAGTTTTCTCTATTCACCTCGTGGGATTTGAAAACACAAACACGCCTTTTCCCTCCTTATTCCTGCTTCTCTATTCCAATTTTTCCCCTGTCCAGTTTTAACCAGTGTACCGTGGGCCACGTCTAGCAGCCTTTATAATTCTTCTACCATGAGGCTTAATCCCAAGTTTTCTCTATTCACCTCGTGGGATTTGAAAACAGAAACACGCCTTTTCCCTCCTTATTCCTGCTTCTCTATTCCAATTTTTCCCCTGTCCAGTTTTAACCAGTGTACCGTGGGCCACGTCTAGCAGCCTTTATAATTCTTCTACCATGAGGCTTAATCCCAAGTTTTCTCTATTCACCTCGTGGGATTTGAAAACAGAAACACGCCTTTTCCCTCCTTATTCCTGCTTCTCTATTCCAATTTTTCCCCTGTCCAGTTTTAACCAGTGTACCGTGGGCCACGTCTAGCAGCCTTTATAATTCTTCTACCATGAGGCTTAATCCCAAGTTTTCTCTATTCACCTCGTGGGATTTGAAAACACAAACACGCCTTTTCCCTCCTTATTCCTGCTTCTCTATTCCAATTTTTCCCCTGTCCAGTTTTAACCAGTGTACCGTGGGCCACGTCTAGCAGCCTTTATAATTCTTCTACCATGAGGCTTAATCCCAAGTTTTCTCTATTCACCTCGTGGGATTTGAAAACAGAAACACGCCTTTTCCCTCCTTATTCCTGCTTCTCTATTCCAATTTTTCCCCTGTCCAGTTTTAACCAGTGTACCGTGGGCCACGTCTAGCAGCCTTTATAATTCTTCCACCATGAGGCTTAATCCCAAGTTTTCTCTATTCACCTCGTGGGATTTGAAAACACAAACACGCCTTTTCCCTCCTTATTCCTGCTTCTCTATTCCAATGTTTCCCCTGTCCAGTTTTAACCAGTGTACCGTGGGCCACGTCTAGCAGCCTTTATAATTCTTCTACCATGAGGCTTAATCCCAAGTTTTCTCTATTCACCTCGTGGGATTTGAAAACACAAACACGCCTTTTCCCTCCTTATTCCTGCTTCTCTATTCCAATGTTTCCCCTGTCCAGTTTTAACCAGTGTACCGTGGGCCACGTCTAGCAGCCTTTATAATTCTTCTACCATGAGGCTTAATCCCAAGTTTTCTCTATTCACCTCGTGGGATTTGAAAACACAAACACGCCTTTTCCCTCCTTATTCCTGCTTCTCTATTCCAATGTTTCCCCTGTCCAGTTTTAACCAGTGTACCGTGGGCCACGTCTAGCAGCCTTTATAATTCTTCTACCATGAGGCTTAATCCCAAGTTTTCTCTATTCACCTCGTGGGATTTGAAAACACAAACACGCCTTTTCCCTCCTTATTCCTGCTTCTCTATTCCAATGTTTCCCCTGCCCAGTTTTAACCAGTGTACCGTGGGCCACGTCTAGCAGCCTTTATAATTCTTCTACCATGAGGCTTAATCCCAAGTTTTCTCTATTCACCTCGTGGGATTTGAAAACACAAACACGCCTTTTCCCTCCTTATTCCTGCTTCTCTATTCCAATGTTTCCCCTGTCCAGTTTTAACCAGTGTACCGTGGGCCACGTCTAGCAGCCTTTATAATTCTTCTACCATGAGGCTTAATCCCAAGTTTTCTCTATTCACCTCGTGGGATTTGAAAACACAAACACGCCTTTTCCCTCCTTATTCCTGCTTCTCTATTCCAATGTTTCCCCTGTCCAGTTTTAACCAGTGTACCGTGGGCCACGTCTAGCAGCCTTTATAATTCTTCTACCATGAGGCTTAATCCCAAGTTTTCTCTATTCACCTCGTGGGATTTGAAAACACAAACACGCCTTTTCCCTCCTTATTCCTGCTTCTCTATTCGAATGTTTCCCCTGTCCAGTTTTAACCAGTGTACCGTGGGCCACGTCTAGCAGCCTTTATAATTCTTCTACCATGAGGCTTAATCCCAAGTTTTCTCTATTCACCTCGTGGGATTTGAAAACACAAACACACCTTTTCCCTCCTTATCCCTGCTTCTCTATTCCAATTTTTCCCCTGTCCAGTTTTAACCAGTGTACCGTGGGCCACGTCTAGCAGCCTTTATAATTCTTCTACCATGAGGCTTAATCCCAAGTTTTCTCTATTCACCTCGTGGGATTTGAAAACACAAACACGCCTTTTCCCTCCTTATTCCTGCTTCTCTATTCCAATTTTTCCCCTGTCCAGTTTTAACCAGTGTACCGTGGGCCACGTCTAGCAGCCTTTATAATTCTTCTACCATGAGGCTTAATCCCAAGTTTTCTCTATTCACCTCGTGGGATTTGAAAACACAAACACGCCTTTTCCCTCCTTATTCCTGCTTCTCTATTCCAATGTTTCCCCTGTCCAGTTTTAACCAGTGTACCGTGGGCCACGTCTAGCAGCCTTTATAATTCTTCTACCATGAGGCTTAATCCCAAGTTTTCTCTATTCACCTCGTGGGATTTGAAAACAGAAACACGCCTTTTCCCTCCTTATTCCTGCTTCTCTATTCCAATTTTTCCCCTGTCCAGTTTTAACCAGTGTACCGTGGGCCACGTCTAGCAGCCTTTATAATTCTTCTACCATGAGGCTTAATCCCAAGTTTTCTCTATTCACATCGTGGGATTTGAAAACACAAACACGCCTTTTCCCTCCTTATTCCTGCTTCTCTATTCCAATGTTTCCCCTGTCCAGTTTTAACCAGTGTACCGCGGGCCACGTCTAGCAGCCTTTATAATTCTTCTACCATGAGGCTTAATCCCAAGTTTTCTCTATTCACCTCGTGGGATTTGAAAACAGAAACACGCCTTTTCCCTCCTTATTCCTGCTTCTCTATTCCAATTTTTCCCCTGTCCAGTTTTAACCAGTGTACCGCGGGCCACGTCTAGCAGCCTTTATAATTCTTCTACCATGAGGCTTAATCCCAAGTTTTCTCTATTCACCTCGTGGGATTTGAAAACACAAACACGCCTTTTCCCTCCTTATTCCTGCTTCTCTATTCCAATTTTTCCCCTGTCCAGTTTTAACCAGTGTACCGTGGGCCACGTCTAGCAGCCTTTATAATTCTTCTACCATGAGGCTTAATCCCAAGTTTTCTCTATTCACCTCGTGGGATTTGAAAACACAAACACGCCTTTTCCCTCCTTATTCCTGCTTCTCTATTCCAATGTTTCCCCTGTCCAGTTTTAACCAGTGTACCGTGGGCCACGTCTAGCAGCCTTTATAATTCTTCTACCATGAGGCTTAATCCCAAGTTTTCTCTATTCACCTCGTGGGATTTGAAAACAGAAACACGCCTTTTCCCTCCTTATTCCTGCTTCTCTATTCCAATTTTTCCCCTGTCCAGTTTTAACCAGTGTACCGTGGGCCACGTCTAGCAGCCTTTATAATTCTTCTACCATGAGGCTTAATCCCAAGTTTTCTCTATTCACATCGTGGGATTTGAAAACACAAACACGCCTTTTCCCTCCTTATTCCTGCTTCTCTATTCCAATGTTTCCCCTGTCCAGTTTTAACCAGTGTACCGCGGGCCACGTCTAGCAGCCTTTATAATTCTTCTACCATGAGGCTTAATCCCAAGTTTTCTCTATTCACCTCGTGGGATTTGAAAACAGAAACACGCCTTTTCCCTCCTTATTCCTGCTTCTCTATTCCAATTTTTCCCCTGTCCAGTTTTAACCAGTGTACCGTGGGCCACGTCTAGCAGCCTTTATAATTCTTCTACCATGAGGCTTAATCCCAAGTTTTCTCTATTCACCTCGTGGGATTTGAAAACACAAACACACCTTTTCCCTCCTTATTCCTGCTTCTCTATTCCAATTTTTCCCCTGTCCAGTTTTAACCAGTGTACCGTGGGCCACGTCTAGCAGCCTTTATAATTCTTCTACCATGAGGCTTAATCCCAAGTTTTCTCTATTCACCTCGTGGGATTTGAAAACACAAACACGCCTTTTCCCTCCTTATTCCTGCTTCTCTATTCCAATTTTTCCCCTGTCCAGTTTTAACCAGTGTACCGTGGGCCACGTCTAGCAGCCTTTATAATTCTTCTACCATGAGGCTTAATCCCAAGTTTTCTCTATTCACCTCGTGGGATTTGAAAACACAAACACGCCTTTTCCCTCCTTATTCCTGCTTCTCTATTCCAATGTTTCCCCTGTCCAGTTTTAACCAGTGTACCGTGGGCCACGTCTAGCAGCCTTTATAATTCTTCTACCATGAGGCTTAATCCCAAGTTTTCTCTATTCACCTCGTGGGATTTGAAAACAGAAACACGCCTTTTCCCTCCTTATTCCTGCTTCTCTATTCCAATTTTTCCCCTGTCCAGTTTTAACCAGTGTACCGTGGGCCACGTCTAGCAGCCTTTATAATTCTTCTACCATGAGGCTTAATCCCAAGTTTTCTCTATTCACATCGTGGGATTTGAAAACACAAACACGCCTTTTCCCTCCTTATTCCTGCTTCTCTATTCCAATGTTTCCCCTGTCCAGTTTTAACCAGTGTACCGCGGGCCACGTCTAGCAGCCTTTATAATTCTTCTACCATGAGGCTTAATCCCAAGTTTTCTCTATTCACCTCGTGGGATTTGAAAACAGAAACACGCCTTTTCCCTCCTTATTCCTGCTTCTCTATTCCAATTTTTCCCCTGTCCAGTTTTAACCAGTGTACCGTGGGCCACGTCTAGCAGCCTTTATAATTCTTCTACCATGAGGCTTAATCCCAAGTTTTCTCTATTCCCCTCGTGGGATTTGAAAACACAAACACGCCTTTTCCCTCCTTATTCCTGCTTCTCTATTCCAATTTTCCCCCTGTCCAGTTTTAACCAGTGTACCGTGGGCCACGTCTAGCAGCCTTTATAATTCTTCTACCATGAGGCTTAATCCCAAGTTTTCTCTATTCACCTCGTGGGATTTGAAAACACAAACACGCCTTTTCCCTCCTTATTCCTGCTTCTCTATTCCAATGTTTCCCCTGTCCAGTTTTAACCAGTGTACCGTGGGCCACGTCTAGCAGCCTTTATAATTCTTCTACCATGAGGCTTAATCCCAAGTTTTCTCTATTCACCTCGTGGGATTTGAAAACACAAACACGCCTTTTCCCTCCTTATTCCTGCTTCTCTATTCCAATGTTTCCCCTGTCCAGTTTTAACCAGTGTACCGTGGGCCACGTCTAGCAGCCTTTATAATTCTTCTACCATGAGGCTTAATCCCAAGTTTTCTCTATTCACCTCGTGGGATTTGAAAACACAAACACGCCTTTTCCCTCCTTATTCCTGCTTCTCTATTCCAATGTTTCCCCTGTCCAGTTTTAACCAGTGTACCGTGGGCCACGTCTAGCAGCCTTTATAATTCTTCTACCATGAGGCTTAATCCCAAGTTTTCTCTATTCACCTCGTGGGATTTGAAAACACAAACACGCCTTTTCCCTCCTTATTCCTGCTTCTCTATTCCAATGTTTCCCCTGCCCAGTTTTAACCAGTGTACCGTGGGCCACGTCTAGCAGCCTTTATAATTCTTCTACCATGAGGCTTAATCCCAAGTTTTCTCTATTCACCTCGTGGGATTTGAAAACACAAACACGCCTTTTCCCTCCTTATTCCTGCTTCTCTATTCCAATGTTTCCCCTGTCCAGTTTTAACCAGTGTACCGTGGGCCACGTCTAGCAGCCTTTATAATTCTTCTACCATGAGGCTTAATCCCAAGTTTTCTCTATTCACCTCGTGGGATTTGAAAACACAAACACGCCTTTTCCCTCCTTATTCCTGCTTCTCTATTCCAATGTTTCCCCTGTCCAGTTTTAACCAGTGTACCGTGGGCCACGTCTAGCAGCCTTTATAATTCTTCTACCATGAGGCTTAATCCCAAGTTTTCTCTATTCACCTCGTGGGATTTGAAAACACAAACACGCCTTTTCCCTCCTTATTCCTGCTTCTCTATTCCAATGTTTCCCCTGTCCAGTTTTAACCAGTGTACCGTGGGCCACGTCTAGCAGCCTTTATAATTCTTCTACCATGAGGCTTAATCCCAAGTTTTCTCTATTCACCTCGTGGGATTTGAAAACACAAACACACCTTTTCCCTCCTTATTCCTGCTTCTCTATTCCAATTTTTCCCCTGTCCAGTTTTAACCAGTGTACCGTGGGCCACGTCTAGCAGCCTTTATAATTCTTCTACCATGAGGCTTAATCCCAAGTTTTCTCTATTCACCTCGTGGGATTTGAAAACACAAACACGCCTTTTCCCTCCTTATTCCTGCTTCTCTATTCCAATTTTTCCCCTGTCCAGTTTTAACCAGTGTACCGTGGGCCACGTCTAGCAGCCTTTATAATTCTTCTACCATGAGGCTTAATCCCAAGTTTTCTCTATTCACCTCGTGGGATTTGAAAACACAAACACGCCTTTTCCCTCCTTATTCCTGCTTCTCTATTCCAATGTTTCCCCTGTCCAGTTTTAACCAGTGTACCGTGGGCCACGTCTAGCAGCCTTTATAATTCTTCTACCATGAGGCTTAATCCCAAGTTTTCTCTATTCACCTCGTGGGATTTGAAAACAGAAACACGCCTTTTCCCTCCTTATTCCTGCTTCTCTATTCCAATTTTTCCCCTGTCCAGTTTTAACCAGTGTACCGTGGGCCACGTCTAGCAGCCTTTATAATTCTTCTACCATGAGGCTTAATCCCAAGTTTTCTCTATTCACATCGTGGGATTTGAAAACACAAACACGCCTTTTCCCTCCTTATTCCTGCTTCTCTATTCCAATGTTTCCCCTGTCCAGTTTTAACCAGTGTACCGCGGGCCACGTCTAGCAGCCTTTATAATTCTTCTACCATGAGGCTTAATCCCAAGTTTTCTCTATTCACCTCGTGGGATTTGAAAACAGAAACACGCCTTTTCCCTCCTTATTCCTGCTTCTCTATTCCAATTTTTCCCCTGTCCAGTTTTAACCAGTGTACCGTGGGCCACGTCTAGCAGCCTTTATAATTCTTCTACCATGAGGCTTAATCCCAAGTTTTCTCTATTCCCCTCGTGGGATTTGAAAACACAAACACGCCTTTTCCCTCCTTATTCCTGCTTCTCTATTCCAATTTTCCCCCTGTCCAGTTTTAACCAGTGTACCGTGGGCCACGTCTAGCAGCCTTTATAATTCTTCTACCATGAGGCTTAATCCCAAGTTTTCTCTATTCACCTCGTGGGATTTGAAAACAGAAACACGCCTTTTCCCTCCTTATTCCTGCTTCTCTATTCCAATTTTTCCCCTGTCCAGTTTTAACCAGTGTACCGTGGGCCACGTCTAGCAGCCTTTATAATTCTTCTACCATGAGGCTTAATCCCAAGTTTTCTCTATTCACCTCGTGGGATTTGAAAACAGAAACACGCCTTTTCCCTCCTTATTCCTGCTTCTCTATTCCAATTTTTCCCCTGTCCAGTTTTAACCAGTGTACCGCGGGCCACGTCTAGCAGCCTTTATAATTCTTCTACCATGAGGCTTACTCCCAAGTTTTCTCTATTCACCTCGTGGGATTTGAAAACAGAAACACGCCTTTTCCCTCCTTATTCCTGCTTCTCTATTCCAATTTTTCCCCTGTCCAGTTTTAACCAGTGTACCGCGGGCCACGTCTAGCAGTCTTTATAATTCTTCTACCATGAGGCTTAATCCCAAGTTTTCTCTATTCACCTCGTGGGATTTGAAAACAGAAACACGCCTTTTCCCTCCTTATTCCTGCTTCTCTATTCCAATTTTTCCCCTGTCCAGTTTTAACCAGTGTACCGCGGGCCACGTCTAGCAGCCTTTATAATTCTTCTACCATGAGGCTTACTCCCAAGTTTTCTCTATTCACCTCGTGGGATTTGAAAACAGAAACACGCCTTTTCCCTCCTTATTCCTGCTTCTCTATTCCAATTTTTCCCCTGTCCAGTCTTAACCAGTGTACCGTGGGCCACGTCTAGCAGCCTTTATAATTCTTCTACCATGAGGCTTAATCCCAAGTTTTCTCTATTCACCTCGTGGGATTTGAAAACAGAAACACGCCTTTTCCCTCCTTATTCCTGCTTCTCTATTCCAATTTTTCCCCTGTCCAGTCTTAACCAGTGTACCGCGGGCCACGTCTAGCAGCCTTTATAATTCTTCTACCATGAGGCTTAATCCCGAGTTTTCTCTATTCACCTCGTGGGATTTGAAAACAGAAACACGCCTTTTCCCTCCTTATTCCTGCTTCTCTATTCCAATTTTTCCCCTGTCCAGTTTTAACCAGTGTACCGCGGGCCACGTCTAGCAGCCTTTATAATTCTTCTACCATGAGGCTTAATCTCAAGTTTTAGCTATTCACCTCGTGGGATTTGAAAATAGAAACACGCCTTTTCCCTCCTTATTCCTGCTTCTCTATTCCAATTTTCCCCTGTCCAGTTTTAACCAGTGTACCGCGGGCCACGTCTAGCAGCCTTTATAATTCTTCTACCATGAGGCTTAATCCCAAGTTTTCTCTATTCACCTCGTGGGATTTGAAAACAGAAACACGCCTTTTCATTCCTTATTCCTGCTTCTCTATTCCAATTTTTCCCCTGTCCCTTTTAACCAGTGTACCGCGGGCCACGTCTAGCAGCCTTTATAATTCTTCTACCATGAGGCTTAATCTCAAGTTTTAGCTATTCACCTCGTGGGATTTGGAAATAGAAACACGCCTTTTCCCTCCTTATTCCTGCTTCTCTATTCCAATTTTCCCCTGTCCAGTTTTAACCAGTGTACCGCGGGCCACGTCTAGCAGCCTCTATAATTCTTCTACCATGAGGCTTAATCCCAAGTTTTCTCTATTCACCTCGTGGGGTTTGAAAATAGAAAGACGCCTTTTCATTCCTTATTCCTGCTTCTCTATTCCAATTTTTCCCCTGTCCAGTTTTAACCAGTGTACCGCGGGCCACGTCTAGCAGCCTTTATAATTCTTCTACCATGAGGCTTAATCCCAAGTTTTCTCTATTCACCTCGTGGGGTTTGAAAATAGAAACACGCCTTTTCATTCCTTATTCATGCTCCTCTATTCCAATTTTTCCCCTGTCCAGTTTTAACCAGTGTACCGCGGGCCACGTCTAGCAGCCTTTATAATTCTTCTACCATGAGGCTTAATCCCAAGTTTTCTCTATTCACCTCGTGGGGTTTGAAAATAGAAACACGCCTTTTCATTCCTTATTCCTGCTTCTCTATTCCAATTTTTCCCCTGTCCAGTTTTAACCAGTGTACCGTGGGCCACGTCTAGCAGCCTTTATAATTCTTCTACCATGAGGCTTAATCTCAAGTTTTAGCTATTCACCTCGTGGGATTTGAAAACACAAACACGCCTTTTCCCTCCTTATTCCTGCTTCTCTATTCCAATGTTTCCCCTGTCCAGTTTTAACCAGTGTACCGTGGGCCACGTCTAGCAGCCTTTATAATTCTTCTACCATGAGGCTTAATCCCAAGTTTTCTCTATTCACCTCGTGGGATTTGAAAACAGAAACACGCCTTTTCCCTCCTTATTCCTGCTTCTCTATTCCAATTTTTCCTTTGTCCAGTTTTAACCAGTGTACCGTGGGCCACGTCTAGCAGCCTTTATAATTCTTCTACCATGAGGCTTAATCCCAAGTTTTCTCTATTCACCTCGTGGGATTTGAAAACAGAAACACGCCTTTTCCCTCCTTATTCCTGCTTCTCTATTCCAATTTTTCCCCTGTCCAGTTTTAACCAGTGTACCGCGGGCCACGTCTAGCAGCCTTTATAATTCTTCTACCATGAGGCTTAATCCCAAGTTTTCTCTATTCACCTCGTGGGATTTGAAAACAGAAACACGCCTTTTCCCTCCTTATTCCTGCTTCTCTATTCCAATTTTTCCCCTGTCCAGTTTTAACCAGTGTACCGTGGGCCACGTCTAGCAGCCTTTATAATTCTTCTACCATGAGGCTTAATCTCAAGTTTTAGCTATTCACCTCGTGGGATTTGAAAACAGAAACACGCCTTTTCCCTCCTTATTCCTGCTTCTCTATTCCAATTTTTCCCCTGTCCAGTTTTAACAAGTGTACCGTGGGCCACGTCTAGCAGCCTTTATAATTCTTCTACCATGAGGCTTAATCTCAAGTTTTAGCTATTCACCTCGTGGGATTTGAAAACAGAAACACGCCTTTTCCCTCCTTATTCCTGCTTCTCTATTCCAATTTTTCCCCTGTCCAGTTTTAACAAGTGTACCGTGGGCCACGTCTAGCAGCCTTTATAATTCTTCTACCATGAGGCTTAATCTCAAGTTTTAGCTATTCACCTCGTGGGATTTGAAAACAGAAACACGCCTTTTCCCTCCTTATTCCTGCTTCTCTATTCCAATTTTTCCCCTGTCCAGTTTTAACAAGTGTACCGTGGGCCACGTCTAGCAGCCTTTATAATTCTTCTACCATGAGGCTTAATCTCAAGTTTTAGCTATTCACCTCGTGGGATTTGAAAACAGAAACACGCCTTTTCCCTCCTTATTCCTGCTTCTCTATTCCAATTTTTCCCCTGTCCAGTTTTAACCAGTGTACCGCGGGCCACGTCTAGCAGCCTTTATAATTCTTCTACCATGAGGCTTAATCCCAAGTTTTCTCTATTCACCTCGTGGGATTTGAAAACAGAAACACGCCTTTTCCCTCCTTATTCCTGCTTCTCTATTCCAATTTTTCCCCTGTCCAGTTTTAACCAGTGTACCGTGGGCCACGTCTAGCAGCCTTTATAATTCTTCTACCATGAGGCTTAATCTCAAGTTTTAGCTATTCACCTCGTGGGATTTGAAAACAGAAACACGCCTTTTCCCTCCTTATTCCTGCTTCTCTATTCCAATTTTTCCCCTGTCCAGTTTTAACAAGTGTACCGTGGGCCACGTCTAGCAGCCTTTATAATTCTTCTACCATGAGGCTTAATCTCAAGTTTTAGCTATTCACCTCGTGGGATTTGAAAACAGAAACACGCCTTTTCCCTCCTTATTCCTGCTTCTCTATTCCAATTTTTCCCCTGTCCAGTTTTAACAAGTGTACCGTGGGCCACGTCTAGCAGCCTTTATAATTCTTCTACCATGAGGCTTAATCTCAAGTTTTAGCTATTCACCTCGTGGGATTTGAAAACAGAAACACGCCTTTTCCCTCCTTATTCCTGCTTCTCTATTCCAATTTTTCCCCTGTCCAGTTTTAACCAGTGTACCGTGGGCCACGTCTAGCAGCCTTTATAATTCTTCTACCATGAGGCTTAATCTCAAGTTTTAGCTATTCACCTCGTGGGATTTGAAAACAGAAACACGCCTTTTCCCTCCTTATTCCTGCTTCTCTATTCCAATTTTTCCCCTGTCCAGTTTTAACAAGTGTACCGTGGGCCACGTCTAGCAGCCTTTATAATTCTTCTACCATGAGGCTTAATCTCAAGTTTTAGCTATTCACCTCGTGGGATTTGAAAACAGAAACACGCCTTTTCCCTCCTTATTCCTGCTTCTCTATTCCAATTTTTCCCCTGTCCAGTTTTAACAAGTGTACCGTGGGCCACGTCTAGCAGCCTTTATAATTCTTCTACCATGAGGCTTAATCTCAAGTTTTAGCTATTCACCTCGTGGGATTTGAAAACACAAACACGCCTTTTCCCTCCTTATTCCTGCTTCTCTATTCCAATGTTTCCCCTGTCCAGTTTTAACCAGTGTACCGTGGGCCACGTCTAGCAGCCTTTATAATTCTTCTACCATGAGGCTTAATCTCAAGTTTTCTCTATTCACCTCGTGGGATTTGAAAACAGAAACACGCCTTTTCCCTCCTTATTCCTGCTTCTCTATTCCAATTTTTCCCCTGTCCAGTTTTAACAAGTGTACCGTGGGCCACGTCTAGCAGCCTTTATAATTCTTCTACCATGAGGCTTAATCTCAAGTTTTAGCTATTCACCTCGTGGGATTTGAAAACAGAAACACGCCTTTTCCCTCCTTATTCCTGCTTCTCTATTCCAATTTTTCCCCTGTCCAGTTTTAACAAGTGTACCGTGGGCCACGTCTAGCAGCCTTTATAATTCTTCTACCATGAGGCTTAATCTCAAGTTTTAGCTATTCACCTCGTGGGATTTGAAAACACAAACACGCCTTTTCCCTCCTTATTCCTGCTTCTCTATTCCAATGTTTCCCCTGTCCAGTTTTAACCAGTGTACCGTGGGCCACGTCTAGCAGCCTTTATAATTCTTCTACCATGAGGCTTAATCCCAAGTTTTCTCTATTCACCTCGTGGGATTTGAAAACAGAAACACGCCTTTTCCCTCCTTATTCCTGCTTCTCTATTCCAATTTTTCCTTTGTCCAGTTTTAACCAGTGTACCGTGGGCCACGTCTAGCAGCCTTTATAATTCTTCTACCATGAGGCTTAATCCCAAGTTTTCTCTATTCACCTCGTGGGATTTGAAAACAGAAACACGCCTTTTCCCTCCTTATTCCTGCTTCTCTATTCCAATTTTTCCCCTGTCCAGTTTTAACCAGTGTACCGCGGGCCACGTCTAGCAGCCTTTATAATTCTTCTACCATGAGGCTTAATCCCAAGTTTTCTCTATTCACCTCGTGGGATTTGAAAACAGAAACACGCCTTTTCCCTCCTTATTCCTGCTTCTCTATTCCAATTTTTCCCCTGTCCAGTTTTAACCAGTGTACCGTGGGCCACGTCTAGCAGCCTTTATAATTCTTCTACCATGAGGCTTAATCTCAAGTTTTAGCTATTCACCTCGTGGGATTTGAAAACAGAAACACGCCTTTTCCCTCCTTATTCCTGCTTCTCTATTCCAATTTTTCCCCTGTCCAGTTTTAACAAGTGTACCGTGGGCCACGTCTAGCAGCCTTTATAATTCTTCTACCATGAGGCTTAATCTCAAGTTTTAGCTATTCACCTCGTGGGATTTGAAAACAGAAACACGCCTTTTCCCTCCTTATTCCTGCTTCTCTATTCCAATTTTTCCCCTGTCCAGTTTTAACAAGTGTACCGTGGGCCACGTCTAGCAGCCTTTATAATTCTTCTACCATGAGGCTTAATCTCAAGTTTTAGCTATTCACCTCGTGGGATTTGAAAACAGAAACACGCCTTTTCCCTCCTTATTCCTGCTTCTCTATTCCAATTTTTCCCCTGTCCAGTTTTAACAAGTGTACCGTGGGCCACGTCTAGCAGCCTTTATAATTCTTCTACCATGAGGCTTAATCTCAAGTTTTAGCTATTCACCTCGTGGGATTTGAAAACAGAAACACGCCTTTTCCCTCCTTATTCCTGCTTCTCTATTCCAATTTTTCCCCTGTCCAGTTTTAACCAGTGTACCGCGGGCCACGTCTAGCAGCCTTTATAATTCTTCTACCATGAGGCTTAATCCCAAGTTTTCTCTATTCACCTCGTGGGATTTGAAAACAGAAACACGCCTTTTCCCTCCTTATTCCTGCTTCTCTATTCCAATTTTTCCCCTGTCCAGTTTTAACCAGTGTACCGTGGGCCACGTCTAGCAGCCTTTATAATTCTTCTACCATGAGGCTTAATCTCAAGTTTTAGCTATTCACCTCGTGGGATTTGAAAACAGAAACACGCCTTTTCCCTCCTTATTCCTGCTTCTCTATTCCAATTTTTCCCCTGTCCAGTTTTAACAAGTGTACCGTGGGCCACGTCTAGCAGCCTTTATAATTCTTCTACCATGAGGCTTAATCTCAAGTTTTAGCTATTCACCTCGTGGGATTTGAAAACAGAAACACGCCTTTTCCCTCCTTATTCCTGCTTCTCTATTCCAATTTTTCCCCTGTCCAGTTTTAACAAGTGTACCGTGGGCCACGTCTAGCAGCCTTTATAATTCTTCTACCATGAGGCTTAATCTCAAGTTTTAGCTATTCACCTCGTGGGATTTGAAAACAGAAACACGCCTTTTCCCTCCTTATTCCTGCTTCTCTATTCCAATTTTTCCCCTGTCCAGTTTTAACCAGTGTACCGTGGGCCACGTCTAGCAGCCTTTATAATTCTTCTACCATGAGGCTTAATCTCAAGTTTTAGCTATTCACCTCGTGGGATTTGAAAACAGAAACACGCCTTTTCCCTCCTTATTCCTGCTTCTCTATTCCAATTTTTCCCCTGTCCAGTTTTAACAAGTGTACCGTGGGCCACGTCTAGCAGCCTTTATAATTCTTCTACCATGAGGCTTAATCTCAAGTTTTAGCTATTCACCTCGTGGGATTTGAAAACAGAAACACGCCTTTTCCCTCCTTATTCCTGCTTCTCTATTCCAATTTTTCCCCTGTCCAGTTTTAACAAGTGTACCGTGGGCCACGTCTAGCAGCCTTTATAATTCTTCTACCATGAGGCTTAATCTCAAGTTTTAGCTATTCACCTCGTGGGATTTGAAAACACAAACACGCCTTTTCCCTCCTTATTCCTGCTTCTCTATTCCAATGTTTCCCCTGTCCAGTTTTAACCAGTGTACCGTGGGCCACGTCTAGCAGCCTTTATAATTCTTCTACCATGAGGCTTAATCCCAAGTTTTCTCTATTCACCTCGTGGGATTTGAAAACACAAACACGCCTTTTCCCTCCTTATTCCTGCTTCTCTATTCCAATTTTTCCCCTGTCCAGTTTTAACAAGTGTACCGTGGGCCACGTCTAGCAGCCTTTATAATTCTTCTACCATGAGGCTTAATCCCAAGTTTTCTCTATTCACCTCGTGGGATTTGAAAACACAAACACGCCTTTTCCCTCCTTATTCCTGCTTCTCTATTCCAATTTTCCCCCTGTCCAGTTTTAACAAGTGTACCGTGGGCCACGTCTAGCAGCCTTTATAATTCTTCTACCATGAGGCTTAATCCCAAGTTTTCTCTATTCACCTCGTGGGATTTGAAAACACAAACACGCCTTTTCCCTCCTTATTCCTGCTTCTCTATTCCAATTTTTCCCCTGTCCAGTTTTAACAAGTGTACCGTGGGCCACGTCTAGCAGCCTTTATAATTCTTCTACCATGAGGCTTAATCCCAAGTTTTCTCTATTCACCTCGTGGGATTTGAAAACACAAACACGCCTTTTCCCTCCTTATTCCTGCTTCTCTATTCCAATTTTCCCCCTGTCCAGTTTTAACAAGTGTACCGTGGGCCACGTCTAGCAGCCTTTATAATTCTTCTACCATGAGGCTTAATCCCAAGTTTTCTCTATTCCCCTCGTGGGATTTGAAAACACAAACACGCCTTTTCCCTCCTTATTCCTGCTTCTCTATTCCAATTTTTCCCCTGTCCAGTTTTAACCAGTGTACCGTGGGCCACGTCTAGCAGCCTTTATAATTCTTCTACCATGAGGCTTAATCCCAAGTTTTCTCTATTCACCTCGTGGGATTTGAAAACACAAACACGCCTTTTCCCTCCTTATTCCTGCTTCTCTATTCCAATTTTCCCCCTGTCCAGTTTTAACAAGTGTACCGTGGGCCACGTCTAGCAGCCTTTATAATTCTTCTACCATGAGGCTTAATCCCAAGTTTTCTCTATTCCCCTCGTGGGATTTGAAAACACAAACACGCCTTTTCCCTCCTTATTCCTGCTTCTCTATTCCAATTTTTCCCCTGTCCAGTTTTAACCAGTGTACCGTGGGCCACGTCTAGCAGCCTTTCTAATTCTTGTACCATGAGGCTTAATCCCAAGTTTTCTCTATTCCCCTCGTGGGATTTGAAAACACAAACACGCCTTTTCCCTCCTTATTCCTGCTTCTCTATTCCAATTTTTCCCCTGTCCAGTTTTAACCAGTGTACCGTGGGCCACGTCTAGCAGCCTTTATAATTCTTCTACCATGAGGCTTAATCCCAAGTTTTCTCTATTCCCCTCGTGTGATTTGAAAACACAAACACGCCTTTTCCCTCCTTATTCCTGCTTCTCTATTCCAATTTTCCCCCTGTCCAGTTTTAACAAGTGTACCGTGGGCCACGTCTAGCAGCCTTTATAATTCTTCTACCATGAGGCTTAATCCCAAGTTTTCTCTATTCCCCTCGTGGGATTTGAAAACACAAACACGCCTTTTCCCTCCTTATTCCTGCTTCTCTATTCCAATTTTTCCCCTGTCCAGTTTTAACCAGTGTACCGTGGGCCACGTCTAGCAGCCTTTATAATTCTTCTACCATGAGGCTTAATCTCAAGTTTTAGCTATTCACCTCGTGGGATTTGAAAACAGAAACACGCCTTTTCCCTCCTTATTTCTGCTTCTCTATTCCAATTTTTCCCCTGTCCAGTTTTAACCAGTGTACCGTGGGCCACGTCTAGCAGCCTTTATAATTCTTCTACCATGAAGCTTAATCCCAAGTTTTCTCTATTCACCTCGTGGGATTTGAAAACACAAACACGGCTTTTCCCTCCTTATTCCTGCTTCTCTATTCCAATGTTTCCCCTGTCCAGTTTTAACCAGTGTACCGTGGGCCACGTCTAGCAGCCTTTATAATTCTTCTACCATGAGGCTTAATCCCAAGTTTTCTCTATTCCCCTCGTGGGATTTGAAAACACAAACACGCCTTTTCCCTCCTTATTCCTGCTTCTCTATTCCAATTTTCCCCCTGTCCAGTTTTAACAAGTGTACCGTGGGCCACGTCTAGCAGCCTTTCTAATTCTTGTACCATGAGACTTAATCCCAAGTTTTTCTATTCACCTCATGGGGTTTGAAAATTGAAAAACGCCTTTTCCCTCCTTATTCCTGCTTTTCTATTCCAATTTTCCCCCTGTCCAGTTTTAACAAGTGTACCGTGGGCCACGTCTAGCAGCCTTTCTAATTCTTGTACCACGAGACTTAATCCCAAGTTTTCTCTATTCCCCTCGTGGGATTTGAAAACACAAACACGCCTTTTCCCTCCTTATTCCTGCTTCTCTATTCCAATTTTCCCCCTGTCCAGTTTTAACAAGTGTACCGTGGGCCACGTCTAGCAGCCTTTCTAATTCTTGTACCATGAGACTTAATCCCAAGTTTTTCTATTCACCTCATGGGGTTTGAAAATTGAAAAACGCCTTTTCCCTCCTTATTCCTGCTTTTCTATTCCAATTTTTCCCCTGTCCAGTTTTAACCAGTGTACCGTGGGCCACGTCTAGCAGCCTTTCTAATTCTTGTACCACGAGACTTAATCCCAAGTTTTCTCTATTCACCTCATGGGGTTTGAAAACACAAACACGCCTTTTCCCTCCTTATTCCTGCTTCTCTATTCCAATGTTTCCCCTGTCCAGTTTTAACCAGTGTACCGTGGGCCACGTCTAGCAGCCTTTATAATTCTTCTACCATGAGGCTTAATCCCAAGTTTTCTCTATTCACCTCGTGGGATTTGAAAACACAAACACGCCTTTTCCCTCCTTATTCCTGCTTCTCTATTCCAATTTTTCCCCTGTCCAGTTTTAACAAGTGTACCGTGGGCCACGTCTAGCAGCCTTTATAATTCTTCTACCATGAGGCTTAATCCCAAGTTTTCTCTATTCACCTCGTGGGATTTGAAAACACAAACACGCCTTTTCCCTCCTTATTCCTGCTTCTCTATTCCAATTTTCCCCCTGTCCAGTTTTAACAAGTGTACCGTGGGCCACGTCTAGCAGCCTTTATAATTCTTCTACCATGAGGCTTAATCCCAAGTTTTCTCTATTCACCTCGTGGGATTTGAAAACACAAACACGCCTTTTCCCTCCTTATTCCTGCTTCTCTATTCCAATTTTTCCCCTGTCCAGTTTTAACAAGTGTACCGTGGGCCACGTCTAGCAGCCTTTATAATTCTTCTACCATGAGGCTTAATCCCAAGTTTTCTCTATTCACCTCGTGGGATTTGAAAACACAAACACGCCTTTTCCCTCCTTATTCCTGCTTCTCTATTCCAATTTTTCCCCTGTCCAGTTTTAACAAGTGTACCGTGGGCCACGTCTAGCAGCCTTTATAATTCTTCTACCATGAGGCTTAATCCCAAGTTTTCTCTATTCACCTCGTGGGATTTGAAAACACAAACACGCCTTTTCCCTCCTTATTCCTGCTTCTCTATTCCAATTTTCCCCCTGTCCAGTTTTAACAAGTGTACCGTGGGCCACGTCTAGCAGCCTTTATAATTCTTCTACCATGAGGCTTAATCCCAAGTTTTCTCTATTCACCTCGTGGGATTTGAAAACACAAACACGCCTTTTCCCTCCTTATTCCTGCTTCTCTATTCCAATTTTTCCCCTGTCCAGTTTTAACAAGTGTACCGTGGGCCACGTCTAGCAGCCTTTATAATTCTTCTACCATGAGGCTTAATCCCAAGTTTTCTCTATTCACCTCGTGGGATTTGAAAACACAAACACGCCTTTTCCCTCCTTATTCCTGCTTCTCTATTCCAATTTTTCCCCTGTCCAGTTTTAACAAGTGTACCGTGGGCCACGTCTAGCAGCCTTTATAATTCTTCTACCATGAGGCTTAATCCCAAGTTTTCTCTATTCACCTCGTGGGATTTGAAAACACAAACACGCCTTTTCCCTCCTTATTCCTGCTTCTCTATTCCAATTTTCCCCCTGTCCAGTTTTAACAAGTGTACCGTGGGCCACGTCTAGCAGCCTTTATAATTCTTCTACCATGAGGCTTAATCCCAAGTTTTCTCTATTCACCTCGTGGGATTTGAAAACACAAACACGCCTTTTCCCTCCTTATTCCTGCTTCTCTATTCCAATTTTTCCCCTGTCCAGTTTTAACAAGTGTACCGTGGGCCACGTCTAGCAGCCTTTATAATTCTTCTACCATGAGGCTTAATCCCAAGTTTTCTCTATTCACCTCGTGGGATTTGAAAACACAAACACGCCTTTTCCCTCCTTATTCCTGCTTCTCTATTCCAATTTTCCCCCTGTCCAGTTTTAACAAGTGTACCGTGGGCCACGTCTAGCAGCCTTTATAATTCTTCTACCATGAGGCTTAATCCCAAGTTTTCTCTATTCCCCTCGTGGGATTTGAAAACACAAACACGCCTTTTCCCTCCTTATTCCTGCTTCTCTATTCCAATTTTTCCCCTGTCCAGTTTTAACCAGTGTACCGTGGGCCACGTCTAGCAGCCTTTATAATTCTTCTACCATGAGGCTTAATCCCAAGTTTTCTCTATTCACCTCGTGGGATTTGAAAACACAAACACGCCTTTTCCCTCCTTATTCCTGCTTCTCTATTCCAATTTTCCCCCTGTCCAGTTTTAACAAGTGTACCGTGGGCCACGTCTAGCAGCCTTTATAATTCTTCTACCATGAGGCTTAATCCCAAGTTTTCTCTATTCCCCTCGTGGGATTTGAAAACACAAACACGCCTTTTCCCTCCTTATTCCTGCTTCTCTATTCCAATTTTTCCCCTGTCCAGTTTTAACCAGTGTACCGTGGGCCACGTCTAGCAGCCTTTCTAATTCTTGTACCATGAGGCTTAATCCCAAGTTTTCTCTATTCCCCTCGTGGGATTTGAAAACACAAACACGCCTTTTCCCTCCTTATTCCTGCTTCTCTATTCCAATTTTTCCCCTGTCCAGTTTTAACCAGTGTACCGTGGGCCACGTCTAGCAGCCTTTATAATTCTTCTACCATGAGGCTTAATCCCAAGTTTTCTCTATTCCCCTCGTGTGATTTGAAAACACAAACACGCCTTTTCCCTCCTTATTCCTGCTTCTCTATTCCAATTTTCCCCCTGTCCAGTTTTAACAAGTGTACCGTGGGCCACGTCTAGCAGCCTTTATAATTCTTCTACCATGAGGCTTAATCCCAAGTTTTCTCTATTCCCCTCGTGGGATTTGAAAACACAAACACGCCTTTTCCCTCCTTATTCCTGCTTCTCTATTCCAATTTTTCCCCTGTCCAGTTTTAACCAGTGTACCGTGGGCCACGTCTAGCAGCCTTTATAATTCTTCTACCATGAGGCTTAATCTCAAGTTTTAGCTATTCACCTCGTGGGATTTGAAAACAGAAACACGCCTTTTCCCTCCTTATTTCTGCTTCTCTATTCCAATTTTCCCCCTGTCCAGTTTTAACAAGTGTACCGTGGGCCACGTCTAGCAGCCTTTCTAATTCTTGTACCATGAGACTTAATCCCAAGTTTTTCTATTCACCTCATGGGGTTTGAAAATTGAAAAACGCCTTTTCCCTCCTTATTCCTGCTTCTCTATTCCAATGTTTCCCCTGTCCAGTTTTAACCAGTGTACCGTGGGCCACGTCTAGCAGCCTTTATAATTCTTCTACCATGAGGCTTAATCCCAAGTTTTCTCTATTCCCCTCGTGGGATTTGAAAACACAAACACGCCTTTTCCCTCCTTATTCCTGCTTCTCTATTCCAATTTTCCCCCTGTCCAGTTTTAACAAGTGTACCGTGGGCCACGTCTAGCAGCCTTTCTAATTCTTGTACCATGAGACTTAATCCCAAGTTTTTCTGTTCACCTCATGGGGTTTGAAAATTGAAAAACGCCTTTTCCCTCCTTATTCCTGCTTCTCTATTCCAATTTTTCCCCTGTCCAGTTTTATTCAGTGTACCGCGGACGGGAGGTCCGATGTCTGCATGACGCTTCCTATAGATCGGCCGGTCCCCGCCAGCCATGCCAAACGTCAACGGGTGGGGAGCCCTTTCTCGGATGAGGCCGAGAATCCGCAAGAAATGAATGTTTCTGATAACACCATGGACACTTCGGTACCGGCCGCTCCCCAACAGACAGATGAGATGAACGATGTCAACACTGCCACTTCTCTTCATGACCCGTTTCCCTCTGTCACCTACAGGAAGAACCGAGCTTCCCGTGGTAGTGGTATTCCCGTACTGCTTCGGCTAGCAACTAGTGACTACTCCTTCTGGAAGGTCAATCGTAATGCTGCCGCTAGCGAGATACGCCTGCTAGCCCAACAACAAGTTGTGCACCACCGTTTCCACCGAGATGGTTCTCTCTTCGTCTCCGTTCAGTCTGAAGCGGCTGCCCGCTACCTTTTGTCAGCTAAGTGTTTAGCTGGAATCCCTGTGTTACCATCAGTACCTCAACCGTATGCCAGAAATATGGGCAACATTTATTCTGTATCTAAAGAGCTAGTACTCAAATGACGATCTCGTGCTCTACCTGAAAGACGCAAGGGTTATATCTGCAAGGCGACAGGTTCGGCATTCCGTAACAGAAGATGGCGGTGATGTGTTCACCCTGTTACGCAGCGTCATCCTAACTTTCCAACCCACAATCCTCTTCCACACCGAATTGCCCTCGGATCTCAGACCTTCATCGTTCACGAATACATAGAAGGCTTCATGCAGTGCTATAACTGTCAACGATTTGGCCATGTTGCTCGAAATTGCCCAAGTGCTAAGTGTGGCATATTCGCTGGACCTCACCGCCGATCAGAGTGAACAATAAGAGAGAGCCAATGTGTGCCAACTGTAAATCCTGCCATCCTGCATCGTTCTCTTTATGACCCGTGAAGACCGACGCCACAAAAAGACATCAAGATCGGATATTACGACTTCCATCTGAAGCTCCCAAGGGCGGTAATGCGTCTGGTACGAATGAACACGACTTTCCTACACTCGGTCTGCACAAGGCGAACAAAGGTGTCAGAACACCATCGCGGCGAAGCCCGTCAGACACACCCTGGTCCATCAAGACACGCACCTACGCCGGTGTGGCATGAGAAGACAGTTACCACAATCAGTCACCGAAGCTGTGCCTTCTCTGACACTCTTCTCTGCGGTACTCACCGCAGTCAAGGCAATTGTCAAGGCATTTCCTGGTGCTGCCTGAGGTTCGAGCGCTTCTGGCATTAGAGACATTAACTTTATCGCCGCATGATGAAATTGCATAGAAAGGCCATAGCGATGCAGTAGAATCCTCGCAGCCTACGTAACAAGCTCCCTGATTTTATGCCTCATTCACCGGTACAAGTTCCCTTTCATAGCTGTATGCGAACATGTCATGAATGCTGCAGTTCGCTTTAATAGATATACAATCTATCGACCTGATCAATCCTCTAAGAGGAGAACAGCGTTATACGTTCCTAATGACCTCGTTGCTGCACCCATAGGGTCAGTTTGTCATCGCTTTTATGATTGTCACCTGCAAGATCCGCCTTGCGCACATGCTGTTCACTGTTGTGAGTATCTATCTACGTCCCGCGGTACAGGTTCCATTGACTCACCTCGAAAGCTTCAAAGGAATCAGGAGGAAATGAAAATTCAAAGGAATCCCCAACTCTTGTGACTTCAATTCTCATCATACGGCCTGGCCGAAGCCGTAGAACGGACGGACGGGGAAGGAGATTGTTGGGAGCAATGGAGACTGCTCACATGTGCCTATACATAACAACCGACAGCCAACTTATATGCGATCACCAACGTCACTGTATGTCTTTCCTGGGGCTCAGCAGACATAATTCGCCACTTGTCGGGCGCTACCGATGTCGACACTCGAGGTAGTGACCACTTTCCCCCGTATATTTCGCACGATAGATTGACTCTCTCACCCACATTACGTCGCCGAGCAGAGAGAACGGCACGCCGAACTGGGCAACTTCCTGACATTGTAGCATACCGCCGGATGAAAGCTAAAGCAACGGGAGAACTTAAGAAAGAAGAGCGGAAGCGTTGGCGTAAGTTTTGTCGACACCTTTCAACGTTTGACCCGACCACAAAGACCTGGAGGGCAATTCGAGCCCTGAAGGATACTTGACGACAAAAGAATCCGTAGCAGCCCCAGCGGTGTCACCATCATCTTCGTTCAACATCTCGCGCCCGCGCAACCGCGGACAATAAACCAGTTGGGCACTTGCCGCCAAACCAGTCGGTTCTCTTTCTCTCTCCTTGAGTTCCAACAACTGGTGACCTCCTCTACAATTGGTGACCCGGTCAACGAACACCTCAGTCCGGTGTACAATTCGGCCCATTACCATCCAAATTTCTGCGTGACCACATTTGAAACCATCTCTGAATGTCCGAGGCATCTTCTCCCGAGGAACCGCTAGGCGACATCAGTTCACCGCGGCTCACTCATCGCAACGGCCGGCTGCTCAACACCATGGCTCGCTCATCCACACAACTCAGTTCGCCATGGTCGCACACTCCACGCCACGTCGCCACATGCGTCGTGATGGCAATCCTCGTGCTTTCCCCAGCGGCACCTCCCCGAGCATCACGCTCCCATACCGGTCGCAGTACGCCGCTGGCGACTGCACGGCACATCCTCATCGTCATGCCAGTCCCATGAACCGCCTTGCCTTCCCACCAGGCTTCCATACAAGATACTGGCAGCCCATACAGATGCGGTCAAGAGGCGCCGGGACCACCGGGGACACGCACGGAGTTTTACTCCCGGTCTCCCTGTGCTTTGCGATGGTCCTCCCCGCCACTCTCCTTGGCGACACTATGAGCTCACCGCTCGCGAACCGGATCTCTCTGGACATAGCCTCCTATGTACTGATCAGTATATAGGAGGCTATGCTCTGGATCACTTCGGCCTACCTTCGGCATGCTTTCCGCTTCGGCCCGCCCCTGGAACCCTCCTGGCCAGCTCTTGTCCGCACCGTTCATCCCGCCACTTCTGCCCACTCAGCACAAGACGCAAGTCCAGCCGTCCCTGCTCCACGTGTCGCCCTTCTTTCTCCTCTTCACGTATCGACGCGGACCTCAACCGTTAGCTCTACACCGCTCCGGGTCTGAGGGGGGGAGTGATGTGGCGGCCCGTGGAAGACGATGAAGACGTGCCTCTGCTGGCACGCGCCACAGCGCTTGCCAGCCAGTTCTACTGGCACCGTCCTAGCATGAGGCTGTGGCAGCTTTGCCATCGGCATCGCGGCGCCGCTGTTGTCGAGGCGCGAGCAAAATAAACGTTCGTACACTTGCTCCCTTGCGAGCTACCAGGAAGGTTGTCTCTTACCTGTGTCGCTACAACTGGTGACCCGGACGTGATACCCTTTTCTCGACACCCATCCACCTCCCTCGACCTCTATCAACCTCGACCTCCACCGACCTCTCGAACCCGCCCTCTCAACTTCCTCGCCCGGTCCAGGCTTATCCCCTCCATCGACCATACGCCGTTCCGTGAGCTGGTCCAAAAACCTGGTCCGCGCCCGTCGCCTTCCAGCGACGCGCTAGGAGGGGGGGAATTTGTGGCGGCTTTGCCATCGGCATCGCGGCGCCGCTGTTGTTGAGGCGCGAGCAAAATAAACGTTCGTACACTTGCTCCCTTGCGAGCTACCAGGAAGGTTGTCTCTTACCTGTGTCGCTACAACTGGTGACCCGGACGTGATACCCTTTTCTCGACACCCATCCACCTCCCTCGACCTCTATCAACCTCGACCTCCACCGACCTCTCGAACCCGCCCTCTCAACTTCCTCGCCCGGTCCAGGCTTATCCCCTCCATCGACCATACGCCGTTCCGTGAGCTGGTCCAAAAACCTGGTCCGCGCCCGTCGCCTTCCAGCGACGCGCTAGGAGGGGGGGAATTTGTGGCGGCTTTGCCATCGGCATCGCGGCGCCGCTGTTGTTGAGGCGCGAGCAAAATAAACGTTCGTACACTTGCTCCCTTGCGAGCTACCAGGAAGGTTGTCTCTTACCTGTGTCGCTACAAGGCCACGTCCATCTGCCCGCTGGGATACATTCCATCATCGCCGGTCAGGACTCATCTAGAGGAATACCACCTCCTCTACACATCCTTTCGCGGCATTGTCTATCGTTAAGCGTGTAGACGAAATCAACGACAGCGTTGAAACTGATGAATGTGCGACCGCCTCCAGAACCAGATAAAATCACCTATGCCGCACTGCGAAACCTTGACGGGCGGTCGCTCCAAGCTCTCCTTCATGTTTATAATACGTCTTGGCAACAGGGATCCGTACCATCTACATGGAAGGAGGCATTAGTTGTTCAAATCCTGAAACCAGGCAAACTCCCCTATCTTCTTTTCGCCGTGTGGGCCTGACAAGCCGTGTGGGAAAACGGATGGAGAGAATGGTTTTGCATCGCCTCGACTGGTGGCTCGAAAAACAATGTGTGTTCCCTGAAGAAATGGCTGGATTTCGTCGCCACCGAAGCTCCGTGGATCCAGTTCTCGACCTAGTCTCTACAGTCCAACATGCTCGTGCTCATCGACGGATCGTTATATCGGTTTTCCTGGACATCAGCGCGCATATGATACCGTCTCGCACATTTGCGTGCTCCGCGCCTTGCGGGTTCTTGGGGTATCTGGTCGACTCTTCAGCTGGCTCCACGACTTCCTTACGAACCGAACCCTCGCTGTCCGCACGTCCCACGGCCAAAGCCCTAAGCACCCTGTTCATCAAGGCGTACCCTATGGAAGCATTCTGAGTCCTATACTTTTTAATAGTTAATTTTAGTAATGGCAAGCCTAAAATCAATAATTCCTCCCAAGTAGCATTCTCTGTGTATGCCGATGACGTTGCCCTTTGGACAGTAGGCAAGTCACGACCAGCCGTTCAGCGCCGTTTGCAGCTAGCCTTAAATAATGACCATCTGTACCTCACGCGAATGGACCTTTCGCCTGAAAAGTGCGTCGAGCTCCCTTTCACTCAAGGCTATGAGAAATTTCCCTCTTTGGGTAGGTGAAAAGAAGCTCGGGCTTGTACGTTCCCATCGATTCCTTGGTCCACACCAAGGAAGCGGTTCCTGCCCAACACAGGTGCCCAACACAGATTCCTGGACTCGAACCTGTGTTGGGCACGCCACATTAAGCACCTTGAAACCAAAGCGCAGCGATGGCTTCCTGCAATTCAACATCGTTCTGGCTTAAGGTGGGGCTGTGATCAACGCTCCATTCTAGCCGTTCACGCGGCTTTAGTGAGGGGGACTGTGCTTTGCAGCCTTCCAATCTTGCACACGATTTCTTCAACGTCGAATACCCTCCGGACCCTGTTTGCCCGGTGTCTTCGTCGCTGCCTTGGAGTTTCAAGAATGGCTGAAACACGGCAAGTCCTAGCTGAAGCTGGTGAACTCCCGGTGGAGGTCCTCCGTGAGTGTGAAACGACTCGACACTTTCTACATTTGCGTTCACACATTCCCCGTCTCCCACTCCTCAGGAAAATTGGAAAACGTCCTGAAAGTGATTTCCATCGCATAGCGCAGAGGACACGCCAAGGCTGTCACTGGCTTCATAGCTAAGGACGTCACACCGCCGGACGCCCCCTGGTCTCTGCCTGTGCTACCCACCTTGGTACGTCTTCCGGACCTCCAGGACCGAAGAGATCAGGTTCCCCCTCAAGTGCTTCGGGCCCATTGGGGCATATCGTCCACTTTACCCCATGGGTTGGGTCGTATTCACTGACTCCACATCTACGCTGGAAAATTATGGCATCCGAGGCTCATCCGCACCGTTGGTTATGGATGTGTTAATGGCTTGTCTACGATACATATAATACTACATACCTCGCTGCAGTCTTTTGCCGAGGATGGATCAGTTTTCGCCCCGATAGCTTGCAGGGTTCTCCTGTGTCCGGTCCGTACATAGGCGTAACGATAGCTGGGAAAGAGCCAACTAAAGGGCGAAGACCCACGGTCGCCCATAGAGTCTACTATAGCTTCTTTCTCTTATCTTGCTTATGTCCATCTCGAGATCTCTGAGATGGTTGTATAAAAATGCAGAAAGTGCCATGTTCCTTTGTCTGTCACAATGCATACACGAAAGGTTTGTCTGTGGCGACATGTTGCACGTGGTTAGGAAATTTGGACGAGTGCTGGAAGCAATGTTTACCTCGGCCGGGATCGAATTAGTAGTAAGATGGTTCTAGATGCTGCGCTTTTTTATCCTCGTGACCAAATTTTCCTTACTACATATCATAAGTTTTTCTTTCTTCTGTCTTTGAAGCTGTCTGAAAGTTGTTTTCTTTGTAGCTGTCTGTTTGGAAAAACAACAAAGCTCCTTTTTTATCTGCATTCGTGATAGCCCTATACGCTCGCTATTTTTCTCGCAAGTCATTTGAGGTTTTTTGAGGGAATGCTCCAAGATATCATTTCTTGGGAGCCCAATATTAGCCATGTTTACCAAAGGCTGTGGTTCTACTTTTGAGGTTGTCGACACATCTTGCTATACGTGGAAAATCTTGCTTCCTGTTCACCAGGCAAATAGCAATCACGCTCATCTTGAACTAGCTTTGCTGTCCCCCCTCTACCACTCTTCCCCATTCTTCTAGCACGGTTCGGCGAAGGTTCTAGGAAACAAAAAAAAAAATTGTTTCGCCCCATCCGGAATGCTTCGGTGATCAAGGGCAAAAGCGATTGATCTTGGATGTCATCAAAACTCGTCAATTTATGTCCAAGCATAACCAAAGAAAAGAAGAATATGGTTGCCAAATTAAACGCAAAACAAGTCGGGTGGAGTGTCGACAAGGGTTGTTTATCGTATCCCACTGTCATGTGGAAAAAAGTACATCGGGCCAACCGGCAGACACGTTCTGATGCCCAGAAATGTACCACCCATCTGCCGGTACATTGTCAAAAAATGTGCATGTGCACCATTGTTTCCTAAGACAGTAATAGCGGACACATTCGACGACCCGAGATTTACGAAGCCTATCTCATTAAGAAGCAAGTTGGGAAATGTATAAGCGCAGCATCCATTGAAGTGAATCGAATAGAATAGAATGCACACACGTTACATGTAAGAATGTTTTCCCATAAATTCCAACAACTTATAAGTACGCTGTTGTCCTGTGTCCGTATTGCTGCGTTATTTTCAAGTGGAATTATGAATTTGTTCTCGTGTGCAGGTATGTTCCAAGTTTGGAGCGAGACTCGTTCATCTGAGTGACGTTGATCGCTTGGAAAACTTGACGTGCCTCGTGAGTGTGGACATGAGACAAGGAATTTGCTGGTTCCCCTCTGCTCGTTGAGCTACCAGCGTCCAGAGAGTAGAGAGGTCCATGTATCCGGGTTCTCCTGGAATAGCTGCATCCATTACATCGGAAACAATGCGAACCAACTGCGATACGCCGCATTCCAAGTATCCTGGAGGATAGAATGAGCGCTGTATGAGGCACTTTTTCCAGACAGATTTCTTCGGAAATCCTCACCTGGGGGACTGGAGAAGAGGAAGCAGAAATCAGCCACAGCTGGTATCCGATAAGTTTCTCTCAATATTTCCGACATGTCCAAGGTGTCAGGTTCTCGGTCACTCGTTATAGCCTGAAATCATTCGAGCTATCTTTCCTTTTCCAACTAAGATAGCTAGACCCACTTGGAAAAAGAACAGCTTAGGTTTCCCGAATAGGCTGGGACAGACATCACCGGTGAACGGACTGACCAGTCGATCCAATTCCAGTGGCTCTCCAGCGTACAGACAATGTTTATCCCCGTACGTGATGATCCAGCAGATGAAACAGTCCACATTATTCACAGTACTAGCAACTGCAGACAGAATTCCTTCGATCAGATTTTTTTTTCGCCAAAATAAAACAGTTTTGTCGGAAATGGTCACTCGTCCCACAGCGCCGGCAGCGAATCTAGCGCCCATAACATGACGTATTCGTTAGATACCGTATTTTCTCGATTTTAAGACGACACCGACTTCAGGGTACACGATCGTTGTACAGAGATGGGAGGCATTATAACAGTGCACACCATTTATTCGTCATCACTTTCTTAACCGCTGATTTTTTTTGTCGTTGTTGCTCATTGCGCTCCATTCCGTTCAAAGCGTTAGATACTTTTTTAAAAAGCGCGCACGCCAACGTCGTCAGGCACATCGCACCAAGCGTCCAAAATCGGCACAATTCTTGTTGCATCAGCCATCTTTTGACATTTGCTTCCGAAACTTGAAACCGCATTCATTGGCATACACGACAGTCCGTCGCATTGCTTCGTTTGTTTCACGCTGACTGGCGCTGACAACCACAACACGTGGCATCGATCGCGCTGCGCTATTGGCCCACTCCGCCCGTGGCGCGGATAATCGTATCTAAGTCATTGGAACATAGTACTTTGAGACATATGTCGCCACAGTTCCCTCAGAAGTCGGCCCAGGACGCACATTCGTGCAACGGCGATCCCTTTCACCGACACGGGATTTTTTCTTTAGAAAAAGGGTATTGCAGAAAATGCAGTATTGAAATTGAGCAGTGATGAAAGCAAAATGAAATGACGTAAATACGGGACTTGTAGGAATGTATACCTTCTATAAGAGCGTCATATATTTCCATGGCCGTCTTGTCGTTGAACAAGGTGCATTGGAAATTTAGAGAAATTAAGCTCTGCCTTAAGTGCTCCACATCCTCTTCCTCGTTGCTCATCTTTTGAAAAGGGTTCTGTAGCGAAAACCCTCAATGTATACCTCAATGTACCTCAATGTATAAGAGCAAGCACTTGCCCTGTTGTTGAAGATGTAGCAAACGTTCTTGTTGTGTATTTGAGGGTAGTACTCGTCCTCAACGTGAGCGCTGATTGCACCCACAGCTCCTGGGTCTATACCACTGCCAAATGTCCTGTGATCGCTAAAGGAAAGAAACTTTCATTTGGAAACCTACTCTCATTGAAAACTCAGTTCAAATGTGTATACCTCGGTAATGTGTCCAAACATGACTCGGGAACCTGTGGCAGGGCATCTGCACAAACCACAACTGTCCTTCAGAACCACATACTTTTCCTGAAAACTTTCTTCACAATAAGGGGTAATTTTCTGTTCAACGGGGGCTGGGGAAGTAGCACTTCTTTATGGCCCAACCATTACAGACGAACGCCCACAAAAACCGTCCACACAATTTTTGACCGTCGTAGAAATTTCGTTCCCTTTGTTGAATACGTTATATAAATGTATTCCAATTTGAATTGTCTTTATTGAAACTACTGAATCCAACCTGAATTGAACAGGAGGAGCTGAACCTCACTTGTGTCGGCAGGAACAACTTATTGACGCCAACAACTTGATCATTAGAGTAAGCAGCACTCACCCAAGTCGTCCGCCATGACTGTTTGTAGAGCAAGGTCCGCCACAGATAAGACAAACCAATCATCATCTTGTCGCGGATCAACGTAATCGATTTTTCCATCATAATGTCATCTCTAATTAATAAGCTATATCCTCAAAGTGCCGGCAATGAAAAATTTACTCACCTGGGGGAGTTGTTATCGTAGCTAGGAAAATGAGTAACATGACGTAAGAGTTGGCCACTGGAGCGGCTATATGCGCATGAGAAATCGGTTATTGTCTACGTGACATGAAACAGGGAAGTTGGTAGCAGAGAAGACCTCATGAAATATTCACGATTTTCTCGGCGATAAAAATGGTTTAGTCTGAGAGCCACAGCCAATGAAGAAACCTTGCCGAGAAAAATATTTATTGACCCAGAAGAATTATTATCGCAGCTTGGAAAAAGTGACATGACGAGTAAGTGTTGACATGGCACAGGGAAGTTGGTAGCAGAGAAGGCCTGAGCGGCCTTTTGCGCCCACGAAATATCCACGAGTTTCGTCAACGATGCGAGCCATTAGAGAGGACAGGTCCACTTGCACAGGGTCCTGGGGAACATGTTCCTTCAACACTTTAGTGACCATCTTGACGAAGTGGGAGAGATCTTCCTCATCCCCGCTTTCAAAGAAGCCTGCAATTGGATCGGATTGGATAATTATTGTTGGATATGCATTCGGTTCACATACCTGGAGCAGAAGAGAAGGCCAAGTAGAAATCGGCCATTGCGGGGATCCTGCATGGAATGTCAGGCTCTGACGCGGGACCCCCATAGGCATCTGCTACACAGATGGACTTGGAAGTCTTGTTCATGGCCTTGACGAATAAAATAATCAACTAAGCTGCCTTATATTAGAATGAACGACAATCATGTACCTGGACAAAAAATAGCTTTGGTTTTCCAAATAGTCCTGGGCATTTGTCACCGGCGAATGGCTTTAAGATAGAATCCAACTCGAGTGCTCTGTCACTCGCGTGCAGAGTATGTTCGTCGCCATGGGTAATAATCCAACAAAGGAAGCCGTCCGTTTGCGCGAGGTCGTCATTACTTTTTGCCACTGCAAATAAAGTCGCTTGGAGAAAAGTTGACGCACATTTTGTTGAGCGTACATTTCTGGAGAATATCATACAACTCCCACGCTTCCTTATTCTCGTAGTAAGTACAGATGAAGCCAATAGACTCCAAGGTGAGCTTTAAACGTTGCACGTCTTCTGTGTTCTCGATTTCCTCCTCGTTCAGGTGGTAGAATTTCTGTAAAAATCTCATCTTACATCTCATATCGTAATTGTAGCGTGTCAGCCACTTGCCCTTATGTTGAAGATGATGCACTGCATCTTCTTATACCTTCTTGGGTAGTAATTATCATTAAGCTTAGCAGAGACGACACCTTCAGCCCCTGCATCGGTTCCGTCAGAATATGTCTTCTCCGAACTGTCGAAAAGGGACGTTATTTCATTGAATTGTATTCAAATTTTAAGGAATAAAATTGATTCTTCGGGCGGTCCAGAGTAAGTACCTCGATAAGGAGCAGGACCCGCCAGAGGCTGGAAGGGAATCTGTAACGACGTTGAAATCCTTTCACCAAAGTTACGGTTAGGGTTGGAAGCGGAGAAACAAAGTAATTTTGGTTTGCTCATTGGAAGTTATGGTTGCGTCCAAAAAGGTTGCTACAGAGTGATACGCATAGAAACTCACCTTGCTTATCTTCCGCCATAGCGGTAAACTGCGACGTTGGCGTTGCCCACCCGACCCTTATCAGTGCAGTTATTTGAATGTTATCAGTGAAGGGCGCTTCGCTTCTCAGCCAACCAAAGTCAGCATCATGCAGGAAGTTGGTTTCAGTTAAACTGGTGGCCAATTTATAGCAACACAGCTTAGTGCTCGGAAATCGCTAGGTTGACGGCAGCGCTGGATCGCGTGACGGTTGCCTCCCGAACATGAGTGGCAGGAATCTAGCGAGTTTACTCGCTTGGGTCACGCTAGAGGCATCGCGGTCGGTCGTCTTCGGATTCCGTCGTCTGCTAACCCACGTGGACTTGGACATATGGGCCAATGAGGGCCCTCGTCACCCTCGGGATACGGATGTGACGACACCGGATATACTTATAGGCAATCCGGCTGCCCGGTCGTTTCGAGACCGGGCGGAAAAAGTGCTAGATGGCAAATGCCTGGCACTCGGAAAGTGATAAGTGAACATGCGAGATCTGGCAAAACTAGCGAGACCAGGCGGGATCTGGCAGAAAAAGGTACCACGAAACCTCGAAATGACCAGCCAAATTCGCAATGAGAGTTGAAAGACGACCGTGTTGTGTATGGATCCATATTTCAAAATGGGGAGTGCACAAAAAGACAGCAGACGACAGACACGGGCTTTTTTGTGCTCTTCGAACTGAAAATGGGTTAGACGCTGTCTTTTAATCGTGTGCAAGGACACCTAGTATTTGTACACCTGAGAGTGTCATTCTTTGACTTCATTCCGTGGAGAAATTGTAGTGCATATTGAATATGAAAGAACTGATGTTCTGAAGTTGGACCAACATAGAAGGGACAAATACATACAGAGTCCTACAGCTGGCTAACCTTTTCAGTGACTTTCATCTTTCAGCATATTGAATGTCTGTTGGGGAAAGATATTTAGGATGATTCTTGACGTCCACGAATATCTTCAGGATCCTTTCAACAAATAATGCCCTTCGATACTTGAAAACGGTACAACCCTCAAAGCTAGGAAGAACAAAATAAACACACGCTCTGAACTGCGAACAACGAATTTTATTTTCAGCCCTCTCTCGTGTCGGAACAAATCTGTATGCTACGATATCGAAAATCCCAAATTCCAATATCAGAGGTTATAATCGATGAGATCTGAGAATGACCGCGTGTTTCAAAAAGTCAAAATAGAATATCACTGTGTACCTTGGCGTGTTTTTTTTTTTTTTTTTTTGTCTGTACAAGTCATTTTCGCGAATGAAAGCCACATTTTGTGGCGCGGACAATTGCTCACCTCATTGTAAAATACCTCCATCCTGAAATTTTCATTTCCTCGTGAGGACTCCCTTGCAGTTTTTACGTGCTCCTTTGGAGCTTACACTCTCATCGAATCCAGTCATTTTTGAGACATTCACAACCGTTCATAATCAACGTTGTCTGCATCTCAGATGCATTCAGTTACTTTCACCAGCCTCTGTAAATCAGTTGGTAGCCCGCCTACACCGATCGAGGTTGCGAGTTCAGACAACACAGTGATGTCCAAAAGACGTCCTGCGGATATGTGTTTGGGAGATGCGGTGCTTCCAGAGGATGTCCTCGAATATCCCGCGGAGCTCCCCTGGGACATTCCGGTGTCTGCAATAAGACATCCCATGACCCTTGCTTGGGACGTCGCGTGGGACAAGACAGGGATATGATTCGGACGTGCTGAGATATTTCCTGCTATGCGCTCAGTTTTCACCTCGCTCTAAAATCTGATCTGGTGTCCTGTCAACAGGACATGAGGTAGTTTCACATAAGCTGTTTCATTGCTGTCGCTGTCCAGTAACAGAAATAAATGATTTACGTGGCTAATGGCTGCTTTAGTACTGGCAACTCAAAATGATGCGTCACATTTACATATGCCACGTACGTAAAAAAAAACAAAAAATATATACGCAGTATATAATATGAAGCCAAAAGCTTGAGGTGCCTATTTTCACTACATCAGGATAATGAACCAAGAAGACCAGAAGGCTTGTATTGCCGACTGTGGGATATATGGGAAAAGTCCAGAGAGCTCATTTAGAAAGGCGCGTTTCCTTTCTAAGAGACAAATTCGAGAGTCCTGCTCGCCTCTGAGTCAAAATGGAGGGTGAGGTGATTACGTACACAAACACCGAAATGAGGAATTGCTTGGAGTACGTGTTGCACCCCCCCCCCCCCCTAACATATTCCAAGTGAGACGGGATATTCCAGATGGAGTCCCGTTGAGATATCCAGACGTCCACACAAAGTTTCTGCGGGACTTCTCGTGACGTGACGGGATTGTGAGGATGTTCTCGGGAGATGTTATCCCTCCGATACGCCCTCATGTGGGCAAGGTGGAAGACCGCGATGATCATAATTATCTCCTACGTGAAGCCACGAATTATTACTACTATATTATATCAGTTACATTTCTCTTTCGAGGTACTGAGCACTCACGGCCCCTTTCACGAGAAACAAACCTTTAATCCGTAGGGACAACACAAACCTTGCCTTTCTCAGATCCCAGGGATGTGAAATCATCCCGTAATACTGCGCAAGTAATTGCTTCTCATCACTGACCAAGTATGCATTGAAGGCGTCTACAACTGTATTTCCACAAATAGATGCACTTGGATTTTGCAAGTTGTCATTCATTCATTTCCAATAACGGAAATGATTGCTCTCCTATATATGCCACGAAATGTGACAAAAAAGTGACAACGTAACAGTTCGATGATGCGGTTGGTTAGTTTATGATCAGATTAGTCCAAGCTCGGTGTTTGCATTTTGTGTCCAGGTTAGATTAAGTTCGCTGTTGGCATTTTTCCGCGCGTGCATTTTAGGCAGCTTATTTTAAATCGGGGGCTACGAAACATTTATTTTCCGCAGTTTATAATACAACTGGAATGTCCCTCACTTTGACAGTTTGACACTGCGATTGGAGATTTTGAAGCCTGGGATTTTGAACGAGTGGATTGTTAACTATGAAAACAAGGGGCGTCCGGAAAAAACGTTCGCGGAAGAAATGGCACTAAAAAAAGGGTCCCGGAAGAAATGGTCCCAGCTGGCATGGGAGGAAAAAATGGTCCAATGCGCGCCGATGGTGCCTATATATGTCGACGTATGAAAAGAAAATTCCAGGGTCCCCTATGGTTTAGTGAGCCTCGTTCTCGAGCACTGAGGCGCGTTTTAGTTCCTGTTTCCGTATAAGACCGGATTGGCAGGCCAACAGCCGGTACACCAACAACACAAAACTTTGCGAGGACGTCCCAAACTAATCCCAAAGCCCCTGGTGGAGCTAGTGGACGTTTCAGTGACATTCACGGGATCTGCGTTAGAAACGCGAGAATGTAAAATCCGACCAACTGCCTCGTGGGTGCTACAGCGGGAGCACGCTGTAACACAGATAGCACAGAACTTTGTGGGGATGTCCTAAACAGGTCCCACAAGGTTGCTATGACATTGTAAGGATCTGTTTGAAACGCGACGTCCCACAAAATAAACCTCTACCCAAGAAACGTCATCATGACGTTGGTAGACAGACTGGAAGGGGAGGGCGTTGCCTCCTATTGAAAGAAAAGTAGGACGTCCTTAATCGCCTCAAGACCGTGGTTTTCGGGCGGGACCTTGTTCGTCCCATAGCTTCGAGCATAGTTCAACTCTACCAAACTGGTGGCGCTCACGAACACTATGACGTCATTCGTTTACAAACAGGGAGAGGTCTATCTTCAGTGGAAGGACAAGCGTCCAGAAATGAAAGCCGGTTAAGAATCCGTGTTAGCGCCGCGAAGCAACTGTGGCTATGAGCGGCGGGGGGTTAGTATGCATCTTGGGCCAACTTCGTCAGACAGCGCAGCCGGTGACAGGATTCGAACACCTCTCAGCCTCGGCGTGGAAAGCGATCACCACTATGCCACGGGAGGTTAAAAAGTGAAAAGTGGCCTCAGTGACCAGCGTTTCGTGCACCCAAGGGCAGACTTGCGGCTGAGACGTGAGCTCATGTCAAAGATTTCATTTCCGGTGCTGCTTTGCTGTTTGGCTGTTGGGTTGATCGGTTCGCGGTGCTTCGCAACGCCTGTCGAGGAACTGCCGTGAGCTGTGGCTAGCAAACTTAACAACACTCTATCCTCTGGACGTCCCAAATAAACAACAACTCTATTGTTGGACAAATAGACCCCAAAAACGGAACAGATTCCGTGTCCAAAAATGGATGTCCGTCGGACATTCCCGGTTGTATACCCGCAGGATGTCTCATGTCGGCTGTTTCAAGGATTGTCCAAATCACGTCTCCATGGGATGTTACACCGAACATTTCTTGCGGGAAAGAAACAGGAGATTTTGCAACAATGTGGAAGCTTGGCTGTCGGTCGACCAACTGAATATCCCGAATGAAACCAGCCAGAAACATAAGACGTTATGTTGATGGTGAATACTCCAACCAATTTCTTACTTGAATGATGTGTGTGTGTGGTAATCGAATTAGACACCTCACCCTCCTCTTTGTATCAAAAGCGAGCAGGACTCTCAAATTCGCTCAAGCTATTAAACCTAGTTGTGTGGAAATGGAGTGAAGGATGTCTCCCTTCAAATTCGCGTACTTACGTGAGGAATGTGGCACAAGTTCGCCTGCTCACACAGCCTGCCTTGGATGTGAACGGTTGCGGGGCCTCCAACAACAAAAGCTGATCCCAGGAACAAAACGCGGCATATCCCAAGGGTGTCTTCAACCCTGCCCTAGAATATTAATACAATGAAAAATGAGACACCCAAATACGCCTTATGGACTCCATCAAGCATATTTGGGTGTCTCATTTTTTCATTGCAGCGATATTCTAGACCAGGGTAGAGGACATCCCCAATGTTACATCACAGTTATGTTCCTTGGATCAGCTTGTGTTGTTGGGGTCGGCAATGTATGTCAGTCTAGGCCACCCTCTATTATCTGACAAGGTATGCAGGTATTTTGCATTTTCAACTGTTGTGCTCCTCAGAAACCTAAACTATGGTTTTGTGAGCTGTGAAGGGCACAAAAGGGAGGATAATAACCATTTGGGTTTGACATTTATTGGTGACCTGCTGGTCGTTTTACGGTTTCACGCCACTCGCGATCATAGTCATCATCACCCTAGCCAGTAAACAAGATATATCCCAGAGACGTCCCAGAAAAGTCGCAAACGTCACATATGTCCGAGACGTCCACAGGACGTTTTCTGTACGTCCACAATGTGATGCAGAAATTTGTGTCACTTTGCATATCCCAGGGAGATCTGCAGGATGTACAAAGAAAGAACCAACAGTGCGATATTTTATGGACATATCCTGGACATGTGATGTTTACTCGAATGACGTAAGACTTTTCAAGCAAGGGGGAATCTTTTGGTTTTGCAACTTTATGTACAAGGTAATCACAATATAGAAGATAGCCTGTATTAAAAACACAGTATGTGGTATGTAGAGTGTTACTGGGTATATGTAATTGGAGACGTACCGATTAACTACAAAGACATCGTCACCGCTACAAGCGGCTTTCGCGACACCACATATTAATGAACGTGTCCCAGGTTTTTTTTTTTTTTTTTTTTTTCATCCAGTACTCTAATAGACGGTGCGGAACGATACTCGAGAGCTAATGACGGGTGACGCCTCTTGACTGGGATGTTCATATTTGGATACACTGGAGATGGGTCCGGTAGTTGCGTAGTAAACAAAATATGTACGCAAACAGGTTTTAGCAGTTCATCTTGGATAAAAACCGCCAGAAATTACGAGGATAAAGAGAAGCTTCCAGAGTGGCACCTCGTCTTCTTTAGCGCGTATTCTCAACGAAATGAAACCGAAACAATCGTGTAGAAAGATAAGATTACTTTGAAAGTATTTTTCCACGTTTATGTTTTACATGAGCCCGGCCCATTATTTTGTTTGTTGATAGGGGAAACACTACCATCTCCCTGAAATAAACCTCTGTATTGATAAACAAATCCCTTTTTTGTCTCCTAGCACGCTATATTTGTTATTCACGTTGAGTATCCTCACATCTGGATGTAAACTTTACCACATATTAGGGATATGCTATACCCCTGTGGCGATTTATTTGACATCCTTTTATTAAGCCTCTGTACCCAAGTCTACATTGTGATGCTTCTTTTCTTTGTCTTCATCATTGGTTCCATGGAGGGACAATGTTTCAACTCAGTTGCAGGAACATGCATTTACTCTGTCATCTCTAGGATAGTCTGGGCTCCCATCAATCTGGTTCATCTTCATTCACGGATGCAACAACTCGTTGCATCCGTGTCTACTACATTACATCTCGTTGTCTACTTCATTCACGGACCACCATGAAAGCAGAAAGTTTTCAACCACATAATTCAATTCCATGGGCAGCATCATCAGTAGGGTCAGAAAACAAATCACAATGAAACCTTCTCAGAAGTTGTCGGAATTTTTTGAAAATTTTCGCCTCGTAGGCGCCAATGTTTGCAATGATGTTTCAGCAGTGTCTGTACCGCAGACTTGTAACACACCGGGTAGGTTGTTACTCCAAGAAGATCCTTTGAGTGCAACACACTAGGCTAAGTTTCGGAAACAATCTATTCTCCTGTACCGTATGTTATGCTTTTCATTCCGTTGTACCTAAGGTTTGTTAGAAATCCAGCGTAGAATGCGATGGAAGCCAGGGGGTTAACACAGTTGCCTTCAAATGGTGGAAGCTCTTTATTGCACAGACAAAAAATAGTCCCTTCTTACAATCAATTAATACTGGTTACAAGAGTAGTAGCTCGCACACACATTTATATGCTGTTAAGAGGCCTCCACTGCAAAAAGACACCATTCTCCCAGAGCAGTAAAAGAAGTCACTCTCTCTTCAAAGGGTGCACTGAGGACAGGCACAGATGGTTTATTAATACTGATCGCTTTGTGATATGTTTTATCTTTTTTCCTATTAACCTCAAGGGGTTGAGATACCTAAGCTACAAATAATCTCGAGGGACATACATACTTAGTGACATAAATGGCAACCACTGTGTCTTTGGTTTAGCGTAACGGGGCTAACGGAGCTTTTGTTACCAAAGCCTCTTTTAAGATCAATTCAAAGATGGCTTAACTTGTGGCTCAATATCAAAAATCTTGCGGGAGTTGGTGACATTCACCCATGGTGAGGCGATTCATGGCCATCTCCGTGATGCCATGGTAGTGAACAAAAGCTGCCGCTATCACCAGGATGTGGAAGATCTGGTGACTGTGAAACTGCACAAAGAAAAATACTGATTATATCCCACTCAAGTTGTTGGGCGCAACCAAAATGTAAGGTACGTATAAACACGCGAGAAGCATTTGCGCATTTCTCACCAGAAGGTCACACTTTCCAGGGAACCACCTCTCTGGAACACGCAGGGCATAGAAGAGAGCTCCAACAATGTACAAGGAACCCATAAGACAGAGCCAGCCAAAGGAAGCATGGTAGACAGCACTGAAGAAACCCTCAGCTATCAAGTAGTGAAGGGCTGGAACAACTCCGCTTAGGCCAAACCCCATAAACACACCTGTGAGACAAGATAGTGTAGATAAGACAAGATCATTGTACTGGTAATGTACCTGGCAATGTACCTGCACGCAGTGGCCTGTAACGAGGTTCCCCAAACTTGTCCCATAGAGAGACAATGACGGCCGCAATGCCTAGTACAATAACCACAGTCAAGTAGATGAGCTTGGGCTGGAAGTCACAGTAGAAGCCATAGTAGAGCCACGGCACAAAGGATCCAATTATAAGCAGTGCTATGCCACAGTAGTCTAACTTGCTGAAGAGCTTGCCCACTTTCTCAGAGTGGCAGCTCACAGTGTGGAATGTGAAAGACATGCCCATGCACATGATGGCTCCAGCAAAGAAAGTGGCAAACACCACTTTCTCCTGCCACTGGATCTCTGCTGAGGGACGTGTCAGGAAATAGAGAGCGATGCCTGTGAATGCCAGGCAGCCTGCACACAAACATGTCAGGTTAAATATTCTGCCCGAGTGACACCTTCTTAGTGTTGTTTTTCACACCCAGCTTTCCTGTTACAGAAAAAACCATGTGAAGGATTATTGTTCGTTCCCCCGCTGAGCAAGCACCCAGGATGCAATGCGTGAGCACACAAATTTTTTCCCAACTTGTCTATTACTTAATTACTTTTAATTACTTCACAGCTCTAAGCACGAGTGAGTAAACAAATAAACAGTGCTGAACATGAACATCCAAACATTTAGCAGTCTTAAGGGGGCACTGAAATGTAAAAATAGCTTGCTCTCATATGAAAGTCAGTGTTTCAATTAGTATAATGCAAGCAAAATTAGTTGACACAGCACTACCATTTAGACGAAAAACGCAACGAAACAGAGCACTCTTTGGTGGCATCCAATCAGAGTCTGTCGTGTGTATTTGGTCGTAATGTTGTGTACACGCATTGCTGCATTTTTCGATACCAATTTACTGAATTGTAGCCCACAACAGTAATCGCAAATGTTCTAGTGACAACAACTATATTCACGTCGTCAGTCGCACTATGTTTTTCACCATGTCATTATCATTTTCTCCATGGCATGGCATGAAAGCGACATTCACTGCTTACTGCGGAGAGTCCGGTATAATACTGATCGTAGCTTCGTAATAGAATCAAAGTTTTCAATTACGACAACAAGCGCGAAATTAACGTACATAGCGTGTAACGTAAATGGACACGAACTTGCGTGGCCCTTTGAACCCTCCTATGTGAATGCATTACGAGTACAAAAATCAACCTATATATTATTGGATAAAATTTGAGTCCAAATCGTTTGCCACTTCAGACAAGGAGAAAAGAAGCGAACCCTATTTGTACAAACCTAACAAATGAGTCCAGATATTTCCGGTCTCTGTATGGATACGAAAGATGGAACGGAAGCAAGCGCTGAAGGAAGGCAACGGAGGTCGGTGGTTCTTGTGCAGAAAGTCATTATCTTGGAGCCACTGGGGGAGTGATGTGAAGTGACACACCTGCAAGCAAACACTCACTTATTGTACTGCCATTTAAAAGCCACCTCAAGCAACTCACCTTCCAAGCCTCTTCCCAGACCTTCCGCACAAGTTGCTCCGCCTGCTCCGCTTCTTCCAGCACTTTGCGGACCAGATGCTCCGCCTGTTCTGCCGCTCTGGCAGGGAGGGAGAGGTCCAGGGCATTGTCTTCTTCCTAATTTTATTGTTGCCACACATTATTCTGCAAAGCGACGCTGTCATTCCCTCGAGAGTAATTATTTGCGGAACAAAGAACCGAGTAGTCATTTAGAATAATTTTGTAATCCGAGATAAGGCATCAGTTATGTATGTGATAAGACCTCCAAAATGGTAGCCCCGATAACGTGGAATAAATTGCACCTCGCAAGAATCAAGCAGCTGGTCATCCTCTGGGCTTCCAGGAGGAGCAAACGTCGGGGAAGAATCTCCCAAGCAATCTTGGTCTTCTAGGAATCGTTCTACATTGGCTCGCCGCCGGACCTCCATCGTACTGCACTTTTTTCTTGGTTGGACTCCTTTTTGTGGTCAAGTGTTTGTCAAGTCTGTCGAGAGGCACAAAAGATAAAAGCAGGGAAAGTGGCTCAAAAGATGAATGGATGCCAAAGTCTGATACAAGAACCATTAAAGGGCCAGAATGATGCAAGCTTATTGAGCTACGTGCTATTACTGGCCAGTGAAAATGCCTCAAGAAACATAAATACAATGATACAAATCAAACAGGCCCAAAATAAGAAAGCTATTCAATATGATACAAGCATGTTGGTGATAATCCAAAATGACAATGGATGAACATCAACTTGAACAGTCCTGTCGCTCTCCCATTGTTGTCCCTCAATATCCAGGAATGACAACATGATGTGGAACTACATGTGGAACACACCTCATTATCCCCATCAACCCCTGGTGGTCTGCGATATGAACCTCTACGTTATTTTTCTTTCAAATCCAATGCAGTTGTAAAAAGTATTTCATTTGCATCTTAATTTATTGAAAAAGTTTACGGTTCCTTATTTCTCGTTCCATTTTGAAATAGTTGTGAGAGATTTAGTATAGCAACTGGAGATCACTGAAACTGGTAAGACAAGAATACATATTATGATGGACATTAAGATAGCTCATTTCTATGTAGTGTCATGCCGGTCCTCACAGATGAGTCAGATCTAAAAGTTGTTTATCTGAGCACTAATTCTGTACGAAACTCCCTGTCTGATATATCTGCTATGAGATGATGAGATCACCGCCCCTAGAAATACAACTTGGACAAGAAGCTTTCATGGAATTTCACGATATTTACATTCAATCCATTTAAGCTGCATCGATCAACTAATTGGTTAATATCAAATTGTAGTTTCAGAGACAATTCTGAGATAGTGTTGGTCTCTCCTGCACAAAGAAAAACTTGGGAATACTCAATCAATTTAGAATGGGCATTTATATGTATTCAAAAGAAAAGAGGACCTAATACTGACACCTACAGAACCAAAATATCAGAAACAACAGGGGGTAAAAGGGAATATTGACATTTAACGTGGAATCACTTCTGCGCAAGACCATAGAGAAAGTTTGTTCGCACACCGCTCAGAAACGGCGTCATAAATGTTCTCCTTGCTTTACCCTCGTCAATGGCACATTTTGTAGACTATCCGTTCATTTGTATTGAGCCCGCAAACATTTTAGTGCGCGACACTCTATCGAGATGGCAGCACATGTTCGAGACGCGCCAAACTTTACTTTCAATTCAATCAATAAAAATCAACGGCTCAACCTTGTCTCCTAAAAAATACGTCATTGACTAGATAAAAGCTAAGAGAACACGCCAGTACCAATCTTAAGATGATAGTTTAGAGCGTGTCTTGTGTCGCCCATAGACTTCTAAAGAAGTGATTCCCCCTTAAGTTTCAAATCAATTACGTAACTAACTGTTAATTACGGTAAGTGAGGAACCATTAATTTTGTAACTAGATAACTTGTCTACGAGAATCTTGCGATCAAAGGCCTTAGAAAAATCAGTCATGTCAGTTGATTGTTTTATGTGTTCAGTAAAGAGCTGTCTCTGTCGAGAATCCAAAGCAAAAACAAATTTGTTTGAACACGATATATGAAATTTATTTATGTGGCTCATTCATCAGTTGTGAAACAATCTTTCAATTATTTAGCTTATAAGTAGGAAGATTGAAATTGGTCTATAGTTGTCGATGGTTGACTTTTCTTATGAATTGGCACAATAATAGCTTTTTTGAGACAACTATCTTCGTTAAATGCACCTCAGCAAGTACAGCGGCGACAATATCTTTCAAGTTTCACTTTTGAGATCGTAATGTTGTTAATGGTATCAGATACCTCTGAGGGTGAGGTGGGTTTCTGAGGTTGTCACCTGCTGTTGAACTCGTTGAACAGGTGGCAGAAAAATTGTCACACGATGCCATAAAGGTTTACATTCTCAGATAACCCCTTTTTTTTTTTTTTCAAGAAACACCTAGTGCTTTGGCCGCACATTTACTGGGAACTGTTTCCCATGCAGAGTTAGTAACTGCGAATAGGAGTCAAAACGCAGGCTAACTGGTGATACATTATGAAAAGAACAAGGAATACAGTGTCTGTATTCCTTGTCTCGGGGTTTAATCGTTTTCATCAGATACTGTGTTCATACTTGGAGAAGATCGTCCTTTGAGTTGAGTCTAGTCAGGAAGCCATCGGGAATATAAACGTTTTGGTGTTTCTTTAATCTTAGCAGTCTGCACTCTGCTACAGTACGATGCAAGCGTAAATCTGCAACAGAGGACCGAAAGAATGTCACAGAGCACGTCAAGGTCGCCTTATGCAACATACGTCACGGGTCGTTTGTCCGTATATAGTACATTCTCCTCAGATGTTTCAATAATAATTGAGGACGATATTCTCAGTCACAGCCGCCAAAAATACAGAGGTCCATATTTGTGGCAAAATGTGAGAGAAACCTCCTATATTGTTGTTTCGAATCAATGAAAACGGTCCTAAAAATGTGTCTATTCAATTTACGGGCCCTCTTTCGATTTCGAGAGAACAATGAAAGGTGTAGAAAAGACTTACCCAAACGAAACTGATTACGAAATCATCGTCTCGTTACGCGCTGCGGTAGGAATTTTTGAAAACGTAATTTAGATTTGACGGTCTTCGTAGAACACCACTCTCTTTTGGGTAGATGGATGGGGGAGTTTTTACGTGCTTTTCCTTTTGGATTTGGATTGGATGTTGTGTGTGCCTTTTCCCTTTGCAACGCTTCGCGATTCGCGAACACGCGAGGCAGCACAGTGTCGCCAGATCACTTAGGCGAAAATTCAGGAGTGAAACGCTTCACTGCGACCTAACTAGTGGGCCATATGATAAATAAACACGAACTATCGCGATATATAGGCGATATAATAAGCAAAATATACTTGTTACATATATATAGTATACGATCATTCGGATGGATTGGATGGATTGTTGGTGCACCCCTGGGCCCTGGTGAGCCTCTTTGAAATCTATGGTGCGGACATGCTTTACCACTGATCGCCTTTTACAATCGAGATCAGTGTGCTTTACCGATTGTTACCGATGCTGCCCCGATGTTCCTTTTGAGCTGAACTTGTAACACGATTTGCTGAACACGATTTGTGTAACCTAGCCTGACCTAACCCAACTAAAATGCGCTTACCTGACCTAACCCAAGGCCCATACCTTTCGCAACATTACCCATCCGAAGCCGTTAGGCTTAGCGTGGCCGTGTTTTTCTGTGCTTCAGATGGTGTTAATGAAATGCATATAAAAAAGGTTCCAGACCACATCATTTTATAATTCTTATATTTTTAGACTCTCTCACTTCCATGCATTATTTCACTTTTAAACACACTCACCAACTTTTAAAAGCCGCCAGTCCCACTGCTATAGTATGCAGCCGAAGTCAGGAATAATCGTGATTTTCTTTTCACAATTCACATGTTTTCACATCTTTTCACATCCCCCCCCCCCCCCGGAATTCTTTTTTTGAAACCCCTCCATACGTGGGATTCTGGATAAACATGAAAGAACTGATATGTTCTGAGGCTGGAACAACATAGAAGGGACAAATACATACAAACCCTCAATTTGCCTGAGAAATTATATATCCAGAAGATGTGGGTTTGAGTCCTACAGCTGGCTAACCTTTTCAGTGACTTTCATCTTTCATTCTGGATAAACCACTGCGAAGGACCAATTTACGTCCAGGAACTAACAACTAACTAAGTACCACCCTGACTCAAAAGGGATAGCACATGGCTACTAGTGTTGTGCGTGTTTTTCTTTTTTTTTCCCCTCTCTCTTTATCTCCTTTATACTTTTCCTTTTAATCTAGACATCTTCCCCCACCTGCCTCGATTCAAAAATGATTAGGCGATACTGAACCTGTGACCGAGACTCTGTCTCTTGCCGATTGGCGGGTGAGCGAGCAACTTCTCAAGCTTGCAACTCGAGTTGCTGGAGGTTGCCAGTGTCGGCTGACTGCTAGCAACTTAAAAATTGCTCAAATAGTTGCCCCGTGTGAACGTCTTTTGAGATCTACTTTAACAGAAGCACGTACTACATGTAACTTTATTTCGAGATGATGATACCCCATTTCAGGCTGTGATGTGGGGAATCACAATAAGGAAGTTGTATGGTGTCCAAAAAGGTGAAAAGAGCTTGAGTGTTGGTGGGCTGGATTTTGCCAGAGAGAGTCCAGTCTGTTGTAAAGAGATACAAATATCGCATCTAAAGTTGTTCACGTTCACACTTGAACCGATTCGTATGACGGTAACCAAAATCACATTTTTTGGTCCAGGTTACGGTTTTGCTTAACAGTCGAATTGCGGTTACGTTACAGTTGCGTTTTTTAAAATAAATTTGGGTTCAGAGCGGTTTGGGTTTCAATTCCTGCATCGGAGTTAGTATTTGGCTGTAGGTTCGATATATTTGGTTCATTTTCTGATTCAGTTTGTGTGTAGGCCTTCCTTATTAGTTAAGCCACGAAGCAACTGTACTGTGGCAGGCTATGAGTGTGTAAAACCCAAACTGACCCTACCTTTTGTAAGATGGCAACCTCCGAATCCATCAGGCTTAGCATTGCCATGTTTCTCCTGCGCTAGAAGTGCTTCGGATCAAGTTGCTCAAATGCATATAAAAAAGGTTCTAGACCACACAATTTTATATTATTGTTGTTGTTGAGTTATAAAGAAGAAAAATTTGCTACCTGTACGCCATCATCTGCGCAGTTACCCCAGTGTAGGTTACTCGACGTCGTGCTGACACAATCCCTCGAATAACACAAGTTGAGAACTATGATTATACATGTCCACATGCAGTACGAAATTCAGGAAGAAATGGTGCTCGAGGGAACATTTTGTTGCACTATAATTTATTTCCAATGCAAGAAGCAAAAAGCACAACTTGCAGTCAAGTTGAAAATGATGAGATGCGACATATCAGGTATTACTTCCTCCCTTTGTACAAGTTATACTCGCCTAAGGAGTAGAAACATATTCAATTCCTTTAATATGCACAATCAAAATTACATATCATAAAGCTCCTATTATTGAAAACAATGTCATCGTACAAGTACATAATAAATTCATCGTATCCTAGGGTAGTACAAAATCCTGGATCAATACCTACAATGACAATGTGACAAGAAATAACGCAGAAATGGGTTTATAGGTGAAATTAGGTGGACCGCTAACTTATCACTAACAATCACAATGTTTGTACACTTGTCTTCTACCACATGTGTGTCTCCCGTATCTCACCGATGATCAAGCTTGCCTTCTGGAGGGCCTGAAAATCATTCACGTTTATAACCACGCGATATTTGTGCCACTCAAATCCACCCACCTTAACCATATCTGCTGCTTCCCTTCGACGGATGGCAACATGTTCAGACTCAGCGAGCAGTTCGTCGAAGCAGTTCTGCTTGTAGAGATGAGTGACTAGTTCGCTCTGAAGGTTATCCTTAACAAAATTCACCAAGAAGTGCATAATCGCCTTTGGAACGCTGTCTTGAATGTTCTTGCGCACGATGAGGAAGTAGGAACGGATCAACCGCTCTGAAACAAATAGCACTCAATGCTCCAAAAAAGGCATAGCAACTTACGAGGCATCTTTAACGATAAAATTTCATTTCTGACCAACATACCTATAACTTCGCAATCTCTCTGCTCTCGAGCCGACAACTTCCTAGACGTGTTGGTAGGCTGAAAAAAAAACACGATAAAACATTATTGGAAAGTGAGTATATTGTAAAGGTGCATAAACAGACCACTTCAGGAAGAAGGTTGACGGGCTTGATGGGACTCTGCAATTTGCTATGCATGGGTGTAGACAAGGGTGTGACATCAGCAGGAGTGTTTGAACCACTTCCAGCCCTGCTTGTGCCCATAAAGTTTGCGATCCACCCGCTTGCCGACTCTGAGGCAGCACCACTTCCACGGATGGTAGCGATACTTCTTTGAGAAAGCTCATTTTGCTGAAACATTTTTTGGCTACAATGTCACTGACCAACTTTGCCATTCAAATCATACGTCGGACAAAATGGTCAATGTAGCTTCCAACGTTATTCATATACAAAGTGAGTATTGCAACAAAGGACAGCTGCGATGTCCTTTGTTGTCTGTGTCCTGAGTGTGGATGCACTGTATTCCACATTTGAATGTGCATGCAACCATCAAGAAAGCAACTCACCTTGAGCTTATCATTTGGCTCTGATGTCAAATTCTCTTTGTTGGCTTGATTTTCTTGCTCACTGCAATCCTGAAGTGGCATGTTCTGCAGTTTACGTTTGCCCAGCTCAGAACTCTTGGACAAATTTCCTACTAGGGCTGCATCATGGAAGTCTGGATGCTTTGTGTTGATGTAGGCGAGCTCTATCGATACCATATTCTCCACCTAAAAAGCCAGCCTTTGGTAAACAATGGTAAGCAATGCTGAGTATCACTATTCACCATCTGATTTGTAGCTGGCAGTCTTCTCCGTAGAAGATGAGTGACCACGTCGACAATTCTCTCATGAAGCTTTGGAAAACGCAGCATCTCTTGCTAGGGGTGTTACCAGAGATTAGTTGAACTTTATTCCAATCTCATGCAACCTTTACACGCAGCAGAAGATGAACACACAACATGTAAATGCAGCACAAAGCAATAAAATGCGAGTCAGAAAATACAATTAAATACAAAGTGTCCTCGTTGAATGAGGTGACTCATTTATACTGAGAAAGCAAGGTTTCACGCTCAAATTGCTTAATTTTAGGAGGAGGGTTAAATTTGTGAAAAAGGGATTTCCTAATAAGGTTTCTTTAATCAGCCAAGATCCCAGGAGGACATCCCAGTGCATTACAGTTTAAGTTTTTGAGGCAATCATATCTAATGATAGCAGTTAATAGACAAAATATGCAGAACAGTGGCTCACAGAAACCCTTGTTTCCCTCTCCTGGTTGGTTACTGGAACCCCATAGCGGATAAATCCCAGAATATCCCCAGATTATATGGTGCCTCATTTTCTCATAGGTGAGGGTTGTCACAAAAATAGCTACCATTCTAGTGTCCCAGACGCATGTCACACAACGCAGTCCAGGATGGTTGCAGTCCCAAATTGGATCAATTGAGAAAAAATCTTGGATCAATTACTTTCTCTAGACCTTTAGAAAAAAATTGCAACACAGAAATAGGCTACTGAAAGTGTGTTGATGACCACCGTGGGATACTAAGAATTACGAGTAAAGATTACCTCATTAATATTGATATCATTTTTAACATTTGTAAGAAATGAGGTTCATACATAAGGACATAAACCATCAAAGTTTCCCTTTATGCACTGCATATCTACATCGCGGATGAGGAAGCCAATATTTTACGCGTACTCTTTAAAATGGCGCAAATCGAGCAAATGTGTTTTGGCAACAAAATTAGCGTTTAGTGTACGAGCAAAAGTTGAAAGAACACTACGTTGCAATTGAGAGGCCAATCAGACATCTCTCCATTTCTGAGCGCAGTTCATCTTTGGGAGCTTATTCACAAAGTATGGTCTGTTTCAGCCTTTCTTTGCTTATATCGAAAACCTTCAAAGGATGTAATTCCTGACGCATCTCACCTGCACTTCCGTACCACAGTGCTGAATAATGCGTTGCATCTCCTCGTGGACCAACTCGACGCAACGCAGACTCGGTTCTTCCAGTCGGCGGATCTGCCTCTTGACCAACAATTCGAAGGACACTTCGGGCACAAACAATGCTGGCCGTGTACCCTGAGTATGAGTATGAGTATAACATGTTTCCATTATTTGAGCAAGACTTACAGTTGCATTGCGAATGGCTGTGAGAATGTCCAGAGTGGTGAGTCCACTCAAGGGATGGATAGAATCCAAAGTACGACCAAATGTCTCGTGGAAAATGTAGCAGATACGAGCACCCCCACAGAGCTCTGTCGTTTCGATGTTGCGTGCCGTACCCTCGATAGTCGCGCAGTACGATGACGCAAACTTTGTGATGATCTGCAGCAGTGTTTGTCCCTAGAGCAGCAAAGACCCAAACAACAATGGTATTCCTCATAGTTTGCTTTGGGAGGTACCCTTATGTGTCCAATAAGCAAGATATTCTAACAGAGTCAAACGTGCTTAGAATTGCTTAAAAAACAAAATGAGGAAGGAAAAAGTACTCTTACGTGTGCTCAAAGTAGCTCCATTAAAGGTCAAACAAAAAATGCGGAGCAAAGTATAGTCCAGTTTGCGCACCTGACGTCACAGTCAACAGATTCTCTGCTTGGTGTAGGCAAAACAGCAATCAACTGGACTAATTGAAAAATTTTCCACAAAGCTCCTTCGGGTACGGAATACAGAAATTGTTTATTTGCCGCAGTTAAACGGAAAGATTCCCGCACAATATCTGTGAATCAGCAAATGAGCACTTTTCAGAAATTCCCCTATCAAACAGCTTCCAGTGATGCTTGCACTATATCGGCAGTGAACTGGCTCAGCGAATATATTAGATTGTGATTGGTGGCACATTTTATGGACCAGTTGTCCATGTGCAGAGCAAAGGGATTGTCACGTCCTATACTGTTCATCAACTTGGTCTTGTAGCGAGACTTATCCGACTCCTGAGGAGCCATAAATTATTTCGAGTATTGTCCAAGGAGTCAGTTGCGGGAACCATCCGCATTCAGTGTGTTTTGTCCACAGCAATTCTGAGCATGTCCAGATGGCACCTCTTGTTTGTAAACAGTCAAGTGGTCTATGTACAAACGTTAAGCGTGTCTTGCAAGCGTACATGAAAGAGGTTTTAAAGCCTCACCTCGCGATCCTTTATCACATTAAAAGGCAACATTTCGTGGAATTGTGTTTCACATCTCAGGTCTTTTTGTTTTGCATGGATGAGTGTTGCATAAAAGACCCATTCTATGATAATAGCCATACCTGGTCCTCTACAGCCTCTCCGTAGGAATTGAGCAGGGAATGAAACTGAGAGATCATAACATTCACTCGAGTCTTCAGCTCTGGCAGACAATCCCGAATGTGATGCATGAGCAACTGAAATAGTGAGTCTTTAAGAGTCTTTGTGAAAGCCTTTTGCTTGTTACCCTGTTGAGCGTTTTGGCCAAGTAAGCTGTTCCATTCCTATTGGCCAGCGCAGGATACTTTCGCTGAAGAAACCCAGTCTCGTCCTTAAGGGCATCTTGAATCGACTGCACGAAAGCATTCATGTTCCACCTCTACCGTGGCACAAAATAGCTCACCTTCTTGTCCTTGATGTCCTGTTGGGAACGGTTCACTACTCCAATGATGCCCAACTTGACAGGAATGACTCGTCCGCAAAGGACATCCATGGCGTCCGTCCCAGCATCCATGAGATCAAGTTTTGTGATCACCGCTAGGGTGCGACGACCTGCAAAAAATGGCCATCGCTCGTACAAATTCCTCGTACAAAATCTCCCTCACCGTCTGGGTCAACCTCCCTGGCAAGCTTGAGGGCCTCGGAGGTGGCAAAGTCGGTATTGGCGGCGGTCACCGCCAAAATTATTGAATTGGGATTGCTGATGTAGTTGAGTATGAGTTGACGAATCTGCACCTCAATGTCCTCCGGTTGGTCTCCCACCGGAACCTGAAAATCTCTCAAATGAAGGCTCAAAATTTTCAACACCTTCGTCTACCTTGGTGAGTCCAGGCAAGTCAACGAGACCAAGGTTGACGACTCTGTTGGAATAGATCTTGAGACTGATGGGTTCCGGACAGATGCCCTGCGGAACAGAACAGTGATACCTTTCTGCATTTGATTTCTTCTACATCGTAAATTAAACTAAGGACCGACTTAAATGACGAGATACAAGGAACGCACCTTGTTTGTTCCACCCATTCGTTCTGTCTCGGCTTCGATTTCTTCCCGAACAAGGTCAAAATCGGAATAGATCTTGTTCTTGGTGTGTAGAAACTTTGCCCATTCTTCTAACTTCAATGTGCCTGTGGAATAATACGTCTTAGATATCACCCAGGACGACCGCTGTCTATTACCTTCGTCGGCAGATCGGTGTTGGGAATGATCATGTTGTGAAACGTGCACCAGCTGAAGAATCAACGGCCTTCGTGTGACGATGCCCGAACCTCGCGGAAGAAAGTCTCTTCCCACCAGGCTCTCTAAAACGGAGCTTTTGCCCGAACTCTGAGGCACAAGAGCAACAACCAAATTAATACGTGTTGTCCCATTGTTTTAAAGACCTAGTATTCCTATGATGTAACGGACATTCCAATCAATGGGTACCACAGAATGTGATAAATGAATGGCTCACCTGGGCTCCCACTACCACAATCTGCGGCAGTTGAACAGCGTCAGCACCGATCGTATTGAAAACGTCCTGGAGTTTATTGATGACGGGGATTAAGGCTTCCATGTTCTCTTGATGGACCCGTTGTATATCCGTTAGTTTATAAATACCACCACCACCACCTCTCGCGAAAAATGAAATGAACAGCTACACACCGGAATACAAACTACTCTACTTCCGGTTCCCAATAGAATCCAGTCAAATCCCAAGTTTCGTTTTCGTTTCGCGCCTTTTCTTTCTTTTTATATTAGACTGGTGTTTTATCTGACTGCATTTTAGTCCGTTTACGTTTCTTCAGGTTCAGATTCACTTAATACGCTTTGAAACAAGGCTCCAAAATGAACAAGCGAAAATTTAGAATTAGCAATAATATTAAAATTATAGAAATAATCGGCATCTTCTATGCAGGAGCCCGTCTTTGCTTTTTGGCGGATCCATTGAAAAGTTCTTAGGCTCTCGAGCCTTTATTCCCGGTTTCCTTGGCTAAAACCAGGCATTATCATGAACATCATTTTTATTGATTTTGTTTAAGTTCAATTAAGTCCGGTACTTCACAAAGGACGTAACGTAAACGACCTCTAATGATTATCTGTGTCGTCTGCTCCTCAACTTCCGCCGATCGACCCGCCCTCGGCCCTACTTCCGCTCCACCCCACGTGAAGTGCTTCGCCTGCTGCAGTGTGTATGTCGAACCGAATAAAACGCGAATTGTAAATGGGAGGTAAAAAGAAGCAGAAGACGAAATGGCGCAAATTATCCATAGGTAAGTAGTTTCTGCACTAGTGAAAGCACACTTTTCTTCCGAGGTCATATGAAGGTGATGGAGCGCTGATTCGCGTGTTTTCACACGCGGACTGACCTCCAATATTTACCTGGTCATGCAAAATACCCTGAAAGCACCGGCATTCCGTGTAATTTCGTGTAGAAAGTGTGTTCTTCTTTGCTTCATGGGGAACCATGGGAGTGGACGACGGGTTGTTTTGCCGCCGCCTCATGATATCTTTCCTGCGATTGAATGCCGCCTAGTTTGAACTTCTCAATGTCTTCGTCTCAAGTCCATTCGTTGGTCTCAACGTGTGTCGGCGATAATTCAAGATAGTGGTCAGGTTCAGATGGTTTAGCTTCGCAGAAGCGTGTATGAGATGAAGCAAGCTATTGTTAGGGCCCGGGACAAACACAAAAATCTTACAAAATTGCGGCGAAACGCGACCACTAATATATGCACAGAAATATTGTGATGCCGGGAATGTTGCTCCGAGAGCTTTTGCGTGCCTTGGAAATATAAATTGTCCAAAAAACGTTCTCCAAATGAAAACGCACATTCCGGTTGAAGCTCATTGCAGTATAACGGCATAGCCATATACTCAGGTTTTAAAAACTGCGCACACATGAAAAACCTCATGTTTTGCCAGTTACGAGGAGTTAGAAGTTGCCTCTTCGTTTTGCTGTTCATTTACTTTGAGAATGGCACTCGCAATGCATTGTTTTGATGAAGCGCAAGTCGTTGACTTTCTGTTTTGTGTGTCAGTGGATCCGGCTGCACAAAGCAGAGTAGTAGCTTAGTTGTGTATAGCTGGGGCCAATGACCTCCATTTGCAGTGCCAGGAAACGGTGGTTCAAATGGTGCCGAAATACGACATAATCTGCAACCGTCATATATTATATGTGACGATCAGGAAGAAATATACAGTGATTGGTGAAGAAATGTCCTTTAGAACACATTTAAAAATACTTTGGCATTTTGCATCAACTCCCGTGCAGTGGTTTATCCAGAATCCCAAGCACATGTGCCTAAAGCTGAAATAGTGAGGGCACCCTCTGTAGGGGGATAAAGCACAAAAAGTTACGGAAGGTGCCGTTTTTGCAGGTCGGTTCTACGCGGAAAGCACTAATTACCTAAATTTCGTTCATTTGACTTATTAATTAGATGCTTTCCGGGAAATGTGAGATAGCAGAATTGGAACCAGTCGTTACTTAAATTCATCATCCTCGTTAAATATCATCATTCCAAAGTACGTGCTCATCTCAGGATTTCTGAATGGCTTCCAACGATGATTGCCGCATTTTTGCCCGAAAGTACCTAATTAAGTAGTTAATCGACGAATTCTAGGTGATTAGTGCGCCTGTTCTGCTCAAACAGGAAAAGCTACAGCGGAAATAGTTTGAGCAATAAGCTAGATAATTTTATGTCGGAAAATATGTTATCCGTTGCGGAGCTTGTTTTTTGTCCCCTTGCTTGAGAAGCGTGAATGAAGGTCCTTTGGGTGACAGTCGACATCTTCGAGGACCTTTCGAGGGGGATGCCTAGGGAAGAGAAACCAAATATTTTTTTATTCCTTACGCGTAGGGCCCGAAGAACATCCGGGATGCGCCTCCGCGAATCAAAGGGAGAACGACCAAAGTAAGTTCATCTCTCTCTCTTGACAAATTCCACGATGAGTGTAATTTCTCGCTGTCGTGGAAGATGATACAGGAGGGGCGAAGAGTCCACGCATCACAAGCTGGGTTGCCGTACCCCTGGTGCCCCTGATTCCTCCTCCTCCTCCTCAGTGCTACACGGAGAACGGTCCTGATAACCACAACGGGGAAACGAAGGGATGCTACGTCAATGGTGGGACATATTCCGTTATTATTATTCCCCACGCGATATAATCAAAACTCTCTTCCAGGGCTGTGGATTCCGAATTCGGAACTTGGCCGCTATCGCAGTAGCGCTCCTCCTCCACCACCCGTGGGCCCTTCTCTCCCACCGCCGCCGTCCTCCTCCTCCTCGTATTACCTCTACTTTATTTTCCCCAACAGCGATTGGCCGCAGCCGGAAGTGACGCAAGCCGAGGGTGAGACTCCTTCGCTCTGTCGAGGTGGGTGAGCCCAGATTTTTTCTTCCGTCAATTTAATGTGCAGTTTGTGCGGGTTTGTCGCCTTATGGAAAGGCACGGTGTTTTCCCAGTACCAAAGAGTGTTTGCCCTACGAAAAGCATTCTGCGCAAAAAAGGAGTAGCGACTGTTTTTATCGTAGTGCGCAGTGTCTCTCTCGCTTCATTTGTGCGTCTATTATATTTTGTTTTAAATACGATCCAGTCGGTAATTCGAGTGAGTGTTGGAGAGATGTGTCGCTAAAACGCGTTGGTAAATCATTCCATTTCTTTTCTCTCCATGCCGTTTGAAACGGGTGCCGCAGGAACGCAGCTTCTTCTTCTGACCATGACGAAATTTTGAAATCACCATATCACACCGTGAAAGAAATGAGGATGAAAACTTTCTTTTTCAGCTGTGACATATCCACTGGTTCTGGCTCCTCATCCTCAGTTGATATCCAGATCTCGCTACTACCGTGGACGGAGGAAACCAAAATCATTCGCCGATTTCGGAACGGTACAGTGGTTAGCATTCTCGTGTGAGGTGGGGTGCATTTGTGTTCACCAGAAAGAGTGAAAAGAAGCACGCCACCTATAAAGGAACTGTAAAGTGTGACACTATAACAACAATGTTTCAAGATACTATCGTGCGTAATACCCAGTGATGGCCAGTAGTTAACTACATGTAGTTAAACTATTACTTAAACTACCTGATTGTGCCTAAAAAGTAGTTATCAACTACTTGCAGAAATGTAGTGGCAACTACTAGTTAAACTTCTATTCTAAGTAGTTACCTACAGTAGTTAGGTTACTGAAGGCGCCAACTACTTCCGATTGTGCCGCAAGCTTTGCGGCACGATTGTGCTTCAGACTTTTACCTTGAGCTACTTGTTTGATGAGAACGGAGGTGCAGAGCAATTGTGTCGTGCATGTGTACTAAATCTTCACTTTTAGTGCTTGTCTAGTGAAGCCTCATTTGCTGTGAAATAATTCTGCAACTTAGTTTATCGCGTAGGCACAGAAAGAATCCAGCCGGAAGCTTTGTATTTGACGATCGTAGCAATGGCTTGAGCCAAAGTTTATTATTGCTTGTGATTCATATTTAGGTGGCCAAGAACACTACAAGAGATTGGTGTTGGTGGACAACATTAAGTGAACGTGAAAGAACTGATGTTCTGAGGCTGGAACAACATAGAAGGGACAAATACATACAAAGCCTCAATTTGCCTAAGAAATTAACGATGAAAGATGAAAGTCACTGAAAAGGTTATCCAGCTGTAGGACTCGAACCCACATCTTCTGATTGCCGGTCCAGGGCTCTACCAATTGAGCTGAGCTAACATGCCTTCTCAGTGACTTCCAGGGTGCGTCATCTGAAGGGACACTCTCTCTCACTCATCCTCCTTTCACTCTTACATTTTTGCTCACTCATACACACATTCATACGACGGGATCGACGTATGAATTGGTATCAATCGAATAACGCTCAATTGGTAGAGCCCTGGACCGGCAATCTAGAAGATGTGGGTTCGAGTCCTACAGCTGGATAACCTTTTCAGTGACTTTCACCTTTCATCGCTAATTTCTTAGGCAAATTGAGGCTTTGTATGTATTTGTCCCTTCTATGTTGTTCCAGCCTCAGAACATCAGTTCTTTCATGTTCAACAGTTGCCGCCTGCGTCGATCCCGTCGTATGAATGTGTGTGTGAGTGAGCAAAAATGTAAGAGTGAAAGGAGGATGAGTGAGAGAGAGTGTCCCTTCAGTCAGTGAGAAGGCATGTTAGCTTAGCTCAATTGGTAGAGCCCTGGACCGGCAATCCAGAAGATGTGGGTTCGCGTCCTACAGCTGGATAACCTTTTCAGTGATCTTTCATCTTTCAATGTGAAGTGGTTATAGATGTAGTTAAACTACATTGCAGTAATTAAAAAAGTAGTTTTAACTACTCCCCTGAAAAGTAGTTGAACTACTAGTTAAACTACTCAATCACAAAGTAGTTATAGTTAAACTACTGTAGAAGTAGTTAGTGGCCATCACTGGTAATACCTTTCAGTTCTAATTAATTTTTGAACACTTTTAGAATCTGAAACGTGTTCACAACTGCCCCGGTGGATAGAAATCACGTGATACACATTTGACACAGGTTGGACAAGAACAACAACAACTCTTGACAAGTTTGTTTTAAATTTTAAACGGTTGCTTGTTGTTGGCCTTTCTCTCTCGCTGCTGTTGGCGAAACCTCGCATCCGAGTGATTTAGACGAATGTGCGTCCATGTGTTCCGGAATATGTTTGCCTTGGACAATGAAATGTGTACTGTTCACAATAGATGGTGCAAGCTTTGAAATTGGATTCCTGAAAGCTGCTCAATATACAGCAGAACGTATCTGAAGCGTCCACGCTTAGAGAAAAATGTCTACCTTACAGTTCCTTTAAAAGAGCTACGAGGTGACATTTAACGTTGCTCAAAATCCCGCATAATCTGTCACACAGTCCACCAGGGGTGACCATGCAAAATTATTGCATTGTCTCGAACAATTGTGACGTCACGGAGAAACCGGATATCAATTAATCGTAGGATTTAATTGATTTTCTCTAAAACAGGAAAGCATTCACCCTTTCTATTTTATGTGGATGATATATGTACGGAGCACAATCGAATGCAATCCGAATACCCTTCTGCATGCACACTTTGGAAAGGCAATCACTGGTACTTGGTTTATGACCTGTCTGTCTAAAGCGGAATATTCCATGTGCAGAAACAATTACTCGGGCAATATTGCGATTATTTGGGCCGTTAAAAGCGGACGCTATAAGGAAAGAGAATTTCCTGCTTATGAATTGTTGATACAAACAAAGCTGAAGAAAACAGGCTACAGCACACTAGAAAATGTCTGCACTTGCTCATCCTGCTTAAGAACTAGTGGGGCACTTTTCTTTAAAAAAGAACGCACCTAGCAACACACTTATCATATGAGACTGCAGTGCAAAACACTGCAAAAATTGATTTCCTTCCCAGCCTGTCAAAACATCAGGTTCCCTATTCTTTGATAAGATAGCTCACTGAGTGTGTTTGGATTCTAACCCTCGTGTGTATGTAACCTCCTTTCGTCACGCTCTAACTAGAGCGGGCAAAAAAGAGCCAAGGACACATTTTCGGCCAATTTATTCCAGCAATTGTCGTGTTCTTACGTGTCTTATCAGGTGCTATAGGCACTAGACTCCAGTGAGCGGAGGAAACAACCAAGTAGTACCTCAGCAAAGATAGATTTTTGAGTCAAGGAACATGGGCATTCCCAGGATTTTTTCCTTCGGGGGCAAAGTGCTCCCAGGGAGGGGGGTCGCAAAGCATCAATTCTTTGCCTGGAGACAGACTGTGCTGGTGTTCATATTATTATGACGTGAGAAAAACCATGACGACCTATGACTAAAGAGTGCACAATTTGTGTGAGTGATCTTGAAGCTCTGGGGGGGCATGCCCCCTCTTGGTACGCCCATGCTATTAAAGAACACTGTCTTTTGTGTATTTGCTAGAGATAAAGAAGTTACCTTACTGTGTAAAAAATTGGGCTGGAACTGAGTTATGAACTATGAGCTGCTCTTTTAGTTTTCTTTCTTCTTTTACTTCTGGTTCGACACTTCTGATTACTGTATCTAAGTTCATTAAGGTTTAATTAACCTTTAATTGGCCTCAATTACTTTCAGTTACCCTTTAATTACTGACAGTAACTGCAGGATACCTGAGGTAACCTTGAATTTCATTTCATTCCCTGTAATTACATTTACTCGCTTTAATTACCCTCAATTCCTCTTCAGTTGATGTTAATTATCTTCGGTAATCTTTAATTTGATTTCATCCTTTTCTTAATTACGTATATCCTACATTCATTACCTTTAAACCCAACTTTCTCGCTTGAATTGCCTTTAATTACCTCTAATTACTTTCAATTACTCTTAGCTTTTACTGTTAATTACCTTCAATTTGAAATCATTTACCTCCATTTCCATTTACCCCCTTTAAATGTCCACTTCATCTCACACACAGACACATGCATACAGCTTTTTCCATTTTGGCACTCCTAATGCATTAAAAATAACTACTCGGTATAATTATCGTGTTAATGGTTGAGTGATCATTTTTCTGGCAGGAAACAATTTGTCCAGATCAGCTTTCATTAATGACATTATAAGAGACGTTCAATGTCATATTTTCTCCGATGACTGTATTCATCAGATATACTCAGGTTCGTTCTGTTAACAACTGCCTGCAGAAAATTGTTTCCTGGTGTGATTCCTGGCAGATGATGAAAAGTGTGCGTAACTAGGAATATTTGTTACGATTATAAGATAAGTCCACATCTTGTCAACCGTGAATAGGGTGTCAATGCTGCGCTCGTAGCTTTTTTATAAAAAACACCCTGCGTAACAAAATGGTGCGTATTTCCTTAGATAAAGGCGAGATAAAAAGCATTTCTTGTATGGGAAAGCAATAGGATATTGCAACATAGATGATGTTGAATGGGGTTTCCCCAGCAATTTTGTATCTCGTTGCATTATAACAAGTTTGCTCGTATCGTATGGATCTCGTTGAAAGGGGTCCTGGAGGCAAAAAGTTGTTCGCTTCCATGTACCTCAAAGCCATTTTTATGAATTTCCATTTTACTCATATCATATCATAAACAGAACGTGCTCTGATTACAAAAAGGGGTTCCATTTCAGAGTGCATGTCCAACAGAAGCAAATGCAAATTCTAGCCGCGCATGTGACAATGAGTTATTCTCCGATGCAGGCTAATGGGGAAGAATGTGAGCCAAGCAACATAAGCTCCACAGTATGCACAATGGATGACTTTGCCAGCAAGACATTCGCTTCATCCATGGAGGAAGCCAAACCAGAAATCGTGAGCACGCTTCACCAGTTGTCATGTTTGGCTGCTCGTCTACTCGACTCCATTCTGAAGGACGTTGAAACGGAGCTACGGAAAGTCTTGAGGCTGGAGGATGCTGTCGATGGACGAGCCAACAAACTAGCCAGTCAAATTGTTTCAGACGCTGTGTCGGCCAGTGCAAAGTCCTTACTGGAAATAACGCGTAGGGAGGAACGGGCCGGCAAGAAGAACCTCATGACAACCATTCGAGACAAGGCCCATTTTTTAGGGGTTACTGCAACATTTCCTGAGCCGGTTCTGCGGGGGATGTTGGGAACAGGTGATGACCAGAGTGAACCGTCGTTGATCCATCCACACTCAAAGAGACTGTCTTCTGAGGACATTCAAGTATTGGGTCACATCTATGTAAAGGAGCTTCTGCACAGCAAAGGCAACCAGGGGGAGTGGCATGTCGCTCCAGCTTGCTTACAGAAAGTTGCGTGACAGGTAAGGCCCATCTCTGGTTAGTTTCTGAAACTAGGTTAGTCTAGAGAGAAGGGCCCTCTTTTATGGACATTCCGAGCCCTTTGCCTGTGGCCGAAATGTGGCTATGGCTATAAATGCAGCGCCACTTAATGGCCATTTAATCCGCTTACTGCGCAAGCACTCCAAAGAAACGTTGCATCTCAATCTTAGTAAACGAGTTGTACCAAGTGCTACTTATATTCCACACTTGGTGCTGCTCCAAATATTTTTACTCGTGCACAGGAAAACAAGTTTCCGATCACTCAGTAGGATGGTGCTGACAACCCTCTTCCTACTTGTGTAGCCTCCTATATAAGTGCTCGTCTAACGCATGGGTCTTTCCTTCTCACACTGGGACGTTGAAATGTTAGATGTGGAATCGTATATCACGAATGAGTTACCTGCGAAAATGGCATCCTCAACTAATGGCAACCGAAGGCTTTATTTAAAAAGTTTTTCTATCAGTGGCGAAGACAGCAACTCTGTTATATGCTCTGAAAGGAAACATCGTCTAATGGACTGTAGATAGACTACATTCTGTGTCTTCTTGTAAAAACAAATCTTTATTTTCAATGATGGTGTTCATAGTTAGCATCTGCGTAGCACTGTAGATATTAGAGATCCTAATGTGGATCTTTCCTTTTCTTTTTTTGCCCTCAATATTTTGGGCTTAGTTTTGCGGCAGATTATATGTGTGGAATTGTTGGAATTGTTGTAGTCGAGTGTGTACAAAAAGAATAAAGATTGTCCATGGAAGTGTCAACTTTTTAGCATGTGGCACTTGTTTAGAAACACCTAACTTGTCCGATGATGGTAAATATTAATAAATGAAATATTTATTAAATAAACCTCTACCCGACAAACGTCATCATGACGTTTGTGGACACACCGAAACCAAAACAGATCGGAAGGGGCAATTGTTCGCTGCCTCCTATTGAAAGAAAAGTAGGATCGAAGGTCACGTCCTTTTCAGAGACCATCATAATCCATTTAAGACTGTGGCTCTTGGGCGCGACCTTGTTCACCACTAGCACTGAACGTAGTTCAACTCTACCAAACTCATGGCGCTGTCGAACATTATAACGTCATTTGTTTACAAACAGGTAGAGGTCTATTCCGTGCGGCAACTTGACATCATTGTCTTTGGTGTTTCGAATACAGAGGCGGCATTTCCGAAAAATAATGTAGTGCTGTGATGTGATGTGATCTGATTGACGAATAATGTAGATTTTGATTGAACTGGATGATTTTTGCTGTGTAACGTAACTAACCTTGAACACGATGGAAATTGATTCTTCATTCATAACTAACCTTGTAGATCGGCAACCTTTAATGTCGAAATGAGCAGTTCGTACACTGGGGTAGATGTAAGGGTCATTAAATGGATCTCAAGTCATTGAAAAGTGATGTTATTTATCAAAATGACGGACAGATTCGTTTACCTTCCAAAATGGTACTACTCGCACCCTAATGGTATAGGGTGACTTCATGCTGAATCAGGTAGTGTGGTCCGGTCAGCGCTGAAAGTAGTTGAAAATAATTAGTGGTTATTTTTTTAATTATCATTAAAATGTGGGCTTTTCAACCACTGCGCTTCCGATGAAGTTTGACGCCACGTATCTTCATAACTATTCAACATATTCAGCTGATTTTTTGTCATGATGAAGATTATAAGGTTTGCCTTTAAGGAGATACAAAATCGCAAAGTTGCCTCATTTGTAAAATATGGTACATTTTGGGAACCTGACTAGTCGTCTCCCAATTGTGATACCCGAAAGTAATCTACATCATTGTGCATAATGTAAAAACCGCGAGACTAGGGAACACGAAGGGACAGACACAACACCAAGTCGTGACAGCTCGCTTGCTTCCTAGCCATTTTTTCATACATCATTGTGTTCATCTCGAAATGCCCTTTCTTCTCATGGCAAGTACGTCGTATTGTGATTTGGGGCAACACACCCAACAGTCTTCTTGTGAGGGACATCTACAGAAAATGCGTAAATTCCACAGAGCGCATCCCTTATGTTCCCACTCGTGACATCGTTCATATTGCTCACAAACGTTCTTCGTGACGACTCAAAAAAACGCATGAAAAAATATTTTGCGTCAGAGATAGGTGAAGTTACGTTCGTAACTCAACGTCGTTCGCAAGGTAACTGGGACCATCTCTGAAGCAATTTTTTTTTTTTTTTGTGCTGTTTTGAGTTTCGTAAGATATTTTTTAATTCCTTACATATTATTAGTTGTATGGCTGCTCCGGTAGCCCTATTTTTTCGCTAGTCCTTTCTAAAGATGGCTACAGGGCTTTTCCATCTTATGGGGCCTTCGTGGTGTTGTAATGACCAACCATATTCCGCACCGGATTACGACATTCACTTTCAGACGGGTGGACTGGGAACGCGAATGCACCAAGGCGACAAAAAACGTGACCTGGGTGACGGGCTTTGTGAAACGGCGCTGTTCTGTACCCGCGCCGTTTCAGTTTCGATATGTCTACCAACGTCATCGTTACGTCACAGTGACGTTTTTTTTTTTCTTTTTCGTAGAGAGACGTCGTAGGTAACCGCTGTCGTGTTGATGCACACTGTTTTACGCGTTCACCCACACGAAAACTCTGGTGTAGTAGTTAATAACGAGTCCGGCAAATAGTTATTTTATAGTAGCACAGAAGTGATTCTTAACACCATGTATTCTTTCTATAAAACTGTTAAGTAGAGAAGTAAAATTAATTATATATTTATTTATTTCCACAATGTGGCGGCACAAAAAGCTGTTTCATACACCATGAGAAGTACTTGACCCCACAGAGTCTTAATTATCGCAGAAATTGAATTTAGAGTACGCCGCAGAAAGCGGCCGTGCGCAACGGTTGACGCTATACACACTCACTGATTGGTTCAGAGTATTGTCAGCTGTTTAGGGCTCTCAAGAAGCATTTTCCACAGGGAATTTCTAACCCCCTAGGGAAAACGCACAAACGCAGACGTTATGACATCATAGGTCGACCCCCTTCTCCACTCCGGGAACGAGTCGAGAGTGAACGAGCGCGGCTTTGTTTGTGTACGTTTTTTTTTTCTCTGACAAAAACTGCATGAATCAAAACCAGGGGTGTGCATGTATTATAAAACATTCTATTATAATGATATTACTCCAATACATGTTGTATTTACTGTTTTCGGGTGTCAAGGGCCGGATGGCCTCGGCTTGAACACGCCAACAGTTATGCTGAGGCCGGATGGCCGTGATCGCGGGCTGGGTAGCAACTGTTTTCGGGTGTCAAGGGCTAGGTGGCCGCACTTCAATGAATTTCGCACACATTTGAGTTTCCCACATGAACACGGCCACGCTGAGGCCGGATGGAAATGATCGCGGGCTGGGTAGTTGCTGTTTTCGGGTGTCAATGGCTGGATGGCCGCACTTCAATGAATTTCACACACTTGAATTTCCCACGTGAACACGCCATCATCCACTCTGAGGCCGGATGGAAATGATCGCGGGCTGGGTAGTTACTCCTTTTTGGTGTCAAGGGCTGGATGGCCACACTATAATGAATTTCACATGCACTTGAATAGGCCATTTCAGATATTGCCCTTGTGCTCCGCACGGGGGCCCTCCATCGCCCAAGTCACGCGCATCGCGCAATGCGTCGTGGGAAATGGTTTACATTCGTGCTTGCCTGCCTGCTGTCCGAAGGAAGGAGGGAACACCGAAAAATGTTTGCGTTCTTCTGTCTGACTCATTCAAACTAAATCCCAAGGTGCAGTGGGGCATTCACAACACGGCGCTCTCTGGCGGGCCATCCATGCAATTTCTGAAATCGTCTATTTCCCACATGAACACGCCCACAGCCACTCTGAGGCCGGATGGAAATGATCGCGGGCTGGGTAGTTACTCTTTTCTGGTGTCAAGGGCTGGATGGCCGCACTTCAATGAATTTCACATGAACTTGAATTTCCCACATGAACACGCCCACAGCCACGCTGAGGCCGGACGGAAATGATCGCGGGCTGGGTAGTTACTGTTTTGGGGTGTCAAGGGCTGGATGGCCGCACTTCAATGAATTTCACATGAACTTGAATTTCCCACATGAACACGCCCACAGCCACGCTGAGGCCGGACGGAAATGATCGCGGGCTGGGTAGTTACTGTTTTGGGTTGTCAAGGGCTGGATGGCCGCACTTCAATGAATTTCACACGCACTTGAATTTTCCACATGAACACGCCCACAGCCACGCTGAGGCCGGACGGAAATGATCGCGGGCTGGGTAGTTACTGTTTTGGGGTGTCAAGGGCTGGATGGCCGCACTTCAATGAATTTCACACGCACTTGAATTTCCCACATGAACACGACCACAGCCACGCTGAGGCCGGACGGAAATGATCGCGGGCTGAGTAGTTACTGTTTTCGGGTGTCAAGGGCTGGATGGCCGCACTTCAATGAATTTCACACACACTTGAATTTTCCACATGAACACGCCCACAGCCACGCTGAGGCCGGACGGAAATGATCGCGGGCTGGGTAGTTACTGTTTTTTGGGGTGTCAAGGGCTGGATGGCCGCACTTCAATGAATTTCACACACACTTGAATTTTCCACATGAACACGCCCACAGCCACGCTGAGGCCGGACGGAAATGATCGCGGGCTGGGTAGTTACTGTTTTTTGGGGTGTCAAGGGCTGGATGGCCGCACTTCAATGAATTTCACACACACTTGAATTTCCCACATGAACACGACCACAGCCACGCTGAGGCCGGACGGAAATGATCGCGGGCTGGGTAGTTACTGTTTTGGGGTGTCAAGGGCTGGATGGCCGCACTTCAATGAATTTCACACACACTTGAATTTCCCACGTAAACACGCCCACAGCCACGCTGAGGCCGGACGGAAATGGTCGCGGGCTGGGTAGTTACTGTTTTGGGGTGTCAAGGGCTGGATGGCCGCACTTCAATGAATTTCACACACTTGAATTTCCCAGGTGAACCGGCTCACAGCCACGCTGAGGCCGGACGGAAATGATCGCGGGCTGGGTAGTTACTGTTTTGGGGTGTCAAGGGCTGGATGGCCGCACTTCGATGAATTTCACACACACGTACTTGAATTTCCCACGTGAACCGGCTCACAGCCACGCTGAGGCCGGACGGAAATGATCGCGGGCTGGGTAGTTACTGTTTTTGGGTGTCAAGGGCTGGATGGCCGCACTTCAATGAATTTCACATGCACTTGAATTTCCCACATGAACACGCCCACAGCCACGCTGAGGCCGGACGGAAATGATCGCGGGCTGGGTAGTTCTGTTTTGGGGTGTCAAGGGCTGGATGGCCGCACTTCAATGAATTTCACATGCACTTGAATTTCCCACGTGAACACGCTCACAGCCACGCTGAGGCCGGATGGAAATGATCGCGGGCTGGGTAGTTACTGTTTTGGGGTGTCAAGTGCTGGATGGCCGCACTTCAATGAATTTCACACACACTTGAATTTCCCACGTGAACACGCCCACAGCCACTCTGAGGCCGGATGGAAATGATCGCGGGCTGGGTAGTTACTCTTTTCTGGTGTCAAGGGCTGGATGGCCGCACTTCAATGAATTTCACATGCACTTGAATTTCCCACGTGAACACGCCCACAGCCACGCTGAGGCCGGATGGAAATGATCCCGGGCTGGGTAGTTACTCTTTTCTGGTGTCAAGGGCTGGATGGCCGCACTTCAATGAATTTCACATGCACTTGAATTTCCCACGTGAACACGCCCACAGCCACGCTGAGGCCGGATGGAAATGATCGCGGGCTGGGTAGTTACTGTTTTGGGGTGTCAAGGGCTGGATGGCCGCACTTCAATGAATTTCACATGCACTTGAATTTCCCACGTGAACACGCCCACAGCCACTCTGAGGCCGGATGGAAATGATCGCGGGCTGGGTAGTTACTCTTTTCTGGTGTCAAGGGCTGGATGGCCGCACTTCAATGAATTTCACATGCACTTGAATTTCCCACGTGAACACGCCCACAGCCACTCTGAGGCCGGATGGAAATGATCGCGGGCTGGGTAGTTACTCTTTTCTGGTGTCAAGGGCTGGATGGCCGCACTTCAATGAATTTCACACACACTTGAATTTTCCACATGAACACGCCCACAGCCACGCTGAGGCCGGACGGAAATGATCGCGGGCTGGGTAGTTACTGTTTTTTGGGGTGTCAAGGGCTGGATGGCCGCACTTCAATGAATTTCACATGAACTTGAATTTCCCACATGAACACGCCCACAGCCACGCTGAGGCCGGACGGAAATGATCGCGGGCTGGGTAGTTACTGTTTTTTGGGGTGTCAAGGGCTGGATGGCCGCACTTCAATGAATTTCACACACACTTGAATTTCCCACATGAACACGACCACAGCCACGCTGAGGCCGGACGGAAATGATCGCGGGCTGGGTAATTACTGTTTTGGGGTGTCAAGGGCTGGATGGCCGCACTTCAATGAATTTCACACACACTTGAATTTCCCACGTAAACACGCCCACAGCCACGCTGAGGCCGGACGGAAATGGTCGCGGGCTGGGTAGTTACTGTTTTGGGGTGTCAAGGGCTGGATGGCCGCACTTCAATGAATTTCACACACTTGAATTTCCCAGGTGAACCGGCTCACAGCCACGCTGAGGCCGGACGGAAATGATCGCGGGCTGGGTAGTTACTGTTTTGGGGTGTCAAGGGCTGGATGGCCGCACTTCGATGAATTTCACACACACGTACTTGAATTTCCCACGTGAACCGGCTCACAGCCACGCTGAGGCCGGACGGAAATGATCGCGGGCTGGGTAGTTACTGTTTTTGGGTGTCAAGGGCTGGATGGCCGCACTTCAATGAATTTCACATGCACTTGAATTTCCCACATGAACACGCCCACAGCCACGCTGAGGCCGGACGGAAATGATCGCGGGCTGGGTAGTTACTCTTTTCTGGTGTCAAGGGCTGGATGGCCGCACTTCAATGAATTTCACATGCACTTGAATTTCCCACGTGAACACGCCCACAGCCACGCTGAGGCCGGATGGAAATGATCGCGGGCTGGGTAGTTACTCTTTTCTGGTGTCAAGGGCTGGATGGCCGCACTTCAATGAATTTCACATGCACTTGAATTTCCCACGTGAACACGCCCACAGTCACGCTGAGGCCGGATGGAAATGATCGCGGGCTGGGTAGTTACTCTTTTCTGGTGTCAAGGGCTGGATGGCCGCACTTCAATGAATTTCACATGCACTTGAATTTCCCACGTGAACACGCCCACAGCCACGCTGAGGCCGGATGGAAATGATCGCGGGCTGGGTAGTTACTCTTTTCTGGTGTCAAGGGCTGGATGGCCGCACTTCAATGAATTTCACATGCACTTGAATTTCCCACGTGAACACGCCCACAGCCACGCTGAGGCCGGATGGAAATGATCGCGGGCTGGGTAGTTACTCTTTTCTGGTGTCAAGGGCTGGATGGCCGCACTTCAATGAATTTCACATGCACTTGAATTTCCCACGTGAACACGCCCACAGCCACGCTGAGGCCGGATGGAAATGATCGCGGGCTGGGTAGTTACTCTTTTCTGGTGTCAAGGGCTGGATGGCCGCACTTCAATGAATTTCACATGCACTTGAATTTCCCACGTGAACACGCCCACAGCCACGCTGAGGCCGGATGGAAATGATCGCGGGCTGGGTAGTTACTCTTTTCTGGTGTCAAGGGCTGGATGGCCGCACTTCAATGAATTTCACATGCACTTGAATTTCCCACGTGAACACGCCCACAGCCACGCTGAGGCCGGATGGAAATTATCGCGGGCTGGGTAGTTACTGTTTTGGGGTGTCAAGTGCTGGATGGCCGCACTTCAATGAATTTCACACACACTTGAATTTCCCACGTGAACACGCCCACAGCCACTCTGAGGCCGGATGGAAGTGATCGCGGGCTGGGTAGTTCTGTTTTTGGGTGTCAAGGGCTGGATGGCCGCACTTCAATGAATTTCACACGCACTTGAATTTCCCAGATGAACACGCCGACAACCACGCTGAGGCCGGATGGCCGTGATCGCGGGCTTGGTAGTTACTGTTTTCGGGTGTCAAGGGCCGGATGGCCACGCTTGAACACGCCGACAGCCAAGCCGAGGCCGGATGGCTGTGATCGGGTTGTGTAGTAACTGAATTCGGTTGTCACGTGTCATACGGTCACACTTGGACACGCCGACTGCCACTATTGTGCCGAGCCGCTTTTGAGCCGGATGGCCACTTTTTATTTATTTATAATACGTCAAAGGCCCCTAGAAGAGCATTATGGTGGGGTGGTGAGTTCTTGACAAACATTATAACGGAACTACAAGTTATCAAAACGCTGCTCAATAAACCTCTACCCCCAACGTCATTATGACGTTGGTAGCCAGACTGAAACAGATCGGAAGGGGAGAGCTGGGTTCCACGAATGGGCATTTGTTCGCTGCCTCCTATTGAAAGAAAACTAGGACCGAAGGTCGCGTCCCTTTTAGAGACCATCGTAAGTTCCTCAAGACCGTGGTTTTCGGCCGCGACCTTGTTCGCCACTAGCTTTGAACGTAGTTCAACTCTACCAAATTCGTGGCGCTGTCGAACACTATGACGTCATATGTGTACAAACAGGTAGAGGTGTAACCACAATCAATACCGTAACAGCAAAGTGAACTGTAAGTTGTCACCATTTAACAATTCTCTGGGCCCAATGGCCAACCATAGGCTGGATAGCAACTCTCTCAGAGCCACATACCCAGGACTTGATAACTACACACTCTGGACAGGGTAGGTATGTACCTTGTGTACCGGATGGCTGTTTCTCCTGCACAATGGCCAGGGTAAGTCCAGGTGAGGTGCCCCGCCATCGTTATGATAGACCAGAATGATGTAGCAGGCTCTGGCAGATTTTCGCCGTCTCAAGTTCACCCTGCTATAGTTGTTCCAAGCCTAATTCTGAGTTGATGGTTCAGGAACGAGAAACCTCAAGAAACAGGAAACTGTCGCTAACGTTGTATACGGGAAGGAACTAGGATAATATAAGCGATCTACAGAGGGTACAGGCAGCAGCGGTGTTTGCTGTCAGTTCGGTGGTGGGTCTGAGATGGAACGTTGCACGAACTCAAAACAGGAGCCATCAACAGCATTAGAGGACGCCCCGAAGGATAGGCAGCCTGGAAGGATGGAACGACAGGTCATTGCCGACCAAATAGCAGCTGACTTGTCCCATCTTTGCAAACGGTTTGCGTCTCTTTCTGCAGCGTGCGTAGAGAGTGTTTTTCCAACCGTATTGTCCCATAGGGCCGCCCCTCGGGCTAATCCTAGATCGGCGCCTGAGCAGCCCCGTGTCGAGAGCAAAGTAAGTAATATTTCTCATCCCGCTAGCTACCCACAGGGACGGGCACAGGACGTACCTTAATTGACTCTTCACGGACAGTCCACGAGTGTCATCCTCAGGACGTTCTGGGGATAGACCTCGAAGGACAAGGACACGATGACACTGTGGAGACATCCTGAAGACTGTGTGTGTTCTTGGGGATAGTTGTTCTAAACCAGCAAGGGGCCATTTGCTAGAATGCGCCTGAGAATTGAAAGAAAATGTACGAGAGTTTCCGGCAGTCGCCACTCACTTCTGAAAGTCGTCTGCTCACGCCGTGCACTAGCACGCGCAAAAGCAGACAATTTCTGCATCCAATCACGGATTTTCCCGCATAGCGACCTAGCCGTTCTTATTATTGCCAACACAGAACGTGGTATATGCTATGCAATGCTTATCAATTTCACTCGGCTGTGATGTGCTTTCTCGGATAAATTCGCAGTATTTCATTTTCAAGAAGGTGTACACTTTATGAGAGGGGCAGGGGGTACGAGACCGCACAACAGTTGAGTGGAGTAAGCCCGTGCACGTCCCATGGGCAGAGTATCAAAAGTGACACTGAAAGAAATATCTGTGCAAAAAGACTCGTGAACATTCCATGCTTGTCCATCGCCATCGCTTGCCCGCTATGTCCGCGCCCTCTATTAGTTTGATCAGTTTCGTTCTGTGCGCAGCTTAGAAGCTTTTTGTTGCATACAATCAAGGAGATATTAACGACGTAAAGCACTTCTAGTGTGGTATCTATGCTTTGCTGTGGGCTGTTCCGGTGATACATTTGTACAGCAAATGAGCATGGCCACGAAGAGAGCGTACATCTGGCGTTTCTGCATCACGTGAAAGCACTGCAGAACCGTGTACGGAGTATAATGCAAAGAGAAGGTTCTCCAGTTTTTTTGCGATATCACCAAGGCAGTGTCCGTGCAGTTGCTTTTAGTCCTAGGGTAAGTTAGTACAAGTTAGTTGGATGCTTCAAAGTCTGTCCGTAGTCGAGTCCGTGTTTAGGCGAATGCGATGTTATTGAGAGTGACGCCTTCCACAAAGAAAACCTGAACCTGAATTGAGATGACACGTCATGAAGCAGAGTCCTTTCTAAGGCACCCTAAGAATCGCATGCCTTCCGTACAGTGTTGCTCGGATAAATGACAGTGGCCACTGGAAACGCATATTCTTTTCTTTCAGGATCGTTACCTCTTCTGCTCCGGGGCTTACGATGGCAAAGTTAACCTCTATTCGGCACAGCAGATGGAACTGCTTATGTGCTATCAGGTGATGGGGCTACCTACAGCCAAACAAGATAAAAATGTAAAATCTTGGACAAGATTTCTTGCAAGGTTGGAAAAAGGTCTCAGCCTGGTGTAAATCTGGTGGAGAAACTCAAGGACCTTGACTTAAACATCTGTACAATACTATGCATCTGGTGTGAAAACTGTATAGAAAGTGAAAAACATGCATAACCTCAGACACTGTTTCTCATTTGAAAGCTTCGTTCAACTGCCCTTTGTGTCCGTAAGAGATTTCTACCATTGCCACATTTTTGCAGATCACAGCCATGGGACTTGCTCGAAATGTCAATGCAGTGCGTTTCACGAGCGACGGCTCTCGAGTAAGTGGGAAATGATGCGCAAATTTGGCTTTTATTTTGTAATTCTATTCATGCAACTTGCTTCCAATCAGGCTCTAATAGAAGCATACACTGTTGCGTAGTAATACCTTTGTGCTACAATTATCATCTCAAAATCTGGAAATTTTGTAACGTAGTAATCTGGTTGAACGAGGTGGAATCGTGCTTTACCCTTAAGAGCCTACATGCAATGGTTCCTTCAAGTGCCACTAAAGTGCAAAATTTGCGGAAGAAAAGACCCTGACCAAAACACAAAAATATTGCATCATTCGTGGAGCGTTCTCGAGGGTACTCCTCAAATAATTTGCCCAGGAAATTGTTTGTGGAGACCAACGGGAAGGAAACGTAAATGCGCATAAATCACCCACGATGCAATGGACAGTGATGACGTTTCTTCCATGTTTCTGTCAAGGTCTTTCATTCCGTTTCTAGTGCCCCCTTAAGGCAAATCTTCCAAACCTGCAGAGGATGTGGTGCGTAGCTTTAAAAAAATGCCACCAGGGGGGGTTCTGCTTTGTCACTTTTTGCATTATCCATCTAGATCTTGGCAGCCACTACGGCTCGGCGACTTGCCGTTATTGACGTCGAGAGGGGGGAGCAGGTGATGACCTATGACAATTGTGAGTGATGTTTTATTTCTGACTTGTGAATCTCGTAGTACGTCATGGTTCTCCATCCCGGCAGAAGTGAGTCGCATTTGTAATGTTGAGATATTCTAGAATTTTGTCGCTGACCTTGCTGTATGTACGGGAATCAGGATCAGAGAGGGGGGTTTGTATCGAGCTCCCACCACCACCACCTTGGAGGCGCAGCTATGCCACTGTGCGTGACCTAGCTGTGAGGCTAGGAGCATGTCTCAACCAGTCCTAGTCAATCCCACAAGGTCAGCCAAAAGCTTCTTGAAGCAGTAATATCTTCTGGAAGATGACAACAGCAGGACACTTTCCATGCATGTAGTCTAGTGACACTTGTCTAAAGCTTTCATTAAAAAGTGCACCAATGTTATATCCATGCTAGTGTTATGAGAACATCGAGCGCGTATGAGATAGCACGCGACTTGTTTCGTAATTACTGCGTTGTTGTTGAGAGAACACAATTGAGAAAACATTTTTGCTGGGTAAGGGAACATTTTAAAGCTGATACATTGTTGTTTCTACATCGGTTGAATGTCCCTTAACAATAAGAAAAATAAAGTAATCTCTTTGATGGCCAACGCTCAAGTACGTTAAATATTTCAAAGTACATTTTGCCTCGACTATTTGGTGTTGTATTAGAAATGTACTTTGTTGTAGTATCTTGTACATGTCTGATATCAGGAAGGAGCAATTTAGTGTAGCTGTTTTTGCAGGTGCTTTTAATGGAAGGGACAGAGGCAGTTTGGCAGCTGATCCAATTTGCCCCAACATGGCTGTCTGTAGCTGCGTTAATGGGAAGGTAAATTCTCGGGGGGGTCATTGAAGCCAAGATTAAACTGAGTTTACCTCTTCAGGGTCTCACTCTATTTGACTTGCGAATGCCCTTACCCCTGGACTTTGTTTACGACGTGAGTGATACGACACGCTCCTGGCAGACATGACGAGAATATATTTTTCAAATTGTAGCTGCACAACAGTATCATCCGTGATGTGATGTTTGTGCACAGTAGCTGGCCATTTGTGCGCAGCCATCAGAGTGCAGTTCTCTCACTTTCCGTGGATGGCGTTTGCAAGGTAAAAGAGGAAATTTTCTAAAAGAGCAGTTGTTCGAAATAGCATTTTCTGCCATTGCAGGTGACCACACTGGACAATCGTTACCTGCACTGCTTCGAAGTGGGTCACAGCTCCAACTGCATTACATCCACACCCGAGCCGTATGGCTCCGGAGCGGAAGATGGTTTCTACAGTTGAGACGGAGAATTATCCTTAGAAAACGCAATAACTGAGTCTTTTTCGCAGGTGTACTATTGGTTGGAGGTGACAATATCTCTGGATACATACCGGATATCGGAGTCCAGGAACAACTCCGGGAACACGGAGACTACCCCATCTGGAAGCTTAGGTACTACATAGTATTGGGTACTACGCTTTCCACTGCTTTGACATTCTCACATTAGGTACACTTCCAATGGTGGCTTGCTGTACACTGCTTGTGACCGAGGAACAGTTCGTAGGTACGTTAGTTCTTATAAAACAACCAATTATTAAGAAAAGGGTTTCAGGTATCGACGTTACCCTGATCGGCACGAGTTCCTTGGAGAAGTTTTCAGCCATAAAGGGGATATCCAGGACATGGACATCTCTCCTTATGATGAATGTATCCTTCCCAAACGAGGATAGATTTGCATGGGAACAAAAAAAAGCCTTGACTCATGGACAGATCTGATAACGGCATCGAAGGACCGTTCTGTCGGTGTGCTTCATCTCGGGGCTCCAAATCACGGCTGGACGGAGTATTGTCAACTCTCGTAAACTTTTTCTTTTTGATAGCCGTACGAAATCTCGGTACCACGCATAATTTTCCTCCCTGCAAAGTAGAGAGCAAAAGCTATCAATGATTATCAGTTGGAGCATAAAACTATCCGCCCACGATAAGCGTGTGCTCCATTCAGTGTAAATACCCCTTCTTTTAGCACTTATTCATGGTTCATATGCAACTGTAAATGGCATATTTTTCATCATCATGCGTGACTGGAATAAAGTTTCCATTCTGCACATAATACCTGTTGCTTCTCAGTTGAGGAACATTTCCAGGTGTTCTTGCGTGAATCATTTGTGAAAATATTTTATCATGAGCCCACCTTTCCGAGACTGACTTGTGTTCTCTAGCATCACTACTATTACTAGGACTATTTTATGCCCACCAAAAACAGCTTCGATGGACTCTCAACTCAATTGTGTTGACTCACTGCAAAAATTGGGAAACTCATTTGCTGTAGAAATATGCACTGAATCATTTTATAACGTATGAAAGAAAAAAAAAAACCTGCATGACTGGAGTTGTACACTAAACAAGACGCGATACCTTGGAGAAGTGACCATGCTTTCAGAACCATAGCCGTGGCTCAGTCCAGCACTCGGTTTGTAACAGGAGGCTTTCTTTCCACTTTTATTGAGTAGTTTGAGAACAATATCACGTACAACATTTATTTCTGCTTCGAAACAATACAAACAAACTAAAAAATTAGTACCGTCATAATGGCAACACTGAGTATTTGACGCAAACACAACCACTGAAACACCGATCTTCTGCCATCTTTGTTTGCGAGGTATAACGTTTAAGGCAGGATCCCATAACACGCCACAGATTCTGTCACGAGTGCTGATACCCGATGCATCTGAGAGAGAAAAATGTGTACTTTTCAATTGATACCCGTCTCAAACACAATAAAATACCCTTCAAAACCGCCACAGGAAAATAAACGCGGAGAAATTTGCGTGACTGTAATTTGATTACGCGCTATGTTAGCGCTAGCCGTTGTAGTTACATACCACCAAATGTAGCAGACTTGGGCACACGTCGCGTGTTATGGTATCCGGGCTTTACAGAGTGTCAACATGTTCCTTTGAGGGTGAGGAGGATGGAACAGCACCAATTAGAAATAACATTTGTGAGTGCAGCATGGACCAAAATTTGAGTTTCTGTTTTCTGCAGCACACAGGTTGATGCGAGATTTCTACTCTGAAGGCACTTTGGTGTAAGTGGGGAAGAATGGCGTGAGCCGGGGATTTCCCGGGGGTGCCACGTAAGAACCATCGGCCACTCGTCGGATGACGTAACTCTGTTCGGGCACGGCGTATACCACATCCGCCTCTGGAAGGGTGACAACGGTGAGTTTCTCACCCGTGGCTGGAGACTCTTGGATGTGGCTGCGAGCTTCTGGGAGTTTCACTGGAGCTGCCTGCAAGTTGATGAGATTGACAAAAGTTGCCATTTGTGCTCCTTATGTGCTTTCTTACGTGCTTGGGCAAACCCCGCTCTTGGGAGAGAGGCAATGTCGTGTCTCTACACAGGTCTGGCACTGAGATCCCCGCACAGATTCCACCGAGCACGTGGCAGGTGTAAGTCAACACCACTTTAGTGAGGATCACTGCAAACAGAGCTACAAATAGAGTTTCATTATGGGCCCGTGATAAAATGTTTCCGTCAAAGTACCCGTGTGACGTTCTCCAGTGTATGATGCCAAGCAGTGGACGACATTGAAACTGATAACGGCCACGAGGAAAGAGAGCAAGACGTGGATGGCAACGTAGACTCGATTGGGCCGTCCCTCCGCATCAACTTTTCTCGGAAGGTACGCGCATGTGGCGAAAGAACCAGAAACCAAACAGATGACACCCTGCAGAGCACATTGGCTTTAATGGCTTTTATAGAGCGTCGTAGTTGTCGTAGAATGTTGAAAAAGCGTGCATCTGAGATACAGTCATTTGTATGTGACTGACACTCGCGCTCGTAATATTTTGGCACTGCAGTTAGCTCTAGGGTTAAATTTCTGTCTTATTTTAATTAGATAAATGAATGAAATAAAATTAAACTTCACCAAACACATTTCCTTACCCGAAATCTCTCAAGGTAGATTTTAAAAACCGACGGAAACAGAAATAGCTATCGTCACTACAAACACTAAATAGCCCCGTTTGCTTTCTTGCATTCACCCTTCGATCAGTTTCTTGTCTGAAACTCCAACATGTTGTGGAGCTCCATTTGGGTGCCAGCCGACATGCAGAAATCTCATACAGATACACACGGGTGGTGGAACGTTTAGAGTTCAGGGGGGGGGGGGGACTATGTCCCAGAGATATTTTCAATTAGCCCACTTGAGCCCTTTTCCACCTGGTGGTAATGACGATTTTGCACCCCACCGCCCCCAGGAATATCAGGGTGGAACAATGTACCCCCTGGAGATTCAGATTGTGCCGAAATTTTGCACAGCTATCAATGGTAGCCTAGGTTGTCAAGGAGGCTGAGAGGGTTCGAATCCTACAACTGGCTGAGGTTTTCCAGACGAATGTCAGCATAGTTCCCCTGAAGTCGGCCCAGGACGCAGTTGCTTCGCGGCGCTAACACGGAAAAGAGAAGGAAAGAAACTGGCCAAGTGTTGCTTAACAGCAGCTAATTCATGGTGGGATACCTGGAGAAATGAAGCGCCGGTCTTATCCTTGCAATCATGATCCAGCGTTACGACGATGTCGGCCGCTCCGATGGCCAACAGACCAATTCCGATGATAGTCTGGAACAACGCGAAAACGAAGCAAGCTACGTAACGCCTCGAAATTCTTGGCTGTCCTTTTTGCGTAGTCGCCATGTTTTACGGGTGGGGTCCTTGTGCATTTTTTGGCAAATTTGGCTCGGGGGACCGTCTACGAAATTAGATCCGCAGCACTCTTCTTTTGACAGTGAGTTCACTTTGATGCATATATGACCATCTTTTCTAGGAAACAGGATATAGTTTTGCAATGGGTCTTTGCGATTTCAGTGCGCCCTACCTAGGCCCTACTCTCAGTTAACAGACAAGACAAACAGAATGTCGTCTGCTCCAACGTCGGCAAAAGCAGATGGAAATGCGTGGAATTAACGGACAAACATGGACGACACAGCTTCCAACCTTCAACGCCCAATAATCGAGGAATCGATTTCTTGAGTTGCTTGAAATTTAAAATGCAGAGAGAATTTTTGCAAAGACGACTGAACAACATCGACCAACGTTCTTATTTTTGCCCCAACTGCCCAATGTTGAAGATGAACGAACGCGTGTAACTGCTGGCAACAGTGTGCGTGAAATCCGCTTTTCTTAGTGATATTTCCTCCTTACCCCTATGAAGGAACTCTGTGTATTTACACGTGTGGGAATAATTTCCACCCATGCGGCATACGGACGACATTTCCAAGCATGCTGACGAGACGGGCAGCGAGTATGGCGAGTAGCGACGCAAACTCTCGCCCCGCACAAATAAACATGGCGTGCCAGAGACGCGACCATGAAGACGACATCCTTCGAAATCGACTTGAAGGCTTAGGAGAAGACGTTGGACCTATCAACGATTCGACGCGCTATCTGTATCAGAAAAAACTGTCGCGACTCGTTAATGGCAGCAGCAGCCGGTCGTTGGGACATTTGAGTTCGGATGACAGCGATGCGGACTCGAACGACCTCACAGAACGACGGCGACGGAGATGGACGAAAAGGACGACACCCGACAGGTCTTCGGAGCGGTTGTCGGTACTGCAGAGTCGCGACACCGAAGTTACCCCATTGCTGCACCGGTTCAACAATAGTCTTCTGGTGCATCGGGCGTCAGGTTTGTGTTTGTGGCACAAAATAATACCTTCGTTTCTTTGGGCCCTAGTTTAGGCTTTTTGTTCCTTCCGCAACAAAAATAACAAGTGGAATGGTAGCACAAACATTTACCTGCGCCAGCTGGATGTGTGGTATTTATGTTTATAGTCAGTTTTCGAATACGCGGCGCGGACCATTGCACACCAAAAAACTGCCGACAATTTCTCACCACTTATATCGCATTTATGATGCTCATATGTGAAGCTTTCTAAGGCTGCTTCAAATAGATCTAGGAAATCCATCAGCAAAGAGGGTAAGGTCGTCCATTTATTTCTGTAACGCCTGTCAAGTGGCTTCTCACCCTCCGTATCCTAGTGATTTGAGTCAAGCCATCAAATCCCTAGGGTACGACAGGCATTACACATCGAAGCATCCGCTTCCAAAGCCATAACGATGAAGCGTGCTTATATTTGGGCTTCACTTTGTGGCAAGGAAGCAGTTTATGCCATTTTAATTATGGATGCAAGAACTCGAGGTTTGCGGGAAGCATTCAACCTTAGAAGGCTAAAAAAAGAACATAAAGCCACGTATATGAGCGCGAAGAAACAGGAAATAGCGATGAGAATATAAGTGTGGTGATCCCAATTTGATACCTCTGCATGGCCTATGGGTGCAGGGCAGATAATAGAAAGTTGAACTGTATCTTCCAGACAGCTGTTATCCGTCATGCGTAGAAGAACGTGGTCATAGCCATTGGGTATCGGCTGCGCTTGTCATCACAGTGGCCCTCTTTTTCGTCTTCCTGGGTGCAGCCTACATGGGCGTACGCAGCCAAAAGGGTGACATTTTCTACTTTTATGAAACATCTTGGTGATTGGAGATCCTTTAGTGCTAAAACAAAAGTTTTGCCATTTTGTTGCACAACGAAGCTCTTATTGGTGGATATAATATGAGGCATCACATAGCTTAAACGAGAATCTGTACATGGGGCGATATAGAATGGCTGTAGTTTGGAGATAACTGAAGGTCTTTCGTTGCAGGTGAGCCAGCAAAATCACCGAAACAGTTCAAAACGAATGCACCGTACAACAGTACACTCTGTGAAGTTGACAGAATGGTCAGTATTCTCTCATTCGTGAGAACCATGCTTAGTGCAAGTACAATTTAAATGAACGCGATTTATCCTGCTTAGAAAAACTGTGTTTGGAAAGCGAGCATCCCTCGAGCATTGAAGCTCTCGGACTTGATCCAGAGGAGACTTCAACAGCTGGCCGGTAAGATCGTTTTGGAAATATGAATATTTGGAAAATGGAAATATGTTCCATTTAGGTCAGTTTGAATGCGGTGAAGTTCCTGCCCGGAACATGACTTACAAACAGTGCCTACTTTTTCTGCAGCAAAAGGACAGCACGGTGACGGTAGGCGCTTTTGCTTTTCAATTGCTTCATATTCAACTTCATATCCTTATTGTATAGGAGGAAGACTACAAAAATGCTCTTCTGCTTCTCTCTGAGAATCCCACATGGGGTATCATGTAAGTTTTTGAGTGTTTCAGTCCAAACTTTGTGAAACAAACCTGAATGTAGGCTGTACGACGTCAACGGAGCTCCGTCAGCTTCTCCGGCTCTTGTCCAGACACTGGAGGCTATTGTGGTCGGCAAGTCTTTCATCTGTTGTTTACGGATGGCTTTCTACAGCGTCTTAAACCACATAATTGTTTTAACTGCCAGTAAGTATAAAGTGGCTTTGTTGGATTGGACGGTCATTTTATTTTCCTCTCTTCAGTTGTGTTCACTGTAGGAGGAATGTACTATGGCATCCACTGGTACAGTGCCTATAAGGAGCACCAACGACGCCAGCTCTACGACCTTGTCGAAAAAATCACCAGTAAGTGAGATACCCAGCTAAGGTACCCAATCCGTTTTGTACCCGCATTGTTGTACCCGCAGCGATGGTGAGGGAGCACGCTGACCCCTTTGTGGCACAGGTCCACGTGAGGGACATGGTGATCGCTCCGTCGGATCGGTAAGCCAATCAACCACTTTGGCCTCAGCCACAACAGACCCCCTTGTTTGCAGGCAGCGAATGTCCAAGCTATGGCAACGTGCTGTTTCATTCTTGGAGCAGAACGAGTCCCGCATTAGAACAGAGAGACAACACATTGAAGGAGAAAGTTACGTAGTGTGGAGGTGGCTGCCAGGAGGGGGTCGTTCCAGGGTCTGGCAGGGGAGGGCCTTTGAGACCGGGGGATCCCAGGGACCCAGACATCCCATACCTGCCACCTGTCTCAAGATACGAAACATGTTTGATCCTGATGTGTAAGAAGCTGCGTGTGTTCTGGGGGGAAATTCTAATCTAAGGCATATTTTGGCTCGCAGAGAAGATGAGGCCGATTGGTCCGTGCAAATCCAAAATGCTATCCTGGAAAAGTGTCAGGGCAACAATGGCATTGTACATATGCGGGTAGATACATCATCAAAAGAGGTCAGTGGGTTCCACAACTCTCTCAGTGGGTTCTCTCTCAAAGTGTATGTTTCAGGGTTGTGTGTACATCAAGTGTTCATCACTGGATAGTGCTGGCCAGGCATACCGTGCACTGCATGGCTCGTGGTTTGACGGTAAGGGGCTAATATTTTGTGCTTGAAGGAGAAAAAAAAGCCAATATGTCCCTTTCAGGGAACCTTATCACTGTAAAGTACCTTCGTCTGGAGCGTTACCATGAACGATTTCCAGAGGCCCAGTACTGCAGGGAACCCCTCCAACCGTCCAATGCCCTGCGTCTTTCGTTGGCCAAAGAAGAGGAAGATTCCCTCTGACCTCTTCTTATGCAGCTCCTTTTTTTATTCACTCTCGTTTGGACGCAACAAATAAACAAAACTCATTGTTTTTTCCCCATTTTCATTATCTAGGGGAAATACTACGTTCTAGAATATACTCCAATTAGAATAAAAAGAGAATAAGTTGGAGCGTCACATTAGTGACGTAAACGTTGATACACAAGGTAGAAACAGAAGATAATTACTGGGACATTTTCAAAAAGCGCAATCAGTCTTTAGACCGCAGCGTGAACATTGTGAGGAGAAAGGCAGGTTTTTATTTTAACCACACTACCAAAAAAGACTATGTGGCAGCAAAATGACATTTATTAAAGCCCTCAAAAGACGCTCGGGTAACACGGAGTAAAAAAGCCGTTGCAAGCTGTTTCTTTTTTGCCTACTTTGAATGAGAGGAAAGGCAGGTTCAGCCCGAAGAGTGTTCTTGAACAGCCTTGTTCTGGCGTACTTCCTGAGCGTGTTTTTCCTGAAAGGGATAAATGTGCTTCACCATGTCTAAACACCACATTGATGCTCACCTTTTCCTGCAACCTTTCCTGCAGTTCCTTGTAGATGGCGCAACGCTTCTCCTGGGCTGTTTCCAGCTTCTTCTGCAAGTTATCCCGGCGCTCTTCAACTTGGGCATCCAGCTGTTTTCGTACCTCCGCTATGTGGGCATCCTGCGTGACACACTGCGCTACAACGTGGCTCAACATGGCTAGGGTTGTGTACGCACATGGTTTTTGAGTCTGTCTTGCAGAGCTCCAATCTGAGACTCACGCAGCTCAGCTGCACTGTCCAGCTTCTTCTGAAGATTGGACAGTATCTCCTGCGATTGGGCATCCAAGGACTTGCGCACCTCTTGAATGTGTGAGCCCTGCAATGGAAATCTCTCGTCTCTGTCTTGTCTGGCTTATCCATTGGCAAAGTTACATGTTCCCGAAGCTTATCCTGGATGGAGCGAATGTGAGCATCCCTTCTCTCTTCTGTTGTCTCCATCTTCTTGAGCACGCTCAGTCGTGTGGCCTCCTGGAATTCCTGCTTGGATTCTTCCTTCTTCTGATTCACTCCTACCAAGCGGGTCAGTTTCTCATTTATGCTGTTGAGCTTCAATGCCTCCAGTGTCTGAAACAAAATCACCCCTTCCATATAGGCATAATGGGAGATTGTTTCCAGTGCCAAATCAACACTTTTTTACACTATTCGCTCAGAGATTTAACGGTGTCAAAGAACTATCGCAGTGTGGACGCGTCGTCTGCTTTTACACGTTTATTCCGCGTTCAGTGCAGTAAGGGGAACCGAATAGTATCGTACCATCGCGGCACAAGTGATCTTCCGGTGCATATACGCAAGAATTACGGAAAAGAACCATCAAATCCCAACATTGGCCCACGTGTTATTCACACTAGAATGGTGACAGTCCCGCCCCCTATAGGTCGATCTCGCAGCGAATGAACCTGAACCTGAGCGAATACTCCGACGACAGTCGTCAAAGGATATGTGCAGCAGCAATGGGTGAAATTAAAGATTCACAGTGGAGTGCAAAACATCTTTGGGCCAGCAGTATACAGTGCAGGGGGGTACGACTCCATTTTGCTGGCGAGTTATCTCGTGAAATTATTGTACATGAGATAGTTACGCCAATCCGACTCACTCGAAAGGCAGGCACTGTAAAGCAATCTATTCATTCCACAGTCTGAGGCCTTCCTAATTTCTTTTAGGATTTTGGCAAAGTCGCTCACAACATTGCTCGTCAAGGCAAAACTACACTGCATACTATAACAAAACAAGTCTGGTACGTAGTCATCATGTGCCAGACGTTAATGGCACTAAGGTGACCCCAAAGATCCTTTTTACAGCATCAGCTGTACAGTGGAGGGGTAATCCTTTGGTAGGCGTCACTATTTCAAAGTTGGCATCACCGCATTATCGAAAACGGGAAGGCAAAGCAAGCCGCCTCACTAAACCAACAAAGTTCATGAGGTCTTAGGTTAGGTCAGTGCCTTGCCTCTGCGAATCCGTTTTGATGGGGAGCGAGGCTAGCTGTCACAGCCACACTATTAAACTAACCTAAAGTGTCGTAAATTGGATTGTATAGATCTAGGTTAGTTTAGTGTGGCTGTGACAGCTTGACCTGACTTCCCACGTCTGTTTTCGATAATGCGGTGAAGCCAACTTTTAAATGGTGATGCCTACCAGAGGAATGCCCTTTACAGAGATTGCGGCATTCGCATGTCCGCACAAAACTCTTATCGCAGGTGCAGTCAGCGCTGGGAGTAACAAGGAGAATCCCGCCAGTTTACTACGCAGCGCATGGAACAACTAGACAAGCCCCACTCGTTGCCACTTGAATGTACACTCCGTACAGCTCCACACAGAAGACGTTGCACAAGACTATGTCCTCCGTAAGACATCACTTCTGTGTCTTTCCGAGACATGGATGAAGATTGAGAGACCGATACAAGTCGGCGGCTTCAAGTGCTGCTACGGGGTGCGTCGGCAAGGGCAACCAAGCGTCCGGAGTTGCCATTTACCTGCATGCCAGAGTACTAGCTACACCACTTGAAGTCACTCTTCCTGGAGACGACGTCGGAGAAATTTGTTCCTTCTCACAGGGCTCATGGTGGCTGTGTGCTACTTCTCGCCGCGCGTTATCGCACGCTGTGGATTCCAGACAAGTATGTCACAAGCTATACCATCTATCCCAGTAAACCATATACGTCCCAGTGACACCTGCGAGAGATCCCATTTTGGATATAAGGATATCCCACGGGACATCCAGGAGACCAGGATTTCGGCACTTTTTGTAGATCCCAGGAACATCCCTACGATGTCGCCATGAGACATTTGGGCGAATATGGGATGCTTTTCAAATGTAATAAATCTTATTCTAGTTTCCACGCCATACTTTTGCTTGATACATCAGAAGGGATGACGACACGGGGTTATACCTACCAAACATATGTGAAGGGTATTTAAAGGTGCTTTCACTTTACCTAAAATAAGAGCTGACTCTCTTTTTGGCCCCTCCACCGCGTACGCGGATTTGGAGAGAAACCAGAACATTCGCCATAGCATCTGTTGCCGAAATTGCCGGAGCAAATGGTTGTGCACGTTTATTATAAGACTTTGGGGCGTTGACACTCATTTGTAATGGTGAGGGGGGAGGGGTGCATCTTTGCAATTAACTCATATCTGCAGACTCAAGGCATACCCAATGACGTTTCTGGCATTCCTTCCTATCCAATATTGTGTTTTCAATTCAGGCTATTGTCTATAATGTGGTTACCTGCTGAGTGGAGCTGCAAAAGTGATCGAATTCCTCTGTTGCTTGTCGGGCGTTACGCACAGATAAATACGCTGCACGGCCAGCAGAACGCGAACGATAGATATATAACGATTGTATTTGTTCCCCCATATCTAGTTAACTTTCACAGAAGTTTTTGCTTGCTCCGAGCACAAGAAAAAAGTTGCCATCGAAACATATGTCAAGCATCATATATTGACTCGTATATCTCCAGGCGACGTCCTGGCGACATCCCACTGACGTTCAATCAGTGCCCAAAATTTGGTATATACTGGATCTTGCACGGATACCCCTGGGATCTGCAGGCTGCTGCTTTTCAAACATCCAAAGCGCGACATCCTACAGACGCACATGGGACATCTGTTATTTACTACGTAAAACCGAAACGCGATTGTTGTCCCGGGATGTCCCGCAGATATCACATGGATGTCCAGATATTCAGGACGTTCACGACCTTGTAGAGATATCCCAGGGATATTAGTGGTTTACTGGTTAGGGTCACTAAATAGGGGCTGTAGTACCATGCACCCAATGTACCTTTTTTTTTTTTTTTCAACGCTTCCGCGCATGCTCTGTGACCCTGACGGACCCGAAGAAGGTTAGGTTAGGTTCTTTGCGCCAATCGTGTTTCGCTGGACAGCTGCTAGGATACGACGTCCATTACCCTACGTGATACTGTGTGAGCGGACGTGCTGCACGAACAGTAACGACACACCATCAGTAGCGTTGCTTAGGGGGAATTGGGGCGCTCATTTCAAGGCAACACGGCCTAGCACTCAGAAATTGACGTTGGTAAACGGACTGAAGGGGAGGGCTGCGTTCCACGAATGCCTCCTACTGAAAGAAAAATAGGACCGAAGGTGGCGTCCCTTTGATGGATCCCCTCAAGACCTTGTTCGCGCCTAGCTTCTAGCGTAGTTCAACTCGAGACGAGTTCAGAAAATCCCAGTGCTCTTTGCGCACGCATTGCATCCTGGGCGCTTGAATCCTTCACATTTCGTTTTCGCTGACCTTGACACGTTATGGACAATGGACCGGTTGGGGAGAAATCGGAACGGTTTGGAGGTTTCTTTCGTATTAGTAAACTCCCACAGTTCAAAGCGACGCTAAGCACTCTGGGATTTTCTCAACTCTTCTATTGAGCTAAGCTGACACACCTCCCCACTGACTTCCAGGGTGCGTCATCTGAAGGGACAAACCAGCCACTCTCTCACTCATACACACATTCATACGACGGGATCGACGCGAGCGGCAACTGTTGAACATGAGAGAAGTGATGTTCTGAGGCTTTGTATGTATGTTGTTCCTGCCTCAGAACAGCAGTTCTCTCAAGAGCAGTACCAGCCTGTGATCTACCTGGGACCTCACGCTGACGCTACAGGGGAACGCTCGCTGATTTGTCCAGAGAAATGTTGTCAGCTGTTCGGGGTTCTGAAAAAGCATTGCTCTTTGCCGCTTACGGCGGCAAAGGGACAGGGAGCTGACCCCCACTGACCGGCGAACCAGAACGCGTTCCCCCTGTAACGTCATCAGTGAGGTCCTCCTCGTTATACCCGGAGTGAGGGTGAACGCGCTGTGACCACGACCATCTCTATAATACACGACCATAACACTCGCCCGTTCGCCTATGCGACTTCCGTCCGCGCCTCGAGGAGCGGAAGTGCCGTATTTACGCGCGGAGCGCCCGCCAGGGGCGCCACTTGCAGGACCCAGAAGAGCGTTTGTTGTAGCTCAGCTGTGTGCAATATGAGTGGTCCTTGTGGTTAATTCTTCGTGCGTACATGTTTGTGTATTGTCGCAGGTTCTCTGTTCATGTAGAGCTAAGAGTTCTGAAACGAAATACTCAGAAATACGCTGTGCTCTGAAGCGTAGGTGGCATGTAAAACTCGCGCACTATGTGCCGTACATCGTACACATAAACTTGGCAGCAGCACCTTGTGTGTTGGGCCAGTTATCATCAGACTTTACGTTTCACGTGAGAGGCGTTCCGTGACAGGGCAGTTACAGAGAATGGGTGAACGCGACCGTAAGAAGAAACTGTTCCTGGCAAAGAGATGACTGACACCTGTTACGACGTCCAACAGAATTTGTTGTATAAGCAAGCACTTCAGTTTTAAATTAGCAGTTGTTTGTTTTGTTTTCCTACTTATTGGTCTCTTTTTATTTTACTTTTACACTTTTTTTTTCTTCTTTTGCGGTTTGCCATTACAATGCTCTGCTAACCTTTATTATGCTGTTCGGATAGAAGCCACTCTGAGAATTTTTCTTGATGGTGGCTTTTCTGCGACGCTACCTTTTGGTGCCTTTTTTGTGTTCGTTTTGCACTCCTGGGAGATGCAAGGCTGTGTAAACTTCGTGATCACTAAACGTAGGTACCGTAGCCACGGTGCCACGTCCGAGAATTTTGCGCTTTGCGCCGATGCTAAAGTCTTCGGGCTTGAAATGCCGAGAACACGCAGAGTTCGAGCTAGCATGCAGGCGAAAAACGATTTTAGATGGAGAGTTTTTCGCTCTTGTTGCAGACAATGGTCGCGGCTGATTACTTTGTTGTACGAAGCATCTTCATCAAATTTAATGCAAGCCTTTGCTCATCGACACCAGTGAAGATGCTGTTCTCCTCTGCGAATCTGATTGTACGGCCGAACACAAGAATCCTAAGTGATGCAGTCAAAAACTTCTAATATTAAAATTACCGTGATAATCTAACAAATAAATGCTATTTTTCCTTGCTGACTCGTTGTTATGTTCATCGATATTTCTGTAATTCCAGATGACATCTTCATCACAGTATTTATGGTACTAGTTACGGCATTTAAACAATGTATATTTTATATTTAAATACTCCTATCGAAAAGTATTTATGAAGAGTATTTAAACACCCCTTTCAACAAAGTATTTTGTATTTATATTTAAATACTCAAAAAGTGCATTTATGTCCACCCCTGGTCGGAGGCCACGGTTCATTATTCGTTTTTTAAGAGAGATGCGTAAAAGGTACTCAGCTATATTAGATGCACTGGAGACAAACACTGTCCACCGCGTGAAAAATAGCAAAAACCAAACGCGAATGACGGCAGCAACGGTATCCGCATAGCATGCGTCGTCTGCCGAGGGTCCCGTATTCAACGCCACAAACGCGCGGCGGCCGCTTGGCGAAACTACATCAGTGGCGCTGGGGCTATGTGCGAGTGTGATGGTCGTGGCTGTGACATGTCTATGTGAGTTTTTTTCCTGGGAAACAAATTGCACACATCAAAGCCTTTCCCACTGTTCGGTAAAATGACACACACACTTTCATTAGTTTTTGGATGGCCCTATGTAAGGAACACGCCACCGCTCGCTTAGTTCTCTTATTGCGATCAACCAATATTTCAGTTTGTGCTGCTCAAACGGCAATATCTTTTTTGCCTCAAGGCAATCAGGAACGCGAGGATGCATCATTGGTGCTTGTCTTTTGTAATCTCGTGTACGAGCTTTCGAGCCGTTATTCGTATACTAAGGAGATCGTTTCCATGAAAGTGAAATATCCTTGTGTTTGAAATTGCTCGTTACAAGCGCACTTTGTGGTGTTGCCTTCTAAACACATCACAATGCATCCCATCTGGAAATAAACTTACGGTTTAAACGACAAACTATTCAATAAAACACTACTTTGGACTTGTACCGTAGCGAGACGATGAGAAGGCTAAAAATCCTACGTCGGGTTTTTAGAGATGCAAACTATTCAACTCGGAAAGCACCGCTAAGATTTTATGCGTGACAATCTGTGAATTTTTGAGCCAATTTTGCACGCCAGCAGTCCTCTGCAAGCATGTGATTTTTTCTGCGTGTAGTAGATCCGTGAGCATTTATGCGAAAAAAGACGAACCTGCCTCCGTTCCTCAGCTTCTTTGAGCTTCTTGTCGATATCTTCCGCAGAAAGACTCTTGGGAGTCGTCTTCGGTATTGGGCTTTCGATGCAGGGATCCGCCAGTACCAGTTCATACTTCATTCCACCTTTACTTTCTTCCGTAGCGCGGATTTCACTCGCTAATTACAAGCATACATAAGTTGAAAAGTACACTTGCAGAGAAAGAAATCAGTTGCTACCATCATGGGGAACCAACAAAGAAGCTCGTGCATGTCTACTGCAAAAAAAGAAAAAAAAGCAGCAGTTGTATTTCCATGCGGGGCGTCATCGATCGTCCAGCGAATGACTCAGAGGCCGTCTAGACGGCGGAGGCGCCACCGAATCATCCCATCTTCAACACATGTTACGGTAACGAGGTCCTTCAAAATATCTGTCTTTGAAGAACTCACCAAAGTGTGCGGGGCCAGTTCTTCGTGGCGGCCGTACCAGAGGCTTCAGCACCAAAGGCTGTTTCTTTGGCTCTTTAAACGGGAGACACAAAGCTCTTTTACCCAAATATGGTTGAAAAATAGATGTTCACCCCCCCAAATTCAATCAATTCGTTGCTGATGGGCGGATAAGTTCCAAGAAACCACAACGGCATTTTTCGGGAGAGTGCTAATTTTCCCACCATGTGCACGTGCGTGTCTTTGCTCCCTACAAAATCCGATGGACCCCTCGAGAGATGGGAGAAAAAAATGAAACAAGACTGATTAAGAGGAGCACTCTGGTGAAACTAATTTAAAAGGAAGGGGATTTCATGGAACCCGATATCTGAGGATTATTTTTTTCAAATATTTCAATCGCGAGAGCCGAAAAAGAGTCCCGGCAAGGAACAATGTGAAAACACTTACCCAAGGCCGCTTTGCACGATTGGCAAAAACATCGTAGAAAAGCGTTCTTGACCAATTCTGTCACAATGGAAGGCACGAGCATCGTTCACGTCTTGTGGGAAGAACCGTACGTACTGAGTGTGGACGCAATCCACCAGGGCGGCGCTACAGCCGACATATCGAACGCTCCCTAATCTCCCTCTCATAAAAGTCTCTACGTGTCCAGGGATCGGAACCGTTATATTTTTCCTTTCGGTTTGGGTTCAGGTTCAGCTCCGCAGCAGCGCAAAATATCGGTTCGAACCGGTTCATGAAAGTGATTCTTGAGCAGACTGACATGAGCTAGAAGCAGCAAGCACATCCTTACGATTCTCAAATAACACACTTTTGTTGTTGCCGGCACAGCAGTGGTTCACAGATGTGCATTTCACCCATCAGGGACTGGCCCTTATTTTCACACGCCCGAAATGAGAACAGAATTGGAGTTGCTGGACGACAAAAATCGCGTACAAGGAAGCCTACAACTGCGAAAAGGAAGAAGTCCTTTCTGGCCACATATAATCTGCAAGTGTGCCTCCATGGGCGTTTCGTTTACTGTTTTTCTTATGGAAATATTATAGCAAGCCTCGGTTTAGTCAGGTTTTAGCCCGACGTAATTCAGCCAACCATACGGGTTGCAGTTTTGTTTTCTTCAGGTTTAGAACTTGTTTGGCAACGCGCTTCAATCCGCTATGGAAATCGTAGTTTCACATTACGTCTCAATCATTTCACGAACCGGTAGCCGCAAAATGTTCTTTTCGTTCAGTTCCGGTTAGATTTAATGCCAGAAGAAAAAAAAAATGGTTCGGTTCAACGAAAAATACGGGTTGTTAGCGGTTCCGACCCCTACGGCTTTCGGCTATCGTTAGAGCGTGGATAACGTTGGCGGCATCGGCGCTGCATGGTTCAGATGTCTGAAAATGTTGTGGCTTTTAGTTGTGGTAAAGAACGGTCCATTTGGAAACATTTTATTCCTCGTTGAGCACGGGATCGAAAATCCCAGTTTGGGACCTCGAATGTTCTTTATTATTGTCGGCGGTTTCTTTTTCGCTTGGACCAGCCATTTGGAATCACCTTGAGGAAGTAGACAAAAAGCGTGATAAGAAATATGTATGTTCCACTCGAGGAAAACCATTTTAATTTGCTCATCAGTGTGAGCACCCACACGGAGCTAAAACGCCTAATCAAAAGCGGATTTTTATTGGGCGAAACAAGTCAATATCGTTCCTTTACTATATTCCCGCGCTAAATATTTAGAAATTACATATCCGCCGCAATTTTTCATCGATACCAGAAACCGTGGGTATTTACAAAGGCCATCTCCAGCATTTATCACCTGACCGTCGATTGCCTTTTTCTCGATACGGGGATGGGATGAAGAGGAACTCGGGTTTTATATAAAAATCGAGAGGAACATTCTTGACGCCACCTTCTGAAATTATCACGGAAAGTACCAAAAGGAGGTCCAGCAACTCACGCTGTCGGCTGTACAGTTAATTATTTTTATTCCGGTATTAATCGAAAGATCGAACTCATCTCAATCATTAACGTAGCCAGCAAAATATTTCGGGGAGGGAGTTGAACGTGAACCTCCTCTCTGACTACGCCGCTGTCTCGTGTATATCGTACGCTGACCGGAAAGAGAGTCATGTTGATCACCGCCATGAGAGGAACAACTGATTTCTTTTGGATGTCAGTTTGCAAATGAGAAGCACTTACGTTCCGGCGATCCAACTGCATCTGACAACGAAACGTGTCAATTAGGTCTTTCAAGAGTGAAATTTATTGGTAGACAAAGGATATCGGCGGGCAAGAAAATGTTCCGTATAGGCAGAACAAAGGTTTACAAAGAATGCGTTCTCAGGTCTAAACTGCGCCCATTGCAACATTAACCACAGTACGGAGTGATCATATATAGCCTACCTGAAGCTTCCATGTTACGCAGGTTGAGAGACAAAGGCACTCTAAAACAAACAGGGAGCAAAACTCGTTGTAACAACTTTATAGCTGCCGCCACCCACACACTGTCGGATGGATGATGGCTAGTGGCTTTCGGCGGGCTGTGGATGGATGGCTGCAGATGGCTGGATGAGTGGATTGTAGTGGCACAGGCTATCGCTGTCCAGCGGCCATCGGCCCATGCCCAGCTTATGGTGGGCTACCCCCCCAGCTCAAAGGGAAAAACCATACCACGCCAACTTTCAATCGTGCTTTCAATGGAAGAATAGTGGGGAATAGGCAGGACTGGAGTCGTGTTGATTATCGCGGTTCCGAATCATTCTCTCCATCACGAAGTGACCAAGTTTGAAATGTAAGGAAATAGCTCTCCATTTCATTCGGGGAATATGCGTGTTATCCTGAAAAAGCTCGGAAGTTACTCTGTTGTAAGCGCCAGGAGGGTATCGAGAGGAAGGGTGAAGACACTCCTACCGGGGGAAGACGCAAGTGATGCCACAGACCCAGAAATCACGAGAGTTTGGGAACGGTTTCCCAAGATTCTGCGCCGTCGAACGGCTGATCCGGAACATATTTATCACGTACACAGTGCTGCTGTAGGTAAGGCATTCATACATGTTGTGTCGAGCCGTTATTTTCTAATTGATGCATCGCGTATCCTCAAGTATTTCGAGGCGTCGAGTGCGTTTGCGTGCGCTATGTTTTCTGAGAACGTTAGAAATTGCTCTTTTGCTGTTCAGAGCTATTGGTGAAGAACGTAAACCCAACTTCAGAAGAAGCCCTCATTTTCGAAGCAAACCCTGGGCCAGGTGTTCTCACGAAAGCTCTCCTAGAAGCTGGCATACCGCAACTACGTGTCTTTGAGAAAATCCCTGTATTCGTTGGACATCTTGAGGTACTTCCCAGTGGCGCATTTTTCTTCAGGGGGTCCAATTGATGTATGTTGACAGCTGCTTAAGGAACAGTACCCATCACAGCTGGATATCGTACGAGAAGATTTCCTCCGCCTTGCTAGCATTTCTGCGAGTGACGAATATGGAGTTACTGAAAGGACGAGCCAGCTTCTCAGAGGTGTCCCTCATTTACCCTGGAAGAATGGTACATGAGGAGACATGGCATGACATGGGACACTCACAATAATACATTTCCCCTCTCTAGAACCAGTGGTGAGGGTAGTTGGAACATTGTCCCGCAAGAAAGAAGTCACTTTCCTGCGCTTTCTTCTGCACGTTTTGCCTCAGCGAGCATCCATTTTTGCAGTAGGGCGAATTGACTTCCTCCTCTTCATTTCCGGGCTGGAATACACGGTGAGGTTCTTTACAGGGCTTCTCGTCCTGCTACACATTTTTGTCTTCCGTTTCTGTTTTTGTTTAAGAGCTATTTTCAATACCGGTTCTGGCGTGCACTCAGCAGAGTCACGTGGAATGGACCTGCAAAGCTCTACAGCTTATAAAAATGTCACCATTAATGTTTTGTTTCCAAATCTCTACACGAGGAAAGTCATTGCCTCTGCTCACCGCATAGTAACTGCGTGCCCGCTACATAAATTAACGCGAGAGTCAAAGCCATTGGATGCATCTTGCACATATTTCTTTCCTCTTTTTAAATTGTGCGACACAAGTTTCTTGTACTGTCTGGCTGGATAACGTAAACTGCAGAGAAGTACGAGGGTGAGTAAAATATTAGTTTCAGAGCCACGGCCGCACCAAAGTCTGTCCGACAGAATTGGCTCGTATGACCTTCCTTTATATAAACCTCCTCCACAAAGTCTCAAAAAATGCTGACCTCCTTTCGTGCAAACCCCTCGCAGCACCTGCAGACCTTGTACTATCAACCAAAAGAGTGGTGACATCCACCAGCCTGAATTTGCTTTCTGATAATGGATATTCTCGTATTTTTGTTCTTTGCGGGGTTAGATAACATTTAGAGCTTTCGGTAACAAACCCTTTTTATTCCACTTTATTGCCAGATTCATCACACTTTGTCGAGGAGTCAACGTCTGTGGTGGACTTTTTTTAATGCGCAACTAAGATGACCAGTGATGGGGAATGTACTTTATTTTAATGGGAAACATTTTTTGTTTCACGGAAGAGATATTTCTGTACTGCGAGAGAATCTAAACGAGAATCTTGACCTTGCTGTCACCTCTGTGTTGGTCACAGACAACTGAATGGTGTGCCAATCCAACATAAGAAGGGTAGCGTCAGAAGGGTAGAATGCGACCAGTTTCAGAAACAATTGATGGCCGACTACTATCACCAGTCGGCCAGAGGAGCAACAAGGAGGAGAGGTCAAATTCTTTTGCTCGACGAGTTTCTCAAAAGGAACAGTTTTGAGCTCAAATTTTTATCTCAGATTTGGTTCTGGAAATTCTTCAAGTACATCACCACCAGCAATGAGGTAAAGTATCGCCACTGGCAATTCAACTCCCCATTCATCATGTCTCAACAAAGCTGTTGAAATTGTCAACTTTCTACTGTACTCAAAGTACCCATCTCCCATAAAGAGCTGGTGGAAAAATAGCGTGTGTGCAGGTGGTTAAATTGGGAAATAACCACGCACAAATTATGCCATCTGTATTGGTTCAAAACCATGAGCAAGCACTAAACAGCCTAGAAGCAAGCAATGCAAGCTAGATTTCAAAGGGGTAAATTCTTTCAAGTACTTTGCTATTGTACTGAGTGTACAAAGTTAATTTGCAGTATGGTGTACCGTACCTGAGTTTAACTACAATCTTGGAGTACCTTATCTTGCAACACGTCATCCTCGGTAAATGTTCAAGTTTTACAGCGCATAGAAGCGAGACTCACCAATGGGAGAGGGCTTTACTAGGGATGCTTTGTATCACCCATAGAAGTTTTCCTCGAGTACTTTGGGGTGCACATCTGTCAACAACCCCGCGGGCTTTGATGAATAAAGTTTTGCACGATCACATACCTCGCAAATTTTGTAGCCTGGCTCTGGAACCCTTAATTAGTGCAAAATTTCTCATTTCTTTATCTTGTTTCCTCAGTACATAACATCAACCAATAAAGACTTGAGGAGATATCGTGGCATCAGCGTCCTCTACAAGTTGTTTTTCGACATTCAAGTCATAGACAAAGTAAGCAAGTGCGAGACATTCACTCTGTGCTACATTCACTACCTTGCATGGTTAAAATCTATGCCATCCCCGTCACACTGCCAGAGCTTGTTCCTGTCCCAATACAAATACGTTGTCCCAGCATTGGTTCCCAAGGGTGGAAATCAAGTGCATCAAAGACTCACCCGCCTTGTCTATAGCATTTCCATATATGTACATATGGAAATGAATCCTGGTTTATGCAACGAATGACAATATCAAATCAAGTGCTCAAGGTGTCTGACATTATCGAGAGTCATCTCGTAGAAGGGCGCGCTGTTTCTGTTCGGCATCATCAATTGAACAACTGATCCTATTGGAAAAGGTGATCCAATTCATGGAGAAATCACCAGCTTCTGTGGCAGGACGACTGCTTTCCATAGGTTTTCCGAACGAATGTCGGACAGGACATGTACTAACCCCCTGTCTCCATGTGTGTCCATAATTGCTTCGCAACACTAACGCGAAATCAGATGAGAAAAAATCGGAGTAATTTGGTTGTCACAGACTACCAGTAAAGTTCCGCTTTGATCATCTTGCGAAAAAACTGTAAACGACAGGAACATTGGTGGGGGAGAACTTTTCTCTAACTTTTAACTTGACTCATTGTTTTTGCTTTTCTGCTAACCTCGCCGGAGCTACCACCTTGAGCAAAATTGATCTCACGACAGCTTCCGTCAGATCCCCATTGCACTAGAAGACGTGACCAAAATGGCTCTCTTTGAATTCACGCGGATGCCATTTGGACTGTACAACGCGGCGAGACATTTTAACTATTCATATATTCTTTTCTTACGTCGAGCGGAAGAACGTGCCGAGCACTATCTTCGCTCGCTTATTGGCTGATCACCCGCCGACAGCCGACGCCACGCCATCAGCCCCGACAGCTGACTACCGCACTATCTTCCATCGCTTCGTCAGCCCTTCTCTGCGACACGTCCCGAGGTTCAACCCGGCCAATAGGAGTACGATCTACAGGGTGTCCCACAAAATGTGTCATTGAATTCGCCACCTAGAATCATGCGGTCAATAGCATTTGTTCTTATTAGGTTTTTGCCACCTCCTAATGTGAATGTCATGTACTCCAAGTTTAATTATGTAAATATTTGCGAACTGAACTCGGAAATTTGCCAAGTAAAGGTCACTTTTTTACCCCACCAATATGAAGAGCGTACCGAATTCACTCAAATTCATAATAATTCACAGTGATATTCACGAGCTATCCCATCGGAAAAAACTCACTTGTTATCGCCCTCCTCCTCCTCTCTCTCTCATCATCGTCATCTCCCACACACTCACCGTAATTCTGGCGCTCGTTGGCCTTTGTGCCATTAAACTTACCTGCTGAGTTCTTTGCGCTGTCTGCAGGCTACAGTTCCCCAACACGACATGTCCTCTCCGTGCCTTCTCGGAAGGCCATTCTTCATTCCAGAGTCTTTACCCCCTACAGCGGCCCTCATCCCGTCATCAAAAGGTTGACTGTCGTCAGGATTCAGAAGGAACATATCGTCAGTATTGACTGACTGAAGCTCGCTTATTTGGAGAACGTGCCTACTCCTCGATCTTCGTCCCGCTCTTGAGTTCTTGAGACTAAAGCCCCCGTCCTATTCAGTCTGCGTCCAGACATTCTATCGGTTTTCTCTCTGAGTCGCAATAAACACTTCTTCAGTTGTCTTTATGGATAGCTCCGGAGCTGTGCAGTATTGTTCATATTTTGACTTAATGGAGCAACTGGGTGACAAGGGATGTTCCACGCCTCTAATCAAGTGCCTCAAATCCCATCGAAGGTAAAGTGTACCGGAACGCCACTAGAACAAGACATTTATCATGAATGCACATGAAGCAGAACACTTTCGTGTTATTGGATATTCGAGAATACCGCGCAAGATTTCACCCAACGTGACATCCCCTTGTGTATTTCAGGTGCCTCGACGTTTATTTCTTCCTCTTCCTCCAAAGTGGAAACCAAAACCAAACAATGTAGGCTTCATGCCCTTTGATGGTACAACGATCGAATTTTATTGCCACGTTCATTTGTTCCAGGTGGCAGTTGACCATGACAACTTGTTTCTTGTCCGGCTGACTCCACGAAGCGATTTGTTCGAGCTTCTCACTCCTCCGGAGCGTCTGCTAGAGCTGGTCTTCTTTATTAGGCAGAATATGGTCAAGCGCACCGCATATGTCATACCCACCCTTGAGTGAGTTGACAGGTCCCGCAAAATATTCTCTCATATCTTCTTGTTCCAGGAAATGGATCCCCGGCTGTGGTCCTCGACTGATACACTGCGGAGTGAAAGTGTTTAGCAGGATGGGGGATTTAAGCCCTGACCAGATGCTGACCCTCTTCCAGCAGTTTTCCGCGCTGAGCGAATATCAGGACTCGCCATTCATCGCTGCCGTAACTCGGGAAATGCGGGAGGAAGATCCATCGTACCCAGAGTTATAAGAGTTTCTCACGAGTTGATCTGTGAGAGAATGGTTTTCATAAATTGCATTGTGCCACGCAGAAATATAATCATTGAAGAGATAGACCCCGACTCTTTGGAAGAGAAACTAGCTTTCGGAACTCCGGATGGTTTACGTTGTTTTCAAGGAGATGACCCTTCGTAGGAGGCTGTTTTCGCTGCCACGCCTCCTTCATACGCAGCCTATCGCAAAGGGTTTATTCAGATGATGTTATCTGTAGGAGACCGCCACTGTTGCTAGCAGGCAGATGTGCTGTTAGGTCCCATCCAAGCAGTCACCGTATATTTGATGTTATTGCGCTGTGTGATTTGGGAACATAGCCTACAGCGTGGTGACGCCAGTGAATACGCTGGATGAAATCTGCGGGAGGTCACTGGTATGCGTTTGTCTGCTCATCGTAGAAGCTAAAGTGACGCAATTTTTCTTTGTACTGTTGTTCATGCCCCTATACAAGCAGCTGGATGCCGCTGCTACTCATCAAAGGCGACTACACCGCAGTAACTCTACTCAAGTCCCGAAATCCATCTAACTTTTTACGAACAGAACTCGGAAATTTGCATAGTAAAGGTGGCGTTTCTTACCCCATCAATGTGCACGGAGGGAAATAGTCCAACATTATGCGTTTCGTTTGTCCCACTGCCTAGCACTCGTTCTGAGTCCGACGAAAGGATGTTTCCCACATACGGATAGTAAAAAAAGACAGTTATCGAATCCGCTGGGATCATGCCTTCCCTCTCGCCCTTTCAAGGACTGACTGAAACTGGCCGAGCGCTAGGTTAGTAGGTAGGTTGTTTGCGTTCGCGTCATCTTTGGCTATTTTGTCCGATGGGATAGCTCCTCAATATCCGTGTCAATTTGATAATTGACACGGATATTGAGGACATATTGTGAGTAAATTCGGCACGCGCTTCACATTGGAAGAGTAAAAAAGCGACCTTTGGCAAATTTGAGAGTTCAGGTCGTAAAAACTGACATAATAAAACTTCAGTTAGATGATATTCACACCAGGAGATGGGAAAAACTGATAAGATTAAAAGCCGTTGACAGCGTGATTCTAGGTAACCAAGTTTTTTTATTATAATTTAATGACAAGTTTTCTTTCCTCCCTCTCTAAGGATATCAGAAATATATGACACCGGAACCTTTGCCGTGACGCTGACTGTTTTCGGGTCTTTAAATGGGGCTTTAGTTTAAGGAGCTGATGGGGGAATAAAAAAGAGGTCGTCAAATGGCTGTCCACTGAATATGCAGTGCTTATACTTTGGCAAGTCGATTTTCGGGGACCCAAGTGATCGTCTGTGTCGATGATGGCCCTACCACTGACATAGACTATTTGAAAGATGGTGGTGGTGATGCTAATGAAAGGTGTCGGCCTCACATAGGTGGGCAACGTCACCACTAACGCTCTGCGGGTACCTCCCAGTTTCGACGTCGACATGGCCATGCAGCCAATGACAAATCGGGCTTCGTTAACAAAACGGCTATAGCAATGACGTGGTCTTTGTAGTCTGTGTCCAGGATGGACCTACCACTGACTGCAGCCACCTATAAAAGAAAGCCAGCCAGGCTTGCAGCCGAGGCTGCCCGTGCGGCTGAGGACAAATCGGGCTTTACCTTATGTAAGCCCAAACGTACGTGTCGTATGCAGGTACAAAAGATGTGAAAACCAATGAGTCGCCTTGGAGACTTGGCCTGGGCGTAAATCATTTTACACCTTTATTTGCTAAAAAAAAAAAACACCCTTTTCTATTCCGCAAGGAGAGCATTACTAAAGGTGTAATATTGACATACACCACGTTTTATCCAATGTCGATCATTAAGGGTGTAAAGTGGGGTGTTGAAACAGGTGTTTACCGTCTAATACACCCACCCAATTTGGATTGGCAATATGGTGTTTTATTTTGTGAGAGAAAAATTATGCTGGTTTCACAGCTCCGCTCAGCAAGTAATCACATTATAGACGATAACCTGAGATAAAAACAGGGATGTTAGAAATTTAGCTTATGATCTTTGACATTCCCGTCACCGTTACGAACATGATCCATCCGACACGCCAATATAGGCTACTGAGGTTGCCCGAGGTACCCTCGGTACTCATGTTGGCGACACATTGCGCTCGGGTTGGAAGTCTGCCGTGTTCACGGTGCTGAGTACGTCCAATTATATGTGTCGACCACTGGTCTCGGCATTTGCTAGCGAATAATTCCATCATAAAATACTCCCCTTTTAAGGGTGTTCTTGTTTTGAAACGCCCATTATAACGGTGTTTTATTAGAAATACAGTTAACTAAAGGGTGTATTAGAAAACACCCATCATTTGAGTGTAAAGGCAACACCAAAAAGGTGTGCGCCGTGGGACAAGCCATATACACCAAAAAGGTGTAAAAAGTTTACTGAGCGCATCCCGGTCGTGGCTCAGAAAGATTGTAAAAGAGAGTACCTGGAACGAAGTACATTGAGCGCGTTGGGTAGAGGACGTCAGGAGTGAGACTGCGTTTCAGTTTGGGAGTGAGACATCGCTTACTCGACTTTGTTTACTCTACCGGTGTCGTCGATGGGGGTTTTATGAAGGAGCACGGAGTACTGATCTATTTCCCCCTTAGCGTGCGTCCAAGTGCATTTTCCACTATTGTCTCCATGAAAATTAGAATGGAGGGCTTCCCTCAATTTATTGCACCCAAAATCAGTTCCCGTTCACGTCATCAACAGCCTTTGTTTTCCTATCCTTCACGGTAGTCATTCTTTGAGTGACACTCTTCTGTCCCAGAGTTGTCACTGTTCAGAAAAAACACGTATCTTATTGATCGAGGATATCTTGAAGGACAAATTGTGCCTCTTTATTGTCATTTTCCATATAAGCAAATCCAAAGGACAGTGTCGTTATTAATGCATCAATTTTATTTTCCGATCCCCTATAGCTGGAGGATATCCTTTTTATATATTCCATAGCATGCAGGCCTGTGCCTCACGGGCAATGCTAAAATACACCCCAAGAACAGATGACATTTCTATGGAGTCCATATAAGTAAACGTGGGTTTAGAAGAGACCAAGACCAGGGGGTGGTCTATTGACGGCCAAGGTGTCCTGTCGCTGTTGAAGAGGCTGAGGGGGTTGTTGAGGCTGAGCAGGCTGAGCACCGCTGTTGAGCAAAACGGAAGCCTGTCCTGGCTGAACTGCCACTTGCAGAGGGTTGCTGTTCGTCAGGACGGCTGCATCGGCTGCAATGCATAGTGACCGGGGTATTTATATACATATACGTCTCCACGACTCGACGGCCCTGACTGGTTCTTGTGCCCCCAAAACTCCTCCTATAGGTTAATCGATCACTCTTATTGTTTACTTGTTTACATGGTAATGAGGAGCCATGTCGAGTATCATGGTTGTGTTACCCTGCTATCGTACGTGACTTGGAATGTGTGTTTGCTTGCATTTTTAACCACACTTTTTGTTCGCTTTCCAGGGTCTGAACTTTTTGTGCGCTCAAAAAGCGAGATTCTGGGGTTTTTGTTCGCTACAATACTGATTTCTTTAATATACACTAAAGGAGGACTTCATTGAAGCTCTTCCCAAATATGTTTTTTAAGGCGAGAACTGAAAAATTTGCAACGTCAATTTACTTTGAATGGAATAACTTCACTCTAATGTAAACCACACACATTTGTTCCGGTAGAGCTATAATTTGTGGCTGAATGAGGGACATAGAATGAGATTGATTTGAGGGACAAATAGATCGGGTGAAATCGAGTTTGGAAAGGAGCACGTACAACGTATACGTGTTACGTTACAAGTAGTAATTTTTGCGTCAACCGCGAAATATTGGTAATAACGGCAGAAAACTTTTTTTTGCACTGTGTGCAGTATAGGATGGTAAAGAAGCAGGGTGTCGGAGCGAACCGAAAAAAACTGCTATTTTGGAGCGAACGGAATCGGAACCGTATACGTTTTTTTTTTTTTTCGCTCAGGAGGGAAACCGAAAAATGTATTTAACGGTTTTCGATCCAAGCAAAAACTTGGCCGGTATGGACTACGAGTAGGCGAATTAAACTGACGTCGTGCGTTCTGAGGTCATGTCATGGATACTTTACGAGGGTTACGGTTACGGTGCAATGTATGTCGATATACTATGACCCTTAGGCTCCCTTTGTAACGTTTTATCGTTCGCGCACATATACTTACAGGTACATGTGACCGGTTGTGGCTCTCTACCAAAGTGCCATAGTGTTCGTTTTAATTTCATCCGCCCAAACTCTCCTCAACTAAACAGCGACCCAACGGCTTCTCTATCGGTAATGTCCCTTGTTTGAGAGCAGCCAAGTTGAATACATGTATCCGCGAGGCAAGCGCGTGGTGCCTCTTTTGTGGACAGGACACGAAGAAAAGAAAACGGAGCCGTCGAGCGCGTTTGTGAGTGAAGATGTTCCTCGATTTGCGTCGTACTCGTGCGGTAGTGCTTGCTGGCTAGGAAGCAGCGACAGACGGGATGCGATCGCACCAATCCAGCAAGAAAGTGCTTTACGTATGACATCACAATATGCACTTCAAGAAAGGAGACAGTCACCTCCATTGTTGTGTGGGCAACCACACGAACGCGACTCAGGTGTTGTCGAATCGTAATTTCTGGCAAACTGTGTCAAATTACATTCATTGTCCCGGACTCTGTTAATTTGCTGTGCCACACCGGCCATGTGACGTCACCCGCGGAAACTGGTCTATAAATATCAAATACCATGTATGCGGAATAAACGGGTTTCCATTTTGCAACATGGATTTTTTTTCTTTCTGGGAATCAATATGCCCACCAGAAGCGGAATCGGTTAAAACCGGTATGAACCGTTATTTTTTTGCTCCGGAGCAGAACCGGTACCGAACCGTTTATGGTAGAACCGGAACGAAAAATGTTTCGGTTCGACACCCTGTAAAGAAGAGATCTTCCACGAGAAATCTGCAACATACATGCGACATAACTTACCCAGGATGCATCCAAAGACGGCAAACACACAGATCACGGGCAGCATCATCGTTCTGTTGGCAGACGACAACTTTACTTCTCTTTCTTATAGGTGCCACTGTTATCAGTAAGATGAGTTTATGGGCTTCTAATTGCCCTTCCAGGATGTGCTCTCTGATATCTTTGCCGACTGGGCTTTGCGTCATTTGTGGGAAATATTGTAGTCCTCTTGTGCTGACAGAAAAGTACTTTATGGCCCAAGAGATTTCACGCAAGAAATATGGCACAGTTTGTTCCCAGGGGAGACGAGATGGAATGTAATAATCCTTTCAACTTTTGGTTAACGGTGTCCTCAAGTATGAGATGAAAACTATCAGATGGGGAAAGTCGCATGAGACCAGCCGAGGACACAGCCACCAGGTAATTCGCGTAGCTTTTTTACGTTCCAAAAATATGTTTCATCTCATTATTGCACCTTTTATTCTGACCAATATAACACAGTCGAGAGCCCTGTAGTCGTATGAAAGAGTTTAGTTTTCTATCTGTTGACACGGAAACTATATAGGACGATGCTGTTTTTCCTATAGGACGTTACAATTTGGAGCAGTCTACAGGATTCAAGGTATATGTGGGTGAAATTTTCGGAAGGACTCCGAGGAGAAGGTCATCGTCACGGAATATCGTACTCAAGGAGAGGACCGACAAGATAGGTGCCCCTGATCATTTAGATGGAAAATGAGACAGTCAGGATAAACGTGACTGCAGCAGATTTTGAAGCATACCTGTCTTTGCCAAGCAAAGCTCACGGCTGTAATACAAGCCTATACCTGAGCTGTTTCATGGGCTTACCCATCACATGGATGGAATTCTATGAGTGCGACAAACTTGTGCAAAACTGATCGTAAGAACCTGTTCCTCACGGGCATTGAAGAGCGGTATAAACTTGGAATGCATTTAGAGCAGGGGTCTCCCACGGCGGGTCGTGGATAGTGTCTCTGATTTGGGGGACTTTGGGGGGCCGAGTAACATAGTTTCAGTTGTCTTTAATATATACAATGCCACAGAACACGTTCTCCAGGGGGTACACGGATCTTCCTCGCCAGAGTCCCACTTGTAGGTTGACCAGTTGTCAACTGGGCTCGAAGATGGTCATCAGACATCTGAAGCAGGCAAACGGTTTCCTTTGACGTTGTTGTACATCCCTGTGATCAAGCGAGCTATTCAGAATGGTGGTTAGTTACGTCGACGAGGAAAGTCGAGTCCATTCTTTTCCCTTGTCGTCAAGATCGAAGAAACGTTCAAGTATTTTCTCCCTGCTGACCTCTGTTTGATAAGGCAGGCGGTCTTTGTACGTGGCATCCAAGTTTTGAAGAAAATCATCAAACAGACGATGATTGGAGCCTCTCGACCGAATCAAGTTAACGGTCAATACCTCTTGATGTAGGATGCAGTGAATTGCTGGAAGGTTCGTGGGGCACGAGACATAGATTGCGACCGAACATTGACGGACCTCCATCAGTTGCTACTGAGGCGTTGCCTTTCACTGCCAGGGTTGTTTGGATTTTATCCGGACTTTTTAGAGATTTTCTCCAGATGTCATGTGAAAGACATGACACGGAAAAATCCCAGTTTATTTTATTGTAGTGTTTACAAAGACCCAGGTACAGGTCCCGACAAAAGAGGGGTTCAGAGGGATGGTAGCGACACACGGCGATAGTTTCGGTATCGCTTGAATGTGCTCAAAACATGGTTAGAATAGACCTCTCTCTGTTTGTGTGTTGGACAGCGCCACCAATTTGGTAGACTTGAACTACGCTCGGAGGCCACGGCCTTGAGGGGATTATAGGGGATGATCTCTGAAAGGGACGCGTCCTTCGGTTTTCTTTCGATAGGAGGCAGCGAACAAGTGCCCTCCGATTTGTTTCGGTTTCAGTCTGTCATGACGACGGGTCTATAGACCTCTCTCTTTTTACAAAGAAATAACGTCACCAACTTGGTAGGCTAGATCTACTATAGCGAGAAAGCCACGTTTAAATATGGTTTTTATGCAATTCCTTGCATATGACCTTGTTCTGCTCCCGATCTATCGGTCTTTGTCATCTTGAGGAGTTTCTCTCGGAGTGCACGTAGTGCCACATTCCACACAGAATTCACTTTCCAGACGACTTGGGTGGAGCCTAAAGTTACTGGATTGTACCACTAGTACAAAAAAGCCACCCTTGACGGCGGTGTTCTCCGTCCGCGCTCTTTCGGTTTACCTATGTCTACCAACATCACACGGTGACGTTTCCTAGGTAGGGGTCTATTGGTATCGCACCCCTCTGAGCGAGTGCCCGTTTCCGCTAGTGTATCGCACCCAGGGGAAATTACACCGTTCCGTATAACCTTTTCTCGCTTTCTTTTACTTCTGTCCACTCATGGAGAGACTTTCTTTCGCTTCCTGGAGGCACTGTAACTCAAGTACGACAGCTAATCCAGGCGTGTAGGGTCTACACCATGCATGGAACTCCGCTTTCCGGAAAACAATAGAAACTGATACATTGTTGCTAGGACAGGCAGGTCCATAAACCGAAACTAATGAGAGCTCACCCGAAGTCAAGAGCAGCGAAACACATTTGTTTTCGATGAACATAGCAGGAGCAGGCAAGCTAGCTGAGTTTGAGGGGAAAACACAGGACGAGATGAACAGATAGACTCACGAACCAGCAACAGGGGGGCGTACGCCTTTTTGTGGCAATTTTCATATATCCAAATTGCCACAGAAAGGCGTACACCCCCCGATTACTGGTTCGTGAGTCTATCTGTTCATCTCGTCCTGTGTTTTCCCCTCAAACTCAAGGCAATGTTAATATCACATTTGTTTTACTCTGTGTCAGATTTCTAGGCTTGTCTATATTCTCCAAAAATATCCAAAAATACCCGGGTTTTATCCAAAAAAAGCCCACTGGAGAGGGACACAGGTCACTCCGTCGTTGTCCCTTTCATTTATGTCCGTGGATTCGTCGACTGCTAAGGAATATGCACAAAAATTCTTGGAAATATCGCGCAGCAGCACTTCCAAATCTGCACCCATGGTCTTAATTCCCGCTTAGCGACAGCTAATCTCTACAAAAGAATCTTTTGCGGTTTGGCACACGGTTTCAGCTGCACGAATGAGGCAGGACCTTCTAAGGACCTTCTGTGAAGGGTTTTGACGCTTTTGCGATCAACTGCAACAGGGCGAAGCTTGCTTCAACGGTGACCTCATAGAAAGGACAAATACGTACAAAGCCTCAAGTGAAATTAATGATAATCCAGAAGAGCCGGTAATCCGGAAGATGTGGGTTCGAGTCCTACAGCTGGCTAACCTTTCGTCATTAATTTATTAGGCCTTTTTATGTATTTGTCCTTTCTATGTGTCTCATTCATTCATTTCAGTACGACTTTTCGCTGAGGATGATTTAGCCAGACACCCAACTACACTAACCCGAGCCATGCAAGGCTAGAGTAAGCAATAAATGGCACTGTGATGTTACACGTACGAAGGTTTGTCTGCGCAGTGTGGCGACATGTTGCACCTGGGTAGGACTTGCCAATTCTTTGGACGTGCGCCGGAAATCTCTGACACACGATGCTGGAAGCAATGTGTACCGCCGGGATCGAACCCTCGATCTTGAGCGCAAGCCACTATACGCGCGGACACTTCGGTACAGACGGTCACGTGACCGCCGCCTCAGGAGGAGGAGGCAGAGGACATAGAAGTTCTTCCGCCGCCAAAAATGGAGCGCCGTCTTTCAATCTTGTCAGGCAACCACCACAGGCATTCTTGCGTAGCCATTCACAAAAATCCATCCGCAGCCACTTGCGATCCAGTTTGTTTTTCGTGCTTGCGTATGAACGTGACTCGCACGTTTGACGGATAGGCGTTGCCGTGTACAGCCAGGTACAGGTACAGCACCGTTTCTACGCATTTGCCTTTTTGTTTTAATAACGAGGCTTTCAAACGCCACAGAATGAGTCGCGAATTCGACGTAGTACTCTTTGGAGCTACAGGCGTTACGGGCGTCTACGTCGTCGAGGAATTGCACAAAACGGCTAAGGCTGAAGACCCCAAGTTAAGATGGGCTGTCGCCGGCAGAAGCGAAACTAAGCTCAAGGAAACGCTTAGGGCGGCAGCCCGGAACCTGGAGCTTGAAGGTAAGCTCTTTGAAGCGTGGGTGCGGTTTCTTCGTGATTGGCAGCTGTTTTTGTCGTCCGTTGTTTTGTTGTTGTATGCGATGCACTTGTACGGTTCGTTATGTGAAGCAGACAGCTCTGTGTTGACACATGCTGAGGCATCCCATCGAGAGCTTACCATGAAGGAAAGCTTGAAATGTTTTCCTGGAAATTATCTGCATTTCTCAAATTTCTCTATCATGCGATATCAGTTTCGCTGGCTGTCGGATTTGTTGTACCAAAAGTATGCCTCAACAAACGACGCAATTAGACGAGTGAACGGTTCTACGGTGTGGAATATGTACTGCAATACCTGTACTAGGCGCAAACTAGGAAAGTGTACAAGTGCGACTTGAGACCTATGAAGCAGACGACACATCCTCTTTGCTACAGATGGTCTTTTCTTCCCGGTGTGGATGTTTCGTTTCGTTGCGTAGTACTTATTTCAAGCATCTGGTCTTGCTTGTCACAGCGTGACTCACACGATCCGGTGCATATACGAATTCGTACGAACGGAGTATGGCGACCGAGTGAGCCATATTGCGACGAAAACGGTTTTTTTCGTAGGCGGACTCCGTTTTCAGTCTCACCAGCTCCCACGAACTAAAGTGACGCAATTTTCTATGACGTTTTTGGGTAGGTTTACGCGATGGTCACAGTATCAGCTGCAATCTTACCAGCGTGCCATATTTTTCGGCAAAAAAAAGCTCACCTGAGAATTGTGCAGTTCAAATGGTCATTGTTTCGAGTAATAAAATGAAACCTTATTTGTATCCATTTCTATTGTATGCAATCCATGTTGCAATCAGTGAGACGCTCGGTTGGATGTTCCTGGTTCTAAAGCATGCGTGTGCAACGAGCCAGTTTAAGGTTGATGTAATGCAAACATTGCTTCGTATTCAACGAATAAAAGTTTGTGCATGGGAGTGGAACTGCATGATGACTCATTGTCTCTGGGGAAGCAAATGTCAGGTCCCGCGTTTCACGGAAGTATCTTCTATCTTTAGAGATGAACCTTGATCTGGAGTAGCTCCAGAGGCTTCGGAACTCCTTCACGGCAGGGGGGGAGTGAGCCCTAATCAGCCTGAGAGCACTATGATGCATGGTATTAACGTAGATTAAGAAGTGCGGCAAATACAAAAATGAGAGCCATTGACACACTCATTAGAAATGACTCTTGCAAGCAATCCCATGATGGAAAGTAAGTGGGTCAGGTATTTTCAAAAAAACTTTGGTTTGATGCAGGCAAAAGTTGAGGCATCAGCTCCCGTGGCATAGTGGTTAGAGAGGTGGACACGGGTTCGAATCCTCTCACAGGTTTTCCCAAAGACTTTCCAGGACGCATACTAACCCCCCTGTCCTCTCTCCATCTGTCCACATCTGTACGCGGAATTTAAAAAAAAACAGTTGAGTGGCATAGCAATACCCAAATGTTGTGTGCCATCACCCCAAACCACCACAGGTTTTGGATTCCGCACGACTGACTTTAGAGGTATCGATTGTGGTTTCAAAATGTTTTCTACTCCTCCTACAAAACACAGAAAGGAGTAATGTGCTATAGTTGCTCTCTATGCATATTGGACGAATGCTCCGTATATTTAAAACGCGAAGCCCTAGTCTTCCCTGAACAATTCCTCACCTTGCAACCCGCTCTCGTCGTTTGCAGGACTTGCACTTCCCTTCATGCACTTTTCCAAGGCGTGACTTCTCATATAGTAGTGCTCATACTGGTCACATCCAGGGGTGCGTTCCTGGAAGCGTCTGAGCACCGTGGTGGTGGTGTAGCACGCCGTTGTGACAATGTTTTATTGTCCATGTAACGCATACAGGCAATGGAGATAGGCGAGGTGTTGACCCTAGAGCAAATTAATACGACGAGAGTCCTACATGCGGTCTGTGACAAGTGATGAGGCTCCAACTTTTCTATTAGATTGCACTCGGTGTACCTTCCACTTTTTCATGAATTAACTCCAGGGACGAGAGGAGAGTCAACCACTGCCAATGTACATTGAATCCTTCTGTTTTAGAATTGGAATCACAGGGTTGACACGAGGAGATTTTCGTCCACAAAAGTCGAGTTGCTCGAGTTGCGTGTTCAATAAACGTACACAACCCAAGTGTAAGAGTAGGCTTCATTGTGACTGAGTGGATTGAAAAAACTTGAGCCGTCAAGTGTGAGAGGGTTGAGACGATTTGAAACCAGCAGCTGGCTCTCACTTATGTAACACCTAAAAGCTTTCATTTCTTATCCTAGCCTTTTCTGTAGTTTCATGAATGGAGTGTCCCTTTAATGTTTCCATATAGAAGATGCCCTGGACAACATTCCGACCATCATTGCAGACGTGGAGGACCAGCATTCTCTCGATGAAATGGTCAAACGCACAAAGATCCTCCTGAACACGGTGGGACCCGTAAGTAGCACTCGGACTGGCTCCAAATATTCTATTAGTGTCCTCCTTGAAATGCTTAAACAATTATCTTTCTACTCAAGTATCGCTTCTTTGGCCGGCCAGTGGTCATGGCATGTGTCCAGCATGGTACACACCACCTGGATGTCAGTGGAGAACCCCAGGTGAGCAATACCTTCTAAAGGAAATTCACGTTATGAGCTCTTCTCAAAGTGGCCTTTTGTTGCGTAAAGTATTTGGAGCAGATGCAGAATGAGTTCTTCAAGGATGCAGAGGAGAAAGGCATCTTTGTCATTGGAGCTTGTGGCTTTGACAGCATTCCAGCAGAAATGACTGTCACATATCTGCGCAATAACTTTAAAGGTATCCTCGAGGGGTTGTTGTCTTTCTTCCGTCTAATAGCGTGATTTTCTTTAGGGGAACTGGGACAAGTTGAAACCTTCGTAGCTATGAATCCCGGCCCAAAGGTAAGTCTGTTTTGAAGGCTAATGTTGGCTAAATGCTGCTTTGTGGTTGCACTATAGGGCATGAAAATTAACTTTGGCACCTGGCAATCTGCTATCCACGGCATGGCTCATGCCTCGGAACTGATTGAACTGCGCAAGGAGTCTCGAGAGAAGATTTTCACAAAGTCTCTGCCCCCTAGTGAGACGAGACTGACTAGGAGGTGACATTTTAACGACTCCAAATGGCACTAATCTGAGGATAACAACATGTCATTAACAAATGTCCAGGAATGCCCTGTTCTGGAGTGACATTGCCAAAGGCTGGTGCCTTCCATTCCTAGGCAGCGATCGATCGGTTCTGCTGCATAGTGAAATGTTTCGCTATCAGCTGCTGGGAAAGAGGCCAGTAAGTACAACAGCCTATCAGGCACCTGCGGCGATACAAATAACGGAGAGAATTTTTTAGGCTCAGATCCAGACGTATCTCAGGGTGCCAAGTTTCCTTCATGGCATCGGGATGATCCTGCTGGCGGCCATCTTTGGGATCATGAGCTCGTTTAGTTTTGGAAGAACCCTCCTAGAGAAGGTGCGACATTTTGGAGCCAAAAAGGCTAGTTTATGAATTTCTCTCGTCTCAGTTTCCAGAAGCGTTTTCCTTTGGGATGGTGAGGAGGGGAGGTCCCACACGGGAACAGGTCAGAGGTGAGAGCTTGCTTCGGTCTCGTATTCATATTTGGTCTCTTATATGCAGGCCGTTGCTTGCTCTTTCACGCTTGTGGCAAGAGGTAAAGGATGGGAGGAGAGATTAGCAGAGGCCAGTGACAAACACACTTCGCCTCCTGAGAAGACTCTCGTGGTCAGCCTGGACGGACCAGGTACTCATCGAATTTCTAGGGCACATAGTATACTTTTAGTATATTTTTAACTTTGCGCAGATCCTGCGTACGTAACAACGGCCATTTGCCTGGTGCAGGCTGCAATGGTCATCCTTAAGGAAAAGGAGAAGATGCTCGGAAAGTATGTGCACAGTGTTACTTACAATGACCAGGCAATGTACAGCTTCACATACATGCTGGGAAAGCACTTGAAGTTGCGGTTTGTGCGTTTCAGGGGAGGGGCCCTGAGTCCAGGGGCGGCACTCAACGAAACTTCCTACCTGGAGCGACTACAGAAGAATGGCTTCAAGTTTCAAGTGCTTTGAATGGTTGTTTCCTTCCAGCCACCCTTCTTTTTTTTACGTATTATTGTTGTCTGTCTCTGGGCATATACGCGAGGGTTTTCTAATAAATTATTTACAGCCACAGTTTACATTGTGTCAGCTCGGTGCAAGGTTTTATTTAAGTTAGGAGCGAAGGATATTTACAACTATGTACAATGTAGGGAAAAAGCAGTCAGTGGAGTTGTACTCTGCTCTCAATCTTTTGTCTCATCTCTTGGGATTGCAGCTGTTCCGCTGTGAGGAGTGACAGTCCCAGCTGGTCTTCCTGTAACAACAGGAAGGTAAGAGAAGGAACCACACCCCCTGGTGAAAAAGACAGACCCTGGTGAAAGGCTGTGCCATCTGTCGTAAAAAGCGCCTCATCACTTGCATGGCTTCCTCGATGCTGAGGTTGCACAAGGAATCCTTTAGGTACTCTTGGATCCAACGTGGAAGCTTAGAACGCTTATCAAAGCGCGAGAACCGCTGCGTTGGAGGGACCGTTAAGTCTGATACATGCACTGGTGATCCTCCAAAACTAATCACCTTATCAGCAAAAAGCATAATGCCGTAGTCTGTCTTCCCACGCAGCGCCCTCCCCACACACTGGGCGGCGTGACGCATGGCATCGAACGTCAGGAAATCATTCTCCCGTATTTGATATTGGTCGCGTAGATACTCGAGCCTAGCCTGAAAGTAATTTCAAAATAAATCTGCCGCCAAGCTCACAAAATGTATTTAAGTTACTGAGCAGAGTATTCAAGGTACTTTGATATCAGTTGGTATTCCCTAGCAAAGAAATACGAAGAGCGTCGAGTTGGCATTACCAAAAATATGTATTAGCTCGCAGGAGCGAGTGCTTTTCAAAATTACTATTCAATGGCCCGCCCATCACCCCCAATGCTGAACAGATGCTCTACAGAATTTACCGTCCTTATTCTCGCTTTAACCTCATCAGGAGTTATTACTTGCCCTCTCTTCCCACAGCACAGGTCAAAATGGTACATGCTACCCCTTTCCAAGAGGGACGAGCATATGTACAGCGAAGTAGAGCACTGCAAAGAGACCAAACGCGGTCTTTTTGACTGCGGGCAGGGCTCAGGCCAGAGTCTGGTTGAGCTTTTCTGAGCCATTCATTTTGAAAGCAAAGCATGAAACTTCCCGCTATTCTCTACTCTGTCTTATTGGGGGTCATGCCCTCGTGTTTTTGAGCGCTTCTTCGTACCAACTCGCCAGATTCCTTCCTGCGCCGCATCAAGGGCTACGTTCCAGGTTTGCGTCTGTACTGTCGGGCCGAGTTTTTGGCAGTCCGGTCATCTAAGACTCTGTGCCTTCGGGCAGTGCTCTGCAGAAAAGTATCTTGGAAGCAACTTGGAAAATAAGAACGAGTGACTGAAAAGTACTTCGTTGGATTACTAAATACTGAGCTTTGATACCGAGTTACTCGCGAAAGTATTTAACGCTTAAATACTCTACTCAAGTTACCATAAAAGTGTGCACCCTACCCTGAGTATCCTGCTTTGGGTATACACAAACGGTATGCCAAACATGAGCACCGCACGTCCCAGGTGATGATCTGCAGAAAAACACGAGTTTGTATAGTGCAGATTAAATGAGCAGTCTTTCTGTCCTCTATGTGCCCCAAAACCTACTCGGGGGTTATCACTATCTTTCTAGAAATGAAGCAGCGCATCTGGGGAAGGCACTTAATTTTAACGAGTTATATTCGCAACAGGAGAGAGTGTGGGCATCTCGTAACATTTCCATTTGTGTACGAGTAAAATTGTCCAAGTTGAGACCTGGCCAAAGGCTTCTGTAGTTGACCACAAGTTTGAGGTAGACTGGTTCTCCATCCCAACTCGGGTTATTTCTTTAATAACCAATATTGTGAGGGGAGACTAGAGTATGTCTCTGGATTGTGACACCTTTATCGTGAAACCAGTCTTTGATAATCGATTTATGTACTGCTCGCGACACGCCTGTCGTTTATCTCCAGGTGTTGAGAGATGATTTATTTTGAGTAATAAACACCTTTCTTTAAATACAATATTGGAACCAAGGAGACATGGGTTGCAGAACTACCGATTCCAGACGACCGTGTCACAAGCTGTACTGTAGGGGTTTATTGCATCTCAAGTATCCAGGTGGCACAATATTGGCATATATTGGCACAACGGCCAAGTACAGACAAGCGCTTTTAGCTCGCCATATCCCCCAACAGTACATACCTTCAGCCGACGGCAGTGAGAAAGTTCTTCTCTTCCCCCCAGATTTTAGCTAATTTCTTACCAAAGTCAACACCTTCGGAAACCTTCCCTCGTGCCACAGACAACAAAACGGCGCCCCGTCCATTCTCGCATGCCTGAAAAATGAGCCCTTTAATCTCTGGTACGTGAAATAGTTGAGCCAACCTTGATGTAGTTTAGAAGAGCCAATGAGGTCTCCTGGGAATCCTGGGTCTCTATGAAGAGCAGCTTCCGCCTCTGAATCTGGTCGATAACGCCTTGTTCGTACCAGGAGGCGACCACACCTTCCAGGTACATATATGAGGTAAAGAAGCAGACGACACCATCTGGAACGGCACTGGCCACTTCAACCAGCAAGGTGCCATAGTTGCGCACCACCGCTATGTCATCGCGTGTCTCAAACTTTGATGACATGGCAACTTGGTCGTTTCCCTTGCTCACTATCTAAGGGCAGAAGGTCACTCTCCATACCATACCATACCATACCATACCATTGGGCATATGCTGGGCCGTGCCAGTGTAATGGTAAAGGAGGCAGTCACTACTGGTCGGAAATCCAATATCTTGGGATACATGTCCAACGGAGATAATGTCTGAAGGAAACTGGCACGATTAAACTGCCGGGAATGTGTGTGTTCAGGAACTAACCCCCGATGTAATGATGACGGATTGAAAACGCTCAAAGACTGGCTTAACCGCTATCGAGGCATCCATGCAAGAAAAGTGAAGGACCGGATTTGGCACCGATTTCTCGTCGTACGGTTCAATGATGAGGGTGAAACCTAGGAAAAGATTTTGGATTATGGTGGGCTCCTGAGGAACAGTATATGTGCTCCAACCTTTTGTATATGTGCTGACCAGGGTAGCAAAGTTGCAGAGTTTCATAAGCTGCGCATAGTTTGTGGGATCCACGACTTGCAACGTGCGCAGTAAAGAACGCAGCCGCTCCGAACAGAAACGCAGGGGTTTGCGCTCGATGCACACCTGCAACAATGGGCTGTGTGAGCAACATTATTACATTCTGGGGAAGAATACCTTCTGCAAGATGTCACGCAGAAAGGCAGCTGGACTTTCCTGAACGACATGTTGGACTCTTAGCCTCATCTTGACATACTCCAGCAGGCGGTGCACAAAAGCCACAAAGTGTTCCGCCGTGCGAATGTTGCCAGGCACTGCCTCTGCATTCCTCACACATTACCCACAAAGTAGTTTAATGCATTATGTGTACCTTGTAAAACTTGATCCGGCAACACTATAAAGCGATAAAATGGTTGAATGACTGTTTCTGCAAAGGTCAATGGAATCTCACCAGGATTTGCAAGAACGACATCAGCTTCTCGGGCAATGTTTGCCTCTCTGAGTCCCTCGACCAAACGCTGATATTCCTCTTTCAGCTTCTCTTCATCTTTCTCTCTCAATCTGTTAAGTACGCTAAGTTTTGTGTTGGTTTTTTTTTCACACTTTTTGCTGCCACTTTGCAGAGTACAATTAATGGGCAAATTTTCTTAATGATTCAGTTCGGTCAATGTAAGCAGCAGCATCGCATTGTGCTCTAGTCAGTGATGGATTCAAGTACCAAGTACTATGGCAAGTACATTTCTGAGTACTTGTACTTTACTTTAAGTGTACTTTGTACCGTACTGTAAGTATTTTTGTCTAGTACTTTCCCATCAAGTACTCAACAGGCAAGGATAGTCGAGCATTGCAATTATATCATCTTATCATAGTAGGAAACGCTCACTCTTGAATTGTGCTCTGTAGGTGGGCAATGTTCTGCGATCCTGTGTCAATGTTTTTTCTCGATATCTTGACACTCATGGACTCGATGCAGACATTATCTGCGAGTACATGAGCCTGGTCAAAAGTGCAGTTTTTATAAAGGTTCACAATTTACCGATGTTATGCGCTTCGTCAAAAATTACGACCGAATTCTTGGCCATCTCTTTGGACACAAGGTCGGCTATCTTGGGGTCCAGTAGGTAGTGGTAGCTGTAGACGATGACGTTTGCGTACCGCACCTGGTGTTTTTTGGAAGAACCTCGGAGGTACTAAGGGTACTACGCACGTTAATATTGCAACTTACCGCTTGTCTGGCCACAAAGTACGGACAGTACAAGTGGTTTCTACCATATTCTTTCAAATCATCCTGCAAGAAATTGGTAAGCTGTTGAGTTCCTCCATTTTGGCAGGTAACAAAGGTGTCACTAAACATTGGGAGGATAATTGAGTGTACAAGATATATGAGGTGCGTTTTCATCCCCACCTATTTTTAGCCTGCAGTAACAGGGGAAGTTTAGTGATTAATCGAGAAGGTTTCTGTAGAACATTTTCACAAACTATCCCATGGAAACTGGGACCACAGATGCGTGTGCAACTCCAATGTGTGTGGCAAAAGATTACGTACAATGCTGTAGACTCCAGAAGGTAGCACGACTTGATTGCCGTCGTAGTTCTGCAGAAAATGTCTATTAGGAAACGTCCCATTTAATAAGAGCTTTTCTACCTCAAAGAACTCGCAACAGTTCTGAGAAGTGCGTCTGTAAGATGCAGTCAGACTGTAGCATCTCCCATCCACCACTTTCCCATCCCTTTCCTTGCTCACCTAAAATTATTGGAGAGTTACATTATCAGAATGGCTTTGAAGGCAAGTTACCTCCGGGTGGATGCACAGGTTTTTCCGAGAAGTCAGGCATAACCCCAAGATGTTCGGGTCTTGGCCAGTTTCGTCCTGGTAAAAGTTCAACAGGCGACGTAATTCCTCGACCACCTGAAATCTTGAAACAGTGAATAAAAACTGGAACTGGAGTAAAAAAATTGAAAACTGGAATAAAAAGCGGACCACCAACCTTTTCTATTTCCGGCAAGGTCCGGGAGCAGTAGATCAACTTGCAAAGATGGTTTGGAAATGCCTGTGCAAGATTGTGCTTGACACGGATCTTTACATACCTATGACATACCTTGATATATGCTACGATCAGTGATAGCAAGGTGGTTGTCTTCCCTGTACCGGATGGCATTTCCAGCACCCCGTGACCCTGCATGTTGACGCAATTAATGTTGTCTCGATGTCGTATGATTTTCGCACCTTTGCATCGAGACATTGCTTCAGTTGCAGCATGTACGAATACTGTTCGGGATAGATGTAATCGTACGGAAAGTACACCTGGATCCCGTCCACTTCTATCCTGCAAAATTATAAATCACATCTTGTGAAGCCATCGTCTTTCACTTTTGTAATTTATTTACAAATGAGAAAGTTGTTTGTGGTTCTTCCCCAGCATCGTAAATAAACAGAGCTGTCTATTGTGGCAAACGTGACGAAAGCACGTGTAAAAGTCAGCTATTGCGATATTTCAGATTCCCCTATTCGATATGAAACTTTCTATACTTACTTCATTGTGTACGATCACAAGTATGCGCTTGAAAAGAGCAGAAAATGATTGGATTGTGTTGGATCATTGGATCATGAATCGCAACATGGATTTATGTTGCTCGTAAAATAAAGTTAACGGAACTGTGACAAGTGTTACGAAGTACCAATTCGCATTGGCAGGCTGTATGGTAGTATGGTATTGGTGGTATTGTACTGGTACAGACCGACGCCAGACGCTACGCGCGCTGCGCTACGTGCAGACAACAGACGACGCCAAGAAAGGAACATGGCGGCGTTAGCGCCTTTGAAAGTCAACTCGGCGGCATTAAATCGGTTAAAAGCGTAAGTATACCTAACAGTTGTCAGTTTTCATGCCGTAAGCCAATATATGATTATGAAACGTGATATTTTGCTCCGTTACAAGGCATTTCTATGCCTACGTATTAACATCCAACTCGGACATGGCAGCTGGCGAGCTTCTTTGCGTTTCTTTTTCTTTTTTCAACATGTATATGTTTGTGCTTATTAGTATAATTGTGAACACGACAAAGAAAAATTATTCCTGCCCTTTAAAAATGCCTCTTGTTGGTAGATTCCTATGCGAGCCAGCATACAAAGATGCAATGGAGAGTTCATCGAATGCCAACACGAGACTGGTTGTAGAGCGGCGCCTTCGTTTACCCTTTTTGGATGCCCAGACTGGAGTGGCTCAGAGCGACTGTGCACTCTGGATGCCCCATTGGCAACGCATGCCTGGGCAAGGGGATGGCCAACTCTACAGCTATCCTGCCCGTCGATGGCGAAAGAAACGCAGGCAGTACCTCATGAACGACCGCTATCTCGGGGCACGTTTCAGGGAGCCGGACTACGGGGATGCGGGTGAGCTACCATATAGGCTTTTGTCCCAAACTCACACAAGGCAGAAATTTTTATGGTCTAAACGTTCACTAAGGCGTTGACAGGAAATGTCCCCCACTGCTGTGAGCAACTTCTGAAGCCCCCGTATTTAATGTGACTGCATGGCTAAAGACTGCATGGGTTGTCACCAAGGTGCCTCGTCAGGGTACCACGCATAATGCGAAGAAGAAAGAACGTTTGAGGTTACAGCATGTCGGGTGTGTAACTATTCGTTTGTTTGGAAATGGCTATTTGCACGCACATTTGGTCTACAGAGTTCAACTACTGTAACTGACAAGAGTACTTTTTGTTAGGTGGATCGTGACAACTACGGGTGACTATGTAGATGATGATGTACTCTCTGTTGCAGATATGCATCAGATCAGCGTCGTCGAGAACACGGCTGCGGGGGAGGATTCTGTAGACAAGGGAGGAATTCCCCCGGAAGATTCCAATCAATCCTGGTACAGAGACTTAGAGGACACAGATGGAGGGTCCTTGATGGAGCCTCAGGTCCAAGCAGTTCCGGACTTCCAAGAGGATCCAGAAACGGACACTGAAGACTATGACGAATCTTACAGTCGGAAAAAGAAGAAAAAAGCAAAAGTAGGACGAGTGGAAAATTGTGTTTGGACAATTATTGAGGCTGCTCTTCCCCCTTCAGAACTCTGGCCAGAAAAAAAGGACACGAATTGAGTACACAGATGCTGAGAAACCTTACAGTTGTGAGAGTAAGGATCTTTGTTGTCTCCTAGAGGCTGAGCTCCCCAGTTTCCCTCTCTCCACTATTGTGAGTGCTTTACCCGTTATCTTTGTGGTGGCTGTCGAGGCTCCATTAGGTCATAACTTGAGCCCCATGTTTTAGGGTAAAATCACTTTCGGTTCAATCCGAGCAAACAAAGTTTAGCTACCAATACAAACGGAATCACGTGACGAGCACTTTTCTTTCAATTTCCCCCCAAACGATTAAAACCACTTTTGACCGAGTGCTTTCTTTTTGCATCGCAGTTTGCGGGGTACGCTACAAAACCCGACCAGGCTTGTCCTACCACTATGCCCACAGCCACATCGGGGGAAGTAACGACACTCACCATGCAAATAGCAGCAGCAGCAACAACAACAACAACAATCGATCGGCCACACCTCCAAGCGTCCCACCCGCCGCCCCTCCTCCACTTCAGCAGGCAATGCCTGCCAGTGAGGACAGTGGAGGTGTACCTGAAGGGGTGGCTTTTGGAGCACCCAGGGGAGGGCCGTCGGGGGACAGCCCCCTAGCAGGACTGCGAAAGTTTCAGGATAATTTTTTATCCTTTCTCAAGACTCCACAGGGTGGTGAGACCTCTATTTTTAGTCTCGCTCCTAATCGTGGGCTAACCGTAACTATTTTTCCAGAGGGGGTAGCCAAGCCAATGCCCGGCATGCCCCCCCTTGCTCAGGGGGGTCCTCCCCAAGTGGGGGAGCAGCCAAAAGGTATCATTGACACTCAGGGCAGGAGCGCCAGTGGGAAACCCCTGGCTAACCCCAGCCCGTATTGCGACTTCTGCTTGGGGGATAATGGAGAAAATAAAAAGACCCGTCAGCCGGAAGAGTTGGTGTCCTGTTCTGATTGCGGTCGCTCGGGTAAGCTCAGGTCGCTCGGGTAATGGGCATACTGCATCTAATGAATCTTTTTCTTCCCAGCTCATCCGTCGTGCCTGCAGTTCACTCCTAACATGACTCTCTCAGTTAAGAAGTACCGTTGGCAGTGCATTGAGTGCAAGTCCTGCGGCCTGTGTGGGACCTCAGACAATGATGTGAGTTTGTTTGACACTGTTTGACACACCAAATGCTTGACACTCCCTTATCTACACCAGGACCAGCTCCTCTTTTGCGACGACTGTGACAGAGGTTACCACATGTATTGTCTGACACCGCCACTTTCAGAGCCACCCGAAGGTGAGATCAGTTTCCCCTCCATGAGAGTTTTTATTTCCCTCTCTCTATTACCAGGGCTGTGGAGCTGCCACCTGTGCATCGAGGAGTATGGCCAAGGAAGCCAACGGGGATCTGGATCATCCCCGTAGGCATTCTTCGCCTCGATGTAGAAGGTCCTTAGGTTGCCCTTGCGAGCATGCCTGGTAAGCCTCCCTACTTACTACCAACATCGATATATGGTAATAGCCTCCTTCCCAAATTGGCCAACATTATGGGTTAGTGCAAAGTTGTATATCAGTTTGGTTGGTCACAACAGACTCTGTCTCAGCTTGGTGCCCAAATGCCACCTTCCTTCCGACACAAAAAGAAATATAGGAATGCGGGAGAAACTTCAGCCAGGTGTTTGGATACGCTTCGACGTTACGGTTGATGATTTTGTATCGGCCGATGATGCCGTTGTTGTGGCACCCGATCTGACTGATGCGGATATCGTAGCCGGGTTAAGCACACCGAACATTGTCCAAGAGGGATTATGATGACGCGGAGGATGATGGAAAAGGTGCGGAGAATTAAGCCCCTCAAGCGCTTAACACGCAGACTTTTTGTTGGCGCACCCAACAGTGTCACAGGATGAGCATTTCAAATAAACAAGTTTGGAGTGACCATACCAGGTTTTGATTTCGTTCGATATGGCTGTCATTATATCCCGGACATTGTAAGCAGGCTTTGCAGTTCCTGCAACGTTTGCGTATAATGAGGTTTGACCATGTAGCGATATAACAATATATATATGAAGGTGAACAGTGGAGGCAAAGTAGCGGGTACGAAACTGATATTAATGCTAGTGATGTCATTCCAATTGTGAGTGGTTTTTACCTTTATTGGCATGGCCTAACGTAACAGGCAGGGACAATGTAATGCCGAGTATACAGTATTACAATTGCAATGGAAGAATTGCGAAACAGACCTATAAAGGGTGGGAAGACAGAGATGATATAAGAGATTGAAACGTATCAGTATTGGGGCCAAGTGTAGCCCACACTGCGTCCATGTAATGTCTTTTTTATCTTTCCAGATGGCACATCGTGGAGAAGGGCGTTTGAGATAACGCTATTTTACGGCAGGAACCACAAAACGTAAATAATTGTTGTGTCGTGGAATCATAGTTGTGCATCATAAGTGATTCGAGATTATCTTTTATTAAACGAAGCTAAGACGGAATGTGTTTCAACTACCAACGATATGTGGAACACCAAAGACCATAAAAATAGTGTGTCTCGTTGCGAAATAAAATGTCGGTAGAAGGAAACTTTGGTTGGATTCACGTGGCAACTGATGAGAAATGATCTTCTGGATGGCCACACTGGAGTCTTGGCATGCCTGCAAAATTGACACAATAAGGCAGATTGCCTCTCCGTTGTAGGCAAATCCAAAAGCATAATTCTGGGTCCAAGAAGAATCTGGAAACACCTATCCTCTACATTGCCAAAGTTGCCAAGGGTCACAGTGCTGAAACCGGTTCTCTTTACAACTGCTTACGTCGCAACAGACGCTTCCTTTCTCAAACATGAGACAGCATGCGACCTTTGGATTGCAGTAGATCCATAACGCGGGAGACACAGGGAGTTTGGAAACAGTTTCAGAACCCCTTTCGCTATCAATGAGAAAATAGGCTACTGTTATTGTACAGCTTGAAGCAAAGTTCACTTGAACGTCTGGATGTCCACAGGTCACTCACTGGGCATACTGAAAGTGATAAACTTGAGTGCGTAACACTGTTGTGGGCTTATTTGTAGCAGTCCACAAAGAATGTCCCTAATCTGCATCTGGGGACAACACACGCCATGTTGTCTCTCTCACTTGCTAGAAGACAGTTGTTTGTTTTCTACGCCATATCATCCCTTGACAATGCTTAGAAGGAGGGTCATGTCCTGGATATGATGAGGCGACCCATGGCTTCACTCCCAAGGCTTGTGCCATGCTACATCGTTGTCCGCTGGAGTGAGTTACGTGAATGCCTCTTGCCATCCACGTTGGTTTACTTGGACGTCTAGCTAGCTTGCACCCTGCTACTCTATTCCGCATAATCTCGCGTTAGTTAACGGGGGATTTACCTATGGGAGAAACGTGAAAGCATTGTCCGCAAAATTTTTCTGCCCTCATTCGTAGTTTACCGGTCGGTGCTATGTATCATCAAATACACTACCATTAGTACAGTGAGCGTACATAATGAAAAATTACTAGGGTTGACTTTCTGCGAGCTAATGACCACCCCTCCTCCGTACGCAATAAGGGGATAAGTCGAATTATCCCCTTTATAGTGTTCTAGTTGCAATGACATCTACAGGGTTAGTCTAGCAAACGTGACACATTTGGAGACGGGGTTTAGCCAACCCCAAACTGCGCAAACTGGTAGCCATTTCTCTCTAGTTTTGTTGCAATTTTTCGTGAGCTCTATGGTTCTGCAAAAGCCGCCATTTTCTCCTGTGTGCGCCTCATTTTAATTTCACCACACACAGGTGGCACCACCGTACAGAAGAACGTCAGAATGGGCATGTCACATCGTTGTAGGCAGCGCCGCCTGTGTGACGTGATGTGAAGCGGACACAAGAAAAATGGTGGTGGTTGTGTTAGATAGGCCATTGAAAATGCATGGGGCGAGTTTTTGCTCCATCTTTAATTTTCTTTCTACATTAGCATTCTGCTTACAAAAAATTGCAATAAAACTTGAGACAAATGGCTAGCAGTCTTCAAAGTTTGGGGTAAGCTAAAGCCCGTCTTATATTTTTACGATGCGATCGAAATGTGTAACGTTTGCTAGGCTAACCTTGTACATACCAGTATGTACCTGTCAAAGAAACTTTAGGACTGTATTGCAATTTATTGATCCGCTATAGGAGGGTAAGAAATGGGAAATGGACAGCCAGATCATGCCCCTTCTCCACACACTCGTACAAATGGTGCCATATTACGCTGTATTTCACGAAAAATGGTACTTACAGGAAAAAAAGAAATGTAGCGGATGTTCTAGTCGATGACCCATAGAATGTTGACACCTGAAAGGCCTAGGTTGACCCTCCTGCAATATTGAGACAACATTCCGTCGAATATTGTCCATTCTATGGAGGCGTTTCACATTTACCCTAGCATGCCAGCCTTCTTTGTCTTGATGTAATGCAAGAAGAGAAGTATAGCGTAGAAGAGATTGTTGCGACCCTGCAGCAAAAGACAATTTGCACTCGTCAGATGATAAGGGGAATGGAAGGTACCTTGGGCAGATCCCAGATATGCTCCGCTATGACCACGCTGTAATGCGGCGGACAAATGGCAGATTGGTGGATGCAGAGGCTGCCTACAGCTGATAACAAGTGGGATTTAGAAGCGGCCTTCTCAAAGATCTCTTCTTACCAGGTTTATCGGGGGTCTTGCTGAAGAACTGCGAAGTGAACGTCTTCCCGTCCGGATACCTCGGGTCCGGTGGCAGCCGGGAATCCAGGTAGGTGCACAGGATGTGGAGCACTAGCTGCATCTCCAATTAGATGGCCCATCCAATAAGTAAATAGGAGTGAATACATACCGCACAATCTGTGGGTAAATAGTCTCCCCACGCCTTGCCCTTGTACCGACTGCCGCTGCTCCAGCGAAAGTCACTCATGCATCCTCCTCGTGCTAGTTCTACGCATAGTTGTCAGACTCGGGAATATCTTTAATGAGGAGAAAGAATACCTTTGATCCTCTGTACAAGATATTCCTGGTTTGCATTGAGATCCAGGTAGGGCAATAATGCGCTCAAGGTGGGCAGGTGTTGGCTCTTGGTCAGAGAGACCTGACGTAACGTCGACTGACTCGCTTCTGTTGAACAATATACGTATACGTTACAATACAACGTACAGAAGAAGCACCTCACCTCCTATCTGGAGGTCGGATGATCCCAGCCTCTTCAACGTGTTGTTTATGGAATCAATTTCTGACGAAAGCTTCACCAGGATTGTTTGGCTCACCCACTGTTGGGAAACAACTGTCACGCTTGTTTTCAAATCAAACGGTAGCCTAACCTTTCTCAAGTTCTCCACCCATTGATTGAGCTGTCTTTCCTGGATCCCCCATTTGGACCATACCTGAAAACAGAGAACAACTTTTTTAATCGATGCTTTTTGAGGGACAAACGCAAAAAGAAACTGACCCCATCCCCTGAATAGGTTGCCTCAGGATCATCTGTCTGTGGGGCTGCTTGTGGGGAACGGGTTGACAACTGATACACTGACATTGAACCGGATGTTTCCGAGAGGAGGCTTTCACCGGATGTCACTGTGCAACAACGTGCATTCCTTATTTGGACCACATTTGGACACCACATGACAGCCTTACTCAGTTGGGAAGTCTGTTCCAGCTGGCTGCATTCTTTCATGTACCGGTCGAGACTCTGGAGGTCACTTATGTTCCACTCAACTACACATAGGGAGCTCATAAAATTAGTTTCTTCCCTCGCAGTATGAGAGGAAAACTTACAGAAAGAAGCACTCGGACGGCAGAGCTTCCGAAGGCTGCCTCCCGAAGCTGGAGACGAAAAACCACTCGCCTGAAAAGGTGAAATTAAAATGGAGAAAATATAAAAAGTAAAGCTCACTTGATGCTGAGGGCTACTATGGCGAAACATCCACGAACTGCTGCTTAAGCTCACGTTTGGATCGGAACCGAAGCTGAAAAGAAACAGCTACAGGCCCCCTAGAGCCAAAAGGAACAGGTAGAGGTCACCTGGTAGAAGCCCAGCTAGATTGAAGAACGAAGGACTCGCCAGGGGAACATTTCACCGGCGTCGACGTCTGTACAACAGCAGCAGGCGGTGACTTCTTTCGAAAACCCACGTCTGTCGTCACCCAAATATGATTACGCTGTCTGCTCATTGTAGTTTTCACTCAAAATTACCGGAATCGTCGATCCGAAAAAGCTGCTTCTGTCTCTCGTCCACATCTATGGGTGCCTCGTAGACGTGCGACCACAGGTAACGAAACACATCAACGATGCTGTTTATCAGGAATACCGCTCCCAAAGAGCATTCTGTTTGAAAAGATCCATGTGTGTACTACAATAAAGAACAATCCTCAACAATCCTCACCAATGTACCACAAAAGGCTGCTCCCGAAGTAGCTCGCGATCGAGCCCTGGTCACTGAAAATTAAAATGCAGTCACATCAACAGATCAAGAGGGCGAATGTAACACACATGTCTATGTAGACGATGAGGGCCAAGACCAAGTTCAGAAAAGCCCATGGCAGAGCCCATTTGGACTGTTCAATGCGAGCTTTTCGCTTTAAAATAGCCAGGAAAGAGTTACTTCCCGATGTTTCTTGCATGCTGCCTTTTCACTATTCGATACAGGTGTTCACTAAAAAAAATGTGATAAGTACAAGACGAAATTTGAACATTTGATTTGAACCACCACACACACCACGCTGTCCGCGAGTGTCATTGGCTCCTATTGGCTTGCGATGATGATGATGATGTTGTTGGCTATTTGCACGGAGCTATTTTGGCTATTTGGCCAGTCCTCCCGCTAGGGGAGCGGATATCACGTGACTTTGTTGTCTGTGCCTGAACATGGCGATGTTTACGTTGGTGCAGTAGGGGACAATTATCGGGATTTTGGGCCCGTTTCTCGTGCTCTCCACTCCAACCTGGTACACTATGCAGCAGGAAACGTCTCGCGATAAACCTGTCAAGAAAAAGAAAATACGTGCATGGACGGAAGCAGCCCGAATTGTAATTTTTTTTTGCTTTAGGCCTAGCTGTTGCTGACAGCACACACATCAGTATGATCTCTCAACGGTCGGGGGCCCCCCTACATTCTCATATATTTCCACGCGTGTGAGATAACTCCCTGTAAAACTGCGTGTTTCTGCCATGTAAAGAAATTGTTGTCTGTGGAAGCAGTCAAAATGTGGAGAAATGCAATTTTGATTATTCCAATACAGCGGAAAAATTCACCATGACAACATAATTTTTGCATTTTCCGCATGTGGAAAACATGAACTGAACACCCGGACTATTTTTATTTTCTAGGTTCTGGAGCTTCATCCAAAGACTCCGTTGTCACACAAGGAGATTTTTACGGAGATATGCTCAAGAAAGCTCAAGGATGCTAGGTAAATGGACAGAAAATAATTGTGCACTCTCCATCTCGTAAAAACGTGATAAAAATGTCCTCGAGTGCATTTTTGTTGCATGATTTTAATCGGTCTCAACACTTCCAAGAACCATTTACTGTAAAGAAAATTGGGTCCTGGAGGAATATTGTTGTACCAGTTGGTTGTAAGAAGGTAATACCACAAAGTTGCACAAGAAGGAAATAAATTTTCTTGAAGGAGCAAAAATTCCTTCTCACGAGATCCTGATTGACCTCTTCAATATGAATCTTGAGAAATTTGAATAGTTTTCTAATGAATGAGTTGTTGCAGCAGTCCAGCATCTTTAGCATGTCTAAATGCTATGCTTCACGCCCACTCACGGGGACCGGACGCCATCTTCTACAGAGTTCATGGCACCAACAGCGCTTTTGGACTCAAGGTTTGCACTTATTTGGAATCTATTGGAATCCATTTAAGAAACAGAGGTCATTGCAGAATGACATTCCTACCCACGGGGTCACCATGGAAGTGGACGAGGATTCTGGCCCTGAAACGGAAGATGTCCGAGATTGTTTCCCTCGGGATAGCAAGAAGGCCAAAGGTGATGTTCTTTTTGTTCCGCAACTCCATAGGAGTTTTTATGGTGCAGTTGTCTCCCAATGATACAAATCTTGCACAAAATATTCGTATTATTAGAAACAAAGTACAGGAAATGTATTTTCTCCCTACTTGCGACCAGAGAAATTCAATTTTTTATCGATGTTCTTTCAGCAACATTGATCTGTAGACACTTTTAAAGCACATAAAATCTCGCGGTTTACTCGGACTGTATTGTTTCTGGCGCGGACACGCATCTTGCCATCCACCACGTCCCGTGGGTTTTAAGTAGGTACCACTCTCTTGGTGCACATGTGTGAGCAGAAAGCCTGGAAATGAACTTTGGACATTTCTCGAGTGAAATTTTTTTCACTACACTATGCGAGCTTGTCACGAACAGTATGTGTGATGAATATGAATCACGTCACGACTGTGCGAATACGAAAAATATGCGACCGAAGTTGCGCATTAGGAAGTATGTCTGAGCTTGTCCAACAATCCCTTTTATATGAATGGAAAGAGCATTTAAAGATGAACAGAGTCACCCATGTTAACATTCTGGTATTTGCAGAAAAGCAGTTACGCGCCTAAAGTGCAATTGTACGCAAATCAGGTGACTTTGTTGATTGTCCAGCGTTGCTTTCCGCTTTTTGTAGTTGGAGCGACAGTATCGTCAGTGGACCATCACCCGAAAGTGTGCGCCATTAAACTAAAGCACCGCAATAACTTCGGTCGCACATTTGCATTGCAAAAAGCAATCGGCACAGTTGCCGAGGTGCGCGTGACAAATATCTGCGCGCGAATACGTGGGTGCGCAAATTACGCATGTTTTTGTTTTCTCATCATCTTTAGTGCCAAACTAGGGGTGTGCAAAATATGGACCTGACTCTGACGTGTGGGCTTGTATCTCACTAAGTGTGACACGCAGAATAAGGATTCTTTTCTTTCTCGGTACAATGAACCACAATATATGAAAGTGTCACAACCCCTTTAAAGGTGACCTTTTTGCTACAAATAAAATGAGCTCCTTCGAAAGAGTGCATCTGTTCCTCCAATATGGCAAAGGTGTACTCCCCTGGGTGTGCGTGGCTGCCAATTTTCGATACGCCGTTTCCAAACTGGCGTCTTTGCACTTATTTTCGGATGCGGAAATGCGGCCCTCTCGTCGAGTCAAATCTGTGTTTGTTGATGCCGATGACAGTAGGTTGCGGTTTTGCGTTTCTCATCGCCGGTGAAACACTGTACCGTCCAGTGACTGTCATTCTGTGCTGTGAGTGGAACCCTACTACAGTAGATAAGAGAATTATGTTTGGCACAAGCTCTCTATAGGGGGTAATATATGGAGTTCTAGGTATGATAATCACTAAGACTTGGAATCATGAGCACAGAATCATACAACAGCTAGTTCGTAGTTTACATGCAGAAATATTGTTTAGCTGGGATTTATTCCGCGTTGATCAACTTCAAATATGCCAGAACCTATTGTGCGTGTGACGCGGTCCCATCAACAGGATACTTTGCAGTGCTATATGTGAAACTTCCTGGTGGTTTCCGAGCTTGGACAAAGTCTCCTGTCCCAACTTGTATTTCAAACGGGGTCACTGAAGATCCCGCTGCGGAGGACACTACGGTAAGCTGATTGCCTTATGTTGAAAGTGTTGCGGATGCCCTTCATTATTTCAATCCTGTCTCGGCTGAAGAAACATCGCGTCCATTGGAGTCCTATCCTCAGTGACAATAATTTGACTACGCTTGTCAATGACATTGTTACGAATCAATTATGCTCGTAGCTGTTTAATGCTTATTTTGTTTGTCTCATAAAGGGTGACTATACATAGTCTGTGTGACTTTGGTCTTTTTCTGAGAGAACGCAGAATAATTTTTCAGGCAAAGTTTACTGGCACTGGCAGTATACATAGTTAGATTCATCATGGAGCAACTAAAGGAAACATAAAAATCCATTCACCCTATAAACTAGGGGTGTGCGAATATTCGAGTTCTCGAATTCGAATCGAATATCAAACACTCCAACTATTTGGAAGTTTGTTTTATTTTTCTTACATGAAATATATACATAAACTGTTAACCTCGCTATTCGATTCGCGAATCGAATATCCAATATTCGAATTTTCTAATATTCGACTATTCCACGAATATGAACGACACAACCCGAAAGTGGGCTTCACCTGATGCTTCCGTGCATGAGGCGAAGCCTGCTTTACGAAATTGCCCTTGCTGCAGGACCAACACAGGCGGGACAGTGTTTAGTTTGAGATAACGTTATCCAAAGCTAGTTTTGTAGACATCATCTGTGGAAGGGGTGGCGCCCCTCCCATATGCAGTTTAGCGGTGCCGACAAGGGACTTTGATTTGATGTCTGTGAGGTTGCCTTTAAAAAGTTAGAACTCTCGAATAATGACTACAGCCCACGAAAAAGAAGGGCGTCTTAAAGATGTCCTTTTCGTCTAAAATTTCAGTAGTGCAACTTCCTAGGGCGAGTGGCAAAGAAACTAAAGGGTGTTTATGGCAAAGCTGAGGCAGAATGCCAATTCGTTTGTTTCACAAATGGCCTGTGGTTGTCTGAAGCAATTACAGCCTCATCCGTGTAACATGCTACTGCCTGAAATAGAATTTTGAAATGAAGGTAACCACTCCAGTAAGTGTAGGCTCACCTGGAAAGCAGGAAGCACTCACATGTAAAAGTTAAAGAGTAGGGGCTTTAAACGGACGAATTGCGTGTCTCTCTTGTGACAGTTAATGGCAGAAAAATGACACTAAAGCCATGGGCTACAAAACGGAAACTTGTAGTGCGAAAGTCACATATTGTAAATTTTGCACGAATATTCGATTCGGTATTCGGAATTTGTTTCCCCATTCGATTCGATATTCGATTCGACTTAAAATATTGGGATTCGCACACATCAGTGATAAGGTAGTATCCCCCAAATGAGGCTAACACAATTCCCAAACATTGAGCAGCATTCCTTCACAGACAGATTGTTGACCATTGGTATATAATGGTAAGCTGGAGTCCAGAGGCAGTGGTGATGGAATGTCCAACGTGGTCTCCACGATATCACGTTCCCAGGCCCCAGAACTTGAGTACTCTGCGATACCTTATTTGCTCGCGTATAGGCCACGCTGTTTCTCCCAAAAAGCAAAGTGTCTCTTAGGGGGTAAAAAATGGAGACACCATACTTGACCCCGTCTGTAGGTGATTTTCACTTTCTGGAAACGTACAACGCTTTGGTCCCCAGAACGCCATGTGGGTCTTCTCTGAAGACACCAGGATATTTTTTATTTTTTTGCGCTTCATTTACTGAAAAACACAGATCAGCGTCACGATTTCCATGTTACTCGACGTTGTGCAATACCAGCTGGCTGTGCCACTAAAGTCTGGGAGCGTTCTATATGTGGTGAGGGAACTACTTATCAAAATTCGTTCTAGAAGCGATTAAATAGATAAATAAACTACGAGCCCGTGTCCAGTTTTTCCCTAAACTCCTACAACCACGGCCATTGAGTAGAGACAAGCCTGACAAACCTCAGTTCTTAAGACTGCAATTCTTGCGGGGAATTTCTTTGCCAGGGGCGCACAACCACAGTTGGCATCTTATTCGTATCGATTCTCCCGACACATTTAGAAGCAATTTATTTATAATATTTCTCGCATTTTTCTCTCACTTGAATCGTCATTTCACGTTATTTTAGCTGCTTGCGCGCGTCAAGTGTCACTGGAAGAATTGCAACATTATTTTATCCGCAGACAACGTCAACTGTACCCGGTGCAGTGCGCCACTCGCTGCGGCAGCAGAAGCGCATCAACACTGTGACTTGCTCTCCAGAATCAACCTTGCAGTCAACAGGTGCCTTATTTGGAGTACTTTAGTCTCAAACGGGCACTACTGGTCGTATAGTCGTACTTTGTCTAAAAAATTGTACAACGGGGGTCGCACTCCAAACCTAAATATGTGTGTGTAACTCGAGCGCTTTCACTGTTTACAAAACAGATCAAAGAGCAAAGTCAGTGCTAAGAAAAGATGCTTTTATATCGATTTAGTGCCCTTTTAAGTGCCGGAGTAGAATTATAAGGTCCCGGTTGGGATACTACTTACTGACTCCGGGGGTATTAAGCGAGTCTGAGGGGTTGGTTTCTTTTTACCTGAGAAAGTTAACCTCACGGCAGTTCCTGGAGCAACGCAAAGGAGTTCCGCGAGGGTTGCCGCGAAAAGTCACGTTGGGACGAATCGACCTGAGCCACGGACAATGCGAGAAATATTGGCTTCCCTTCCTGGCATGGGACACAAGGTAAGGGCGTCCACTTGATGGAGTATAATTGAATCATATATCTCTCTATTTGCAGCCCCACAAGCGGTCTTCCAGGAAGTTAAGCCTCTGTACGTATTCCACCCCTCATTATTATCGCAACCTTTTCTAAAGAGTCAGAACGTACCTCCGTGGGTGACAATTTATGAGTATCGAACGATCCATAGACTCCACATAATATCTTTCTCCATTGCTGACAATTTGCCTTTCGTCATATTTCGAGTGATTTCGACGGCGGATATACGACGTCGTTATTGTCCAAACCGCACCCACATGGTCCCGCAGGGTGTGTCCTCGTTGACAGTTGGCTGAGTGAATTGGATGGCGATGACGTAAGCCCGCTTCGAAGGTATATATCCAGCGGTCACGCCCCACTATCTTTGTCGGATAACTGCGCCCCTGTTGTACTGAACTCCGTTAAAAGTCTATGCGTGTACGACAGTGACGGACCATGAGAACGGTTTCGTGCAGAGTACTCGGAATTTGCGAAAATCATTTCATGGTCCCTTTAATAATGAGGTTACATCTACAATTCATAAGCAGCAGGGAGACGTGTCAACACAATCTGCTGGCTAGCAGAAAATTCCGTTTGAACATTCCTTCTTTTTCGATAGTTGTTCTCGTATCGAGAAGCTGTAGAATATGAACATGTAAGGTGCTAGACAAATGTTTATGGACCTTCCTCAGAGTGAGGACTTGCAAACAGTTGACTGGGTTACCTAGGCACATATGGTCGTTGCTAAAGTGTGTCTCTGAGGAACGAAGGCTCTGTAAACCGAATGAATCGTCCTCACAATGAGAGGTTCTAAGAGCATACGGTTGACCAAAGATATAATGTTCATCCTCACTTGTGATACAGTTGTAAATGCCCCCTCAACGGCACACGTGATTATATTTGAAACATGGATTGCCGGATGCCCGGTGGAAGGAAAATGGCTTCGCATTTCAGGCTATGCAATGCTAAGCCACGGCTCGATAATTTTGGTGCTCCAAAGTGCCCATGCTCTACATGCATATTTTGATGCTCCAAAAATTTCTCAAAATTACGTTTTGGGAGTAGTTGCATTATTGCGAATAACACTTTGTCTTGTCTGGAATCCCCCCAAGGATCCATTATAGGTCTTTGTGACTGTCCTGGCTTCTCGTGTTTGTTTATTCTCCGGAACAGTACGTAGGAAGTGGTACTTTCAGACTTTTGAGACTGATCTATAGATAAGATTTTGGCAGGGTGCACAAAGTGGCAGTTATCAGTTAACTTTGACGAGAGCAGGGTGTCGAAGCGAAATGTTTTTCATTCCAATTTTCGTACTGGTTCGAGGAAAATGGTTCAGCTTCGGAGTAAAAAAAAATAACGCTTGGTACTGGTCCTGCCGGCAGCACACCGTCACGTGGTTTGGGATTGCTCCGTGGTGGCAATTATCGGGGAGGCTCCCCCTTTTTCAATATATTTGTTTAAGTATACGTGGTTTTCGTAATGTTAAACATAAACACCAGAGAGATTTGCGAATAGGCTTCTTAGCTATATGCTACTTTTTCTGAAGAATCACTCGAGTTCTGAAGCACAAGTCTAGGAAGAGGTATGATGCCATTCGATTGGGGATTTTCAAAGAGGTTCAAGAAATTATCTAGAAGAGCAGCACCCTCGAAAATGGCAGAGATGATACGATACAAGGTGGTCGTGATTAGTAAGACAAAATGGCCAAATCTAAAACACACACACTGGCACTGCACACTAACAACGTGTCGGGCAGCAATCTATGCCCAGTTTCAAGATGAATCGTCGCGCTCTTTTCCGTTACAGCATACATTCGAGCTGCAACTTTCCACTTGAACCGAAAACTGTTAAGATTATTTTTTGGTTTTCCTCCTGAATCAAAAAGGCTCGAAATAACTCTCTTTGAACCTTGGCCTGAAAAACGTTTTTGAGACGAAAGTTGAAACAGAGTTATGTGAAGCCTATCTGATCTGCAGGACAGGCAGTGACGCGTGAACCTGGAATAAATATTGTGCCAGAAGAGTACCAATACCTAGATAAACATGATGCACCCGCTTAGTTTGACTCGTTTTAGTCTCTTTCCCCCTCTTTCCCTCGTCCCTACCGAGGCAATAAAACGTTAGTTGTTAGTAGGAGCATGTATGTGTTTTCCATCCTTCATGTTGTCCGCATTTTTTATGCTCCTACTTTACAGACACGTAACCTCGATACACACTTTAGGGAACCATCAGATGCCAACGATGGTCTTAATAAGCAGTGGCGCAATTAAAGAAAAATGTCCCATTTTTGTGCAGCTGCTCAGATAGCTGAAACGAGGAAAGGCTGCATCGATCTGGAAACTCCGGACTCCATCCTTGTCAACGTTAATATAAAGGTTTGGAAAGGAGGTTTGGAAAGGAGTGGGTGAAATGTTTTGTTTGCCTCAACAGGACCTGTTGATGCGACACACACTGGCTTCTCTTCCTCCTTCGTACCAGCACAAACTGATCCAATTGCTGCCGGCAGTTGACAGGTGGCCAGGCAATGCCACTCAGGCAACGCCCGGTACCAGCCAAGCATCCTCCGTCGTCCGACTCTGTGGGAGTGCATTGAGCAACGAGTTCTTCGCTCGCGCCTGCCAGGAGTGGAGAGATCGTTTGGCTGATGGTGAACTGACTCACGAAAATCAGCTCAAGCAAAGAGCGGAGAGGGAGAGGTCGGCGCGGCTCGATCCCTGGAAGTTGAAGAACTTTGAGCCTGTCTGGGGACAGAAGTAAGTGACATTCACTCGTGCTACAGTCACACGCGACAACCTCGTTAAATGGCGTTCCAGGCTTCCGTCGGAAGACCACAGCCGGGTGGCTTCGTTAAACGTCATCCCCACCCCACTGTCCACCCCCTGCAAGAGCAAAGGGGGTCGCAAGACGAGAACAAAGATGTCTGGCGTACGTTGCCTTTGAAAATACGTACAACACGGATCTAATCACACTTCCTATCTCCAGGCGACTGGTGGATTAAATGTCACCAAGATTATGTCCGTGAAACGCTCCCTGAGGCTGGCAGAAGCTGCCGGAAGTGCCAAAAGGCCATGCCCAGTTATGCCGAGCACGGAAGAAGCAGGTACTTTCTATTCATGTATCAATATAATTTTCTGCATTTAACGAAAACAGTAAGCACGTTTTCTAAAGCAGCTCGCTTCATGTAATCATATTTTGAGCCGATTGAACAACATCTTGCACGCGTTTGTGCAGAGGCTCACTTGATTTTAACTGGGAGTTTCTTTCACCCTTACAGCATCTGAAGCAGACGACAGCCCATCAGGGACTGGGGACTTGGGGACTCCATCTAAGGTGAGCTTTTTCTAATAGTATTTCCTGGAGCTGTAAGAAAACTCGAAATTGTTGTCAAAGCCTTTACTTATAAAATTGTCTTCAAGTGGGTTCCTGTAATCCAAGAGGCTGTCGGTGTATACCAGAAAACATGCGTGTGAACCACAGTAACGTATGTGATGTGATGTTTGAAACGTGTGTAAGCTCCAAATTGGGACATGTGCTTCGTCCTTTTGGGAAATTTGAAATGCATTTGGAATGCAATCTCTCCCTCCCGCTGTTAAATAATTAAACCCTAGGTATTCCCAGGATTGTTTCGAATGGGGGGCAACTCCCTCACCTCGGTTGACGCTGTGGGCCTTGGCGGGTATTCAGATGTTCATAATATTAGGACATAAATTAAATCAGCCTAAATAAAAACTAGTTCAAAATATGAATTGGATGTCCAAGTGCTACATTAGGGTACTTGGTGGTGCGTTGAGTTGACCTGTTGTGCAATATACTAATGTGCTCCGGCGTTACTAAAAAGTCTAATCCCATTTAGGTACCTGAAGATGAAAGTACCATTCGTCTCCCAGAGATGAGTGATATGCAAGAGGTAAGTGCATGTCAACACTTGGACCCCCAAATGTAAAGCATTAGCCAGCACATAATGTGCCATTCCAATGTTAGCAACCCCCCACACAGAAAACCAGGAGAATTGAGAACATTATCTCGCGCTGTTTGTTGCTACTACACGTCCAGCAAAAGCAAAATGAGGCACCCATGTGAAGCTGATGACATCAACTCTCTCTTAATCCACCCTGATGGTGTGATTTCCTTTCGTCTTGTAGCATCCTGACGTGACTTGTTGGTCCACGAGAGATCATATTCTTGACTCTCTGTATGACACACGCAAATGATGCAAATCTGAGGAGAAATAGTGGTGTATATATAGAGCCCCAAGTTTTAGGGTGAAACCCGATATTTACCCGGCAAATTGTCCTGTAGAAATGCGCTAACTTACTTATTTGGCAGCAAATGTAGTTATATTACCATTTGTACTAAACACTGAGCCTGAACTAACTGAGCCTGATTTCTGTCAGAATTTAGCATACGGCAAGTTTTTTCCACCCGAATTCGCACGAATTAGTGAATACATTTATTTACCCGATTTTTACCCCTCGAATTTAGAAATAAATATTTCCCAAAAACTTGAGGCTCTATGTATATGTTGTTTATTGCTTGTCTATTGTTTGTTTGCTTAAGTGTCCCGCAAAAGGGGCTCAGCCACCGTCAATATAAAATAGTATAGTATGGTATACAGTCAAACCTCCGCGTAACAATATTTTTTACCATTATTATTTGTTTCCATTTTTACCGTAAAGTTTGCACCGCTTCTATGGAAAAAGGATTCACACATAACAATGAAACGGCCAGTACTTGTACAGCGATACCAGTCACACTGCCGCGAGCGCACCGAGGAGAACTCCACGTGCCTTTCCGTGACTAACAAGGCTGTTCACGCTAATGACTCACAAGTCAAGGTCACTCCCGGTCCAACCATTGTCCTGCGGCCATCGCGTCTTTGCCCTAATTCCCGTTTTGCATTTTTGGGGCCAGTCTCTTTTGTGCTTGACAGGTATCCACTTGGGCAGCTTGTGAGCATCAACATTCCCTACAGACGGTCATAGCATCCGTGCCGAGGAAGGCAATATCTTTGGAAGCGAAACTCGCCATCATCGATGAGCATCGACAGGGAACGAAGGTGACAAAAAAATTTGGAACCCGAGAAAGGGACAGAGGAGGGACGACACGACACGTTCTCGAACACAGCAAACCCTTTAATAACAGCAACACCTACGTGCCCAACAACTTCCGAATTGGTGGCGAGGGAGCAACCGACGCCACACAATTTCCCCTCGTGACAATCTCTTTGTACTCTTTTAACAGTCTGGCCACAGGGTCCCGAACAGAATCTAGGGCACTTGTCTCGTTGAAGGCCGGGGAACAATTATTACAAAGTCTAAGATGGGCGACAACTTCGGAATTCCCAGACAACGACTCCACATTTCTCTTGTGTTCGCTGAGCCGCCACCAATTCGGAAGTTGTTGGGCACGTAGGTGTTGCTGTGTTCGAGAACGTGTCGTGTCGTCCCTCCTCTGTCCCTTTCTCGGGTTCCAAATTTTTTCACCATGTACCAGCTGGCCTGCACCCTTGCCCTTTTGCCATAACGAAGGTGACATTCCTGGTGCAGAAGCACAGACTTTCACAGTGAACGATATCAACAATCCTGAAGAATGAAGACAAATTGCGGAAAGAAGCAGACACCAGCGGTGATTGCGCAGCAAAAAAAGGATTCGGGATTGCGCGTACGAGGAAAAGCTCTACAAATTGTTTTTGACAAATTGGAACTGACAATGTTCCTGAGATTAAGGTGACGCCATTAATGGCTGTGCAGTTTGTGTACGAGGTGTGCCGGTCGATGATCCAAAACTGTTTCCTCAAAGGGGTCCTTGTTCCCCCTGTGCCTGCTGATGACGATCTCCGCGACGACGGCGCTCCAAGATAATGAAGTTACTGACTGGATTGGAAGCCTACGGCAACGAGCAACGGACTCAAATCTCGTGGACCGCGACGTGTCTTTGGAAGACTACATCACTAGTAACGACCATATGCTGGCCACGGAAGAGTTGACCAACGACGTCATCGTAAATGAGGTTCGCGAATTGCGCGATGGGAATGTAAACGACGCTTCATCGGACGAAGACGGCGCATCACTACGTGTTTCGTGCACCTTTGCTCCGCGCACTCTCGACGAGCTGAAGGACTTGGTTGTGGGCCTTCCCGTTGAGTACACGGCACACTGCAGTGCCCTTGAGCGCGAGGTTGTAGTGTGCACGAACAATCGAAAGCGAGCGAAAATAACGAGCTATATTCGATAAATGCTGGTACAGTGTGCCTTATCTCAGCCGGGAGTGGCGCGGCTATGGGGTAGCCCAGTCCGCAGTTAGCGATATAACCCGTATAACCATCAATATCGCTGTACGGGGGTAGTAGAATAATAATGTAAGATAGTCAACCTATAAATGTGGGATATTCTCACCTCATATCTGTGCCTGAATCAGCCGCTAAGAAGAGGGGGAGGGGATGAACAAATGGCGTTCCTGACAGAATATTGATATACCCAAATCTAGTCTGTGGAGAAAAGAAAGAAATATGATAATGAGGCCAGAGCTTACTTTCCTCGGGCCCTATAAAGCCCTCCTTCACTTCTCTTCATATGTCTGGCAGGCTTAGGTGAATGAAAGGGATAACGCGTAAATATATTTTAAGGAAACCGTGAATGGCAACGAGTGACCACTTAGCGCCTTTTGTAAGAAACCACGTTTTCAGTCGAGTAATTGATCGTGTGCAACTGGCAAAGATATTTTGACACCCAAAAGTTCCCGAGTGGCCCGAAATTGGAAGGGAGAGTTGTGAATGGTGTGTGTATACTTAAGGAAAGCACTAATTGTTTCAGGAGATGCCCCAAGGCCTCATGGAAATGCCACCAACAGGATCTGTAGACCAAACAGAAGACACGCAGTCGTACGAAATACGTTCAAAGCAGAGGGCTGAGTCCACTTCACCACAGACAACATCTGTTGAAGAGCTCCTTCTGAAGGCGTACGATGAACAGGAGGACAAGCTGGACGACGATCTCTATGACGGAACGACGGAAGATGAGCGGAAGGAAGATAAACTGGTAGACGACGAAGACGATGATACTTACGACGAGAAGGTGGCTCCAGCTGACGAGGAAACTCACGAGGTCTACGAAGTTGAAGATGAAAGTGAAAAGGACGACGTTGACGAAGGAAGTTCTCTGGTGGTTGCTAAAAAAGAAGTTTACCAAGTATATGATGTGGATGCTATGAGCGACGTGGAGGAGTCTATGCTGGAGAAGACAGTCTATGACGTAAGTAACGACCAAGAGAGAACAAACTTTGTGGATGAGGAAACGATAGGTTTTGAGCCGTCCGAAGTGGTGTTGGAAGAGGTGGTGACAGAAGGTGAAGTCATTGAGATGGAGAGAGTGGAAGAAGAGGTAATTGTGTTGGCAACAGTGGAAGATTTAACTTCTCAGGAAGGACACTTGTACGAGTCTTCCGCAACAGAGTCCTCTGTGGTCCTCTTGGCGAGTGAACCATTGCCGGAAACTCAGATAGTAAGCGCAGTCTCATTAAAAATGGATGTTGTCTTGACAATAGTTTTGTTTGTTGCAGTCCCAAATGGAGTCTTCAAGCACAGAAGAGCCTTGTCATGATGGAATTGCGCAAGGTGACGCTCTTAGTGCATCAACACAGGACAGCGTAGCTACTCCAAAAGTGCCATCTCGATCTCCATCGTGTCCCCCTTCGAGACCACCTTCAAGAACTCTGTGCCAGCCACTAATGCAATCGGAGACCCGGCCTTCAAGTGCTCCGGCTGCTGATCACCCGACACCCACGGTGCCTGCCCGAACCATTTTCAAAGTAACCCGAAAGGCACTCAGCTGCCGAGATCTCCTGGCACTGCGAGCCGTTCAGCAAGATGGCACTCAACAGCAGGTCCTCTTCCTCGGAGGTGATGGCAAGTCATCGTCAACTCCAATTTGTATCACTCTGGAACCAGTATCTTCCGCGTCAGTTACCCTACTTCCTGTAGTGACGAGTAACGGAATGACAACAATGGCCGGAGCCCCGAGTCAAGTGGGCATTCGACTGGGAACAAATGGTGTCAAAGTACTTCCTTGTAGTGCAGCGGGATTTACAACCGCTAGTCGAACTAAAGGGATGTCATCTGCACCGCAAGGGACAAATTGCCCCTGCAATCTTAAGGCAATGGTGGTATGCCGCAAGTGTGGAGCGTTTTGTCACAATGACTGTATTGGTCCTTCAAACTTGTGTGTCACGTGTTTGATTCGGTGACATACTTTCTCACAAAACTGTTACCCCCTTGAGACCCAGAATGCAGAGGTGGTGGTGTTTCAACGCATCGAAGGCATTTCCTTTTTTATATCCTAGGAGAAGGGCTATATACTCATGCTTGCGTCTTAAAGCTTTTCACAGTCTGTATTCATCTTCTGAACGAGAAATGTGGTAGCTGACCTCTCATACAGAAAGTCCACCGGGTCTCTAGGTCTAGCTTATTGTTTGTGATCCAACGATAGTTTGGAATTGAGTAGGCTGGTGTTTCATCAACGCTCATTTCCCTCCAGTGATTACCTCATCCTGTAAATAGTGTGTGGCCTTTTGTTTTTCATCCAGTGAGTTCCCTCCGTTATACTGTTTTTGTTACGAGCAGTTTAAGTAGCAAATATTTATTGTCATTAGCTCATTTCCTATGTAAATACATTTTCACTGCAATACTGTCCTTTTGTGTCGCGGGAAACTCTGTGACAACAGTTGGTGCCATGCAAAGACGTGTGCACGAATCGCAGCCACAGAATAAACATGAAAGAGGACAACAGACTCAACATTGTCTACCATTGGCGGTGACTCTTTTCGGCATTCCTTTCATTGGTGTCATTTGAAACCATGGAATTTTTTTCGGCCCAGTTTGTCCTCAGATTCAGGGCCATGTTACCGCACCATCAACAAAGGATACATTAGTCGTTGGAGTTCCCACCCCTGGCATACATTTTTAGTACAGGCTATCAAAATGTTGCCTTTATTCAGCACGTACCACCACAAAGCAACTGTAGCTATGCCACCTTGGTTTGGATTGGAACAGAATGGGTGGAGGGAGGCGTATGTCGGGAAGACTCTGAACCGGTGTATTTGTGTCTGTCTCTGGTTTTTACAATCTGGTCCCCCAAGGTTGCACCGTTGTAGCCGTATCCGTCATGACCAAGAATAATTTCTTTGTTCATCAGTCCCTCTCTGGAACTAGGTAAATAAAACCTGACACTGAGACCTGGGAAAAGTACTCACACTAGGTATATATGCCTGACATGTATACCGTACTGATCACCCTTGTAAGTCATTCGGAAATGCGTCATTTCTGCGTAAATATAGTGGAGCGAAAGTTGAAGGCATTGCAAATACAAGAGGACACGGGTGACTATGGTGTCATGGCGGCCCCCACAGACTACCAATAAGAAGCGTTCAAGTTTGATTGGTAGGTCAACCTGCCAATCAAACTTGGGCCAAGAAGTCTGGCCTCTTAGGCTCCTCCCAATGGCCAGACAAGACTCTGGTGAATACCAGCATATGCCCAAGTGACAAAACGACCAGTTAGTGTGCTCGGAAGTGAAATATTTTCATAACCTACTTTCCGGCGAATGCAATGGGATATCTATACCGGCGATTTCAGATAGCGTGCGTATCCTACATCTGGACCGAGAGTTTTAGCTAGTGGTCTTTGCATATCCAAGGAAATAGTGGGTGCATGCACAGAATGCGACCTTCCGTCAGTGTCAAACCGCGAACCTGAACCTGATCCGAAAACCCGTTTTCAGCCGAGCCGGTACTGAACACAACGGAAACTACGCCGTCTTGGAGCTGAACCGGAACTGTCTGGTTCAAATAACGGTTCACACGTACCTACCCAAGTTACCGACTGTGGGAGACATTTAAATTATGCTACATAGAGTGTGACCCTCATTTTGGGGACAACCATATGAGTCCCTTTCTCGACTAAATTGGATGTATTGCATTTCACGCAATCCTCGCAGTTCTTATGTCTATCTGCATGAGTGAAATATTTTATTTTTACATTTAGTATTAGTGCCGCGAAGCAACTGTGGCTTTGAGTGCCGTACACGCGTGGACAGATATGCAGCAGGCAACCGAAGAAACTTCACTGGCTGCAGACTGATCAGACGACCGTATTTCCAACCCCATATTTTGTAAAACTAAAAACAAAAAGCAGGCGTCTCTGATGCGCATGTGTGTCTCGGCAGGCGCGATCTGCCGTCACCTAGAGCACAGGGGTGTTGTAACTACCCTCAAGCGGGTGCTTTCGGCAAAACTGCCATCTTGTCCTGGTCGCACCTCAGAAAACGTCATTTTGAGGTCACGTGACTTTGTTTACATGTCGTTTTGCCGCTTACCGACATATTTCCGCCGTCATAACGCCAAGAGATGAACGTATTTTGCCAGCGTAAACTATGTGGTACTTCTTCCGCAACATGGTAGCCCATTTCTCCTTAGTTTAAGTACATCGCATCGGCTCAGTGAGTCTTTAACGCGCGGTCGTCGTCACATCTTTGGAAGTCGTCAACACTGCGAGGCCTTATGTGCAAAGCTGCCGTTTTACTGCGAGATTATCGGATGAAAATAATTACCGTGATCGAAAGACATCCAAAACGCCGCGCAGAAACAACAACCGCATTGTTTACAAACAGTTTGGCCGCCGATCTCGGGCGCCGCCATCTTTGAGGTCACGTGTGCCTTGACGTTTGCTGTGACGTGCGACCAGGACCTGTCCACGATGCATTGCGTTCGCCCAGCACGCTTTCGTCTACGGTCTACGGAGCAACCCCTGTGACCTATAGAGTCACTATAGCTTCGCTTCAGAGTATCGACACTGAGGTCCAAGGGAGCGCCATCTTGTTTCCGCACCACACCGTTACCATCCCCAGTTGACGATCAAAGACGGCTAATGCTCCATGTATTGTCAACCGGAGCGTCCCGAGGATGTCAACGTGAGCTCAAGGCCATCAACTGCTGCTTGCAAACGAAAGGAACATTGGAGTATGGAGTATAGTTACACCTAATCCCTTTTGTCACAGGGCAGACTTCTTTTGAAGTCACAGGTGCGAGGATAACATTTAACAATGAAGTCGTATTTGTTTGTTATTCTGTGATTCTTGGTTCATTTGGATCTTCATGGCAGATTTCTTCATTTTTTCCCAATTTGTTAGATGGCGCTGTATTCGCGCTAGGAGTGCATTCTCGCTTTCGGTTTTGTTTTCGCGATACAGCGTCGCCATGATATCTTCTGTGTTTCTTGTCTTATCAGTCAAAGGTGTGACCCCTTGCAGTTTGTCGCATTCCTGGAGGATGTGATTTAAGTCTTCAGGTGCTTTACCACAGAGTGAGCAAGTAGGGTCGATGTCCTCACCAAACAGTTCTTTTCTTCTGGTGTTCGTTAGTAGACATCCTGTTCTTGCCTGGAAGAGCAGGGCACTTCCCCTATCGCCTCTGTATTCCGCGCAGGTTCGCGGTTTTGGCTTGTGGTCCATGTAAATCCTAAGACTGTGTTTTTTCCCTGTGTTTTTCCTCCAATCTTCAAGTTCGACTTTGTTTATTTCTTCTGTTGTAATTTTTGTCCATTCCTTCTCGCTTCGTGCTGTCTGTCGTCTTGTTCCCCTGCTGTATTTCCTATCATACTGGTTAATCTTTTTGATCCACCTGGATTTTAGGCCGCAGAATCTGATATGATGGAAAGTCCTCTTTGAAGTTGATGTTTCAGGCATGTGGATCAAGCGTCCTAGATAATGGGTTTTAGCTCTGGCGTCTCTAGTTAGAAATGAGGACCATCCCATTTCGCCCTGCACTGCCGCGTTTGGCGTTGCGAAATTGCCACCTAATAGCCATTTGCCAAGTTCACGCTGGTGTCGGTCTAGTATTTTTAGTGTTGCAGGGGACAAAACGATCACATCATTGGCGAAAGTAAGTGCCGGTACTGCTGTCGTTTCACATTTCACCCGCGCACGATAGATGGCATCGTGCGCGTAGGTACGTGGCGCGGAAACAAGATGGCGCATGCTCGCTCTTGGAACTCAGTGTCGATACTACCGTCACCGTGACAGGCATAGCCGTCGCGAGGCGGCTTTGGGCACTGTAAACGTGAAGCCCCTATCTGTCTAAACCTAGCTCTGTAAACAAAGAAAAGGAAATGCTCATTCGCACTGCCGAGATCTCTTCATCCCCGCTTTATACTGTGCAAACAACCTACCAGGCCCTGCCTTCTCTGGCGGCTGCCCCCCCAGGTGTCGGCGTCCGATCGCACCCGAGGTGTTCACAAACAGCGAGGACCAGCCATTTGCGAAGCTTATAGTGACTATTTGAATACATGGGGAGTAAAATGGGGGAACTCCACTTTGCTCGCTTCAGTTTCATGGGTCATTCTCATTGTTTTGTCACCAGCTCAGTATGAATCATGAAAGTTGGATGTGTTTGCAACGAAAGCAGGGCGTATGCTTTTCACTTACAATTAAAATCTCCCGTCCTCCATAGAAAGTGAAATATTGCGGCACAATACACGTACTGCGGCTAATTTCGCCTATACACCAATGGAGTCATATTAGAGAGTTTTAATACTCTCTGTTATTGAACCGATATAGTTCCCTTCCGGAGCCGAACCTGAAATGAACATTTTCATTTGGAGACTCCGTTTTGTGTGCAGAGCGTGTGTGTACACATTCCTCTTGTTCCAGATATTCAATGGAAGATTCATGCAGTTCAGAAGACACTTGCTTGGATTGTGTGAATTGACGATCGTGCCCAACACAGAAAGCGTACCTATGAGTGCGCTTTCGTCATACTTTGCTTGAGCACACAAAGATTTATTTTCAACACAAACGCGGAACATATTTTCGTCGTTCAAATCTCCCGCCCAGCGAAGCGTACGTGGCCGCCTGTTGTGGTGCTGGTGAAACGGCTCGACGCCGTCGACCTCACAGAGTTGGCCAATGTACGTCCTGGGCCGACTTCTAAGGGAATTGTGACAACGTACGCGTCAAAGGAAAAACCCCACAGCCGGGATTCGAACCCGGGTACATGTGCGAATCTGCCAAGTGGCTGTCAACACAACAACTGGACGGTCTCTCACGCAGCGTAGGCGGAGGTGGAGCAAACGCCAACTTGCGAAGAATGACGAAAATGAAGATGGCACCATCGTTCTCTGTGGAAAGAAGAAGAAAAAGAAGAACGGTTTGTCCCAAAAATAGGTGGAATAGAAAGCTACGGCCAAACACGCATCTACACTGACTACTACACAATGACTCCACTACAATGTCTACTGCTAACGAATACCACAATGCCTCTACTTGTTACGCAAATAACCACGACATGCACGACGCTTGCCCTCGTGCCATGGAGCCAAAACAAGCCAACTTCAGCACCCCCACCACTTCAATCATCGTTACTTTCTCCACCAACCTTCCCCACCCAAATTGTCACGGTCAAGTTATAGTACCGTTGGACGTCCTCATAGCCCTGGCCGATCTCCTTTGGGGCTAATGGCCATTCTCCGTGGGACGAAGAAGAAGGTGGTGTCCCAAAATAGAAATAGCTGGTGGCCACTGTTCCTAGTGGTGGAAGAAGAAGGAGAAATAGTTTGTCCTGGCCAATCTCCCTTAGTGGTGATAGAAGAGAAAGAAGATGGCATTGGAAGACATCTTGGGAGCTGTCACTCTTCTCATATTGCCGGTGTGCTGTCGTTGGAACGGGGCACCAGTCGGTAGCTGCAGAACCATGGACCCCAAGCATAACGTCGGCCCCAAGGAGATACCGCACGGATACACTGTAAGCAGCACCTCGCATTCTCCGGCCGTCATGCACATATTCTTTCTTCCAAACAGTTGAAGACTGAGAACGAGGGTATGAACTTTAATGTGACACTCAGTGGCGATGTCTTCAAGGGCTTTATGATCCGTGCCATGATAAAGAAAGGAACATCCGAAAACTACCTTCCAGGAAAGTTCCACAGCACGGATTCCGCGATCAAGTGGTTGCGCTGCGACGGCAACGATGCGGTGCGTTTCCACATGAGGTCGTTCACTGTCGAGGTTCCCCATTTCAGAAAATCCCAGTGCGCACGCATTGCACTCACTGAGTGGGGTCTTATTAGTAAGCTATATACTTGCCAACTTTCGCATGCGTGTCTATCTCTATCCAGAAAAGGCTAATCTCTTTTGCTAACCAAAAGCGCACCACATACCGAGCCGGTGCGACGCACAAATAAAGGCGGCATTTTCAACATTCGAGTTGTTCAAAGCCACGTTTGTAACTTTTTATTGTAAATTGGCGTCATGCACCCACATGGACCAGCAGAGCGCTGTCACACATGGCAACAGCGAGAGGAAAAACCTGGTTACCGTCAGCTGGACGGGATTCACTTCTCCTAAACACACTCCAAATATCTTCTTCAGGTGAGTGCTGTTTGTGGAATGTAGTCTGAGTAGTCTGAGTAGTCTTGAGTCATTCCAGGGCAACCGTTGTGCAGAATGTCACTTTCTACTGGTTGAGAATTGATTCCGAGGTGATTGCCTTGGGCTCGGCTTCTCGTTGTGGCTTCAACATGATCCTCTCCTTCTACGTTGCCTGCCTTCATACATTATTCCGATAATAAAAAGTACTCGAAAGGTACATTGATGCAGTCACATGTATGATCTGGCGAGGGGGTACATGATCCCTAGCTCCCTGGTGGCAGAGCTTCGAAGAGTGTTTGAACCAGTCTCGAATTTGATGTATTTATTTCTACAAAGTCAGGGTGAAAACGCTGTCATACACCCACCCCACCCACGTGACCTTTCATGAGAAACCCAATATATGATCGGTTTAGCTGTGTATCCCAAATCAGTTCTTTTTAACATCCAGAATCATAGGCTCCGACTGCGGAACTTTCCTAGGAAGTCTACCCAGCTGACACTCAAGATGGAAGGATATCCTAAGAATGGATCGCGTGTTGCTTGCGAGTGACGATGTGTCATATCGTCGCCCGACCTCTCTGTATATCCACTTTCTTTTCTTTCTCTACTAGAGATGCCATCGCAGTACAACGGACCGGCGCCAGCTGTACAACAGGGGCCTGAACGGCGCTTTAGTGGGACGGGCAAATATCCAAGTTTTTTTTTTCGGAAACACCGACTTCCTTTTTTGTGTGTTTTTTAATTCCGTGTTAGCGCCGCGAAGCAACTGTGAGCGGCGTACGGACGTGGACAGATGGAGAGAGGACAGGGGGTTAATATGCGCAATGGGCCGACTTCAGGGGGAACTGTGCCGTCTGGGAAAACCTCAGACAGCACAGCCGGTGCCACGGGTCCCTTTTTTCTTAGTAAGGACATATCTTGTAGAGAAGCGCCTTTCCTAGTACTGTCTCTCGTGCAAAGATTGAATAGAAAAGCCTGAGCTCCACAGGACGGAGGTGTGCATTCTCGTGACACTTTTTCCAATCGAATGGAGTTGAGAAAGTTACGAGAGACAAACGTTGTTTCCAATTGTATCTCCTTGCATATATCTGAAACAAAAAGATTGGCTCCGTATCGTTTCCAAGAGATAGGGCTGTTTCCGCATCTCGTGGTCGACCATTTTCCTTCCTTGGTCATATCACATGTCACAGTCGCTGCTGTGGTTTCGAACGTCGCGTGGCATACTTATGACATTGTAATTGACATAGAGAAACGCTAACGGAAGACTCGTAAAGCCGATGGATGTCACGTGACAAGATTTCCTTCTTGCCGGAGGAAGCCTTCTTATTACGAGTCGCTTTCTCTGTCTTAGATGAAGCCATGACTTCCAACGATGGATTTCTCCGTGTGAGTTCATTTTCGTTTCCAAACCATTTTTTCGGGTCCGGCCGGCGTGCTTATTTTATTTATTTTGCGCGTTTACTAATCGGCTAATCAAGTATGTCCATCCCACCGGAAGGAGCGACAATTTCTTTTTATTGGCGCAACATAGCGCATCGGCTGTAGAAAAAGATGTTAGTCGCGGTGTTCTAATGGAGAGCTGCATGGAGTGTGTCTTTCTTTGTACCTTCGGACCTCTTTCACTCGAGCATACGGAACAGGCAATCGGTATTCTCTGCTTTCTCTACTTTTTTGCCTTTTTTAAGGCCAAGAGGAGAGACCACCGATTATTTGTAGACCGTTTACGAACAGTGGGAAAGAACCACTAGGACACATATCGAAGAAAGTGGTTGGGAGCAGCCGATAGTCTGTGCTTCTTCTTGCCACCCTTCTCATTGCTGGCGTCCGAAATGCCGCTCGACGTCTGTGGACGCTAAGAAGAAAATTTCGCCATGGTGGTTCGACCTTGTTTAGAGTGCACCCTGGGATAGAGAAAGTACAAAGATCTGCTGTGTCTAGGCTTCGAAGGACTTGTTCGGTATACATGTATGTTGCAAGAACTAAATTTAAATTCTAAAACTCGTCTACAAAGATTAATGAGAAAGTTGATTGCCACCAAACTTCTCTGAAAATGTTCCTGGCTAAATCCAATCCATCAACGCTATGTCAGCTCTTTTGACATTATTGTGAAGGGGCTCATTATATCACATGACCACCAGCAATGGGGTAGAGTATTTCGTCCCTGGCGATCAAACTCCCCATTGATAATCTTAAAATAAAGTTGTTGTTTGTTTATCAGAAAGCTTCGGAAATTCCTCGATGCTATCGCAGCAGAACAAAAGACAACGGAGGACGGAATAGAAGCAATGCTACGAAGCCGCCTCCAGGCACTGATTTCTCGAGAGCTCGCACCTATTATTACGAATTGTTGTCAGTAAGTGGGGAATAATATATGGGGAGTAATATTTCCAGCGTCTGATACTAACAGGGATGGAGACTCCCAAGGGGATCCACTCAACTAGTGGCTTTGTTTTCCTTTCAACGCACCGGGTGAACCAATAATAAGAAACAAAAAAAGAAATATCAAACGACCGCTGCCGTTTCGATCAAACGGCGTTCGATCAAATTGCTTTCGATCAAACGACTTTCGACCACACGGCTTTCGATGAAATGTCCCGCTTATACTTGTTCATAGAAAGGTGACGACAACAGAGTAGTCCTTGCAACAAAGGAAGAAAATGGTTTCCATCAAGTTCTCTGAAGGACGACACACAGGGAAGTAACCGTGACAAAATCAATTATTACGATTTTCCTGCTTTCCCCCCGTGTGCACTATGACGTGAAGGCTGGATTTAGAAAAGAAATACTGTAATGGGGCTTTCATTAAGTCAAAGTGTGGAAGACACGTGTTTCAGTGACCTACTGACCCTTTGATAAAAATTTCCCAAGGACATCCACTCCATCTTTCATACAGAGCCTGATATCGCTGTTATCGAGTTGCGGGTAACAGCAGAATCTACGACGTTATCTATCTCTTATGCAAAGACCGTAATCTGCCGCCCGAAAGAAAAAAAAAAAAAAATATGGGAGGAGATATTTCCCGCCATGGTATTTCCCTTTCCCGTCCCACTAAACGGCTGCCGAAAAGAGGTCTCCCAGATCGAGGTCACTGGCAGGCAGACCTTTGACAGTGGACCACGAGGATGTCTGTGAATCTACTCGGATACCGGCGTACGGTCCAGGAGACACACATGGTAGGATCTATTTCTTTCCATGTTAGCACCTATTCCATCCATGATAGAGATAAGACAATGGTTAAGTTATGCTTTTCTTAAATTTTGTCTACTTTATAATGAGTGAAAGATGTGTTAACATCTCATAGAAGGAAATATGTTTATTTGGAAAGAAATTTGGCGTTTATTGCGCGTTACAACGCTATCAACGACACCGTTTCCTGCACTACAACTTACACAGAGAAAAATCCGGATTCGGTTCAGTGCGACAGCGGAACGCTCGACCTCCTTATGCATGCATGCACATGCCGCAGTCAGTGGGCTTTTTAGGGCGAAAATGTACACCACAGTACGAACCCAGTCAATGAATACTTACGAAATATGTCAATTTGACATTGGGATTTCTTTTTATTCACCCTTCTGTATTGCAACGCCACACAGCAAAGCATATTTAAGACATCGAAAATGACGCTGAAGAAAGAGTGAATTAGGGAGCCTCCATGCCGCAGTAACCCATGGAGGCTCCCTAGCGTGAATGTACACCTCGACCAACAAAGTCAGTTTCGGTTTCATTGGCGTCAGCGGAAGCAGCTTTCGATTGGCCCTGCTTTTAGCGCCGTGCTCGCCCTCTGACGCACCTTCCCCAAACTACTCTCACTCCCTTCATTTTTGTTAGATGGCGCGAGATGCCAAAACAAACCATCTGTTGCCCTACTGTCGAACAGGAATGTGGAACTTCCGCAAAGTACCGCCGACGGGCAGAAATATTGCAGAAGTAAAAAGATAGGTAGCAGTGGCAGAAAAGCGGGAATCCTTCTTGAGGCTTCTGGGTCATTAGTTCATTGCCAGTGCAGCGTCAAGCGCGTCTGCTCAACTTTTGTCATCGCAAAAGCTTTGTCGTCTGCTCGAATGCTCCATTGATGTGGGAATGTACCGTGGAGGACGTTTGCACCGTGGATACTATTCGGATAACATCGTACAGGTGAATTCTTGATTGTGTGGTACATTTCGTTCGGTGAGCCGCCTGAATATTCGGAGAACTACCATTGTCCATCTGTTCGCTGGAGTATTCCCAAATCTGAAATTGCTTTGCAAGGTTTACACTCTAGCTCGCAGCCGGGTGAAAAGTTACTTGGCAACTGAGGTCCCGCAGGGGTTGCATGAGACACAATTGTGGGACTATGGCAAAAGCTGAAACAGTGCACCGTTTATCAGACGATATACGCTCTGACCCCTACAGCATATGTCGTATTCCTCGTTCTTACATGCTTTTTCCCCCTTGTGTCCAGAGAAGAGTGAAAATTTATCCGTGCCAAATACATCGTTAGGATTACTTAGTTTTTTTTTTTTTATTGTATTGAGCCAGGGCCGTTTTTCAGGTGACCTTGGTAGTGTAACAGCACAGCATATGCTGTACAAGGTAGGACCCACGGAAAAATCCCAGATAGTGCCAAGTGAAGAAAGAAGATACCTTCCGTAAAAGACAGACCGTCGCTCATGATCTCAGTTATCTCACGACGTGTTGCTTTCGTATCCCCCTTTTGGTGACATTGTGCATCGTTTTAAATGGAAAAACCCAGAAGTGAAGCAGATTTAGGTAGTTTGAGCCAGAGAGTCGAACCGAACCGGAAACCGTTATTTTTGGCCGAACCGGAACTGAACCGAAGCAGTCGACACCATCTTAGAGCTGAACCGGAACTGAACCGGTATAAGTAACGTAAGTTCTAGTAAGTTAAAGTAAGCAAGTTCTTTTGTTATTCCCGTTGCTTGGGGAAAAAGGAATGCTTTTTAGAGTCTCGAAATAATAAGGAAAAAGATGGTAACTGTTATGACTACTAACATCTAAAATATAAGAATTGTGAATAATGCCTCCTGGAGCCAGTCCCGAGTGACAAACATTTCCATTTTGGGTAGCTTTCATGGAGTGACAAATATTATAATAATATACTAACCAGTCCCAGCTATATAGGGTGTCCACCCACCCAAACTGCAGAAATGACCGCTGTGTTCCTGACTTATGTCATTACTCCTATATAACGTTTTTTGTTACAAACAGGCTCTGCATTCTAAGGTCAGCCCATTTGTAACACAAACGTCATAGCAGCGCTGTCAGGATTTCTTTATGTATATCGTGGGCATCCTGTATATAAATGCGGATGGCTGTGCGACTTTCGGCGGCCTTTCCAATCTCATTTTCTTCATTTTGTGCAGTGCATTGCGAAAGCAAACTATCAGAGCTCAACTACAGCATGCAGAATAACTTCCATAAGTAAAGGGCCAGCCCTCATGCCGGTCAGAATGAAAAGAACGTATAACAAGCTCGTTTTCTTTGTGAAAAAGGGATAAAAACAACAGCACTGACATCGCTCTTGAGACACTTCCCTCTACGGTAGGATAGCACGGTGGAGGACACCATAACACATAAACATTCGCACCATTTCAATCCAACTACAATGAACTTAGGAGCAGGATTGGTTGAGCGTTATATTCTTGCCGGTGGGTCAGTACCACAGCGGCATGACCTCCGTGCGGGGACCCAAACCGGTAATTCATAGTTATGGTCCCGTCGTAACTACAATTAATATTCTCTTTCATATGGCGAAAAATCTTTGAAAACCTTCAACGACCCGTCTTCCTGTTTAACCTGCCTGCTGTGAACCAGTTGGAATCATTCTAGTTGCCTTCCGGAGCTGAACCTTATAATCGTTTCGGTTCGATTCTCTGGGTTGGCATTATTCAGAAAATCATTGTTACAGAACAGAACAAAGGCACGATGGGAGTTGCCAATGTAATAATAAATGTCCTCTTGCACGCAGTTTCCACGACTCAATGGCAAAGTGGAAGGTGAGACACCGACAGACAACGGGATTAAACCAAGACTGGCTGTGGACATTCGAGGTCTTCGAATATCCTATGGCCGAGGCAATAACGCTGTCGAGACACTTCGAGGAATTGACCTCACTCTCCCAGAGGGAAAGATGTCAGTATATCCTTCTTACTTTTACTAGAAAAGACGCTTTAGGATCGGATATTTTCGTGAAAATGCGAGCCTGAAACCAACTTGGAGATACAAGAAGCAAAACTTCCCAAACAGAACAAAACCTCCCGGGGATATCCTTTCACGGAAATTCGGATCTCCCTGGGAGACAGACATTTTTCCGACGGACGTCCCCCACATATATCCGTCGTTTGTCCTCATAGGATGTTACGTGGAGATGTCTGGACATTGCACGGACTTACTTATTTACATGCACACGTTGTGTGGATATATAAACATCCGTAGAGGAGAAAGACATTGATCCTCAGTTTTCGTAGAAATCAGCATTTTTCTGCCTGCCATTTTGTTTTAATCCCCGCACCTTTTAATTTCTGTTGCTCCTCTTTATTGTTTCTCGTACATGCCATGACGGAGAACGAACGCAGCGTCTTAATAAGAAAAAATATATATGAAAGCTCCGAGAAGACCACCCATTCCAAGAAGCTCACTTCGAAAGGCAGTGCCATTTCCTTCCAAAGAGAAAACAGATACTACATACTGCTTGTCTCGCGAGCGTCCCCATATTCCAGATACCTTCTCGCCTGTGAATCAAAGCGATGGATGAGTTGTCTAAGCTTCATTCGATTACGCACGCATACAACAACGAATTGAGAAATTGATCGGTGTATTAACTCGCTATCAAGACAACGTCTGTGTTTCTTACTGGTTTTGGTTAGAGACATTCACCTGGTACATCGAAAGTCAAACTTCACAGTGCTACATCGCCCCCAGTTTCTCTCTCTCCCGCAATAAATGATCCGTGTAACATCCCGACAGGGATCTAACTCGGAGATTTCTTGAAACAGCCGCGACTGGACATCCTGACGTGGATACAGATCCTGGGACGTCCATGTATGAGGCTCCCAGTACGACGGATATATATTTCCGGATATGGACATTGGGATTTGTTTTGGACGTCCACAGGAGAAATTGTTCTGTCTGGGTTTACGATGCAAAGAAGCCGAAACTTCTCGAGCACAAAAAGCGGGAAAGTGACGTCCTGGTGAGGTCATCATACTAACACTCGTGATTAGTGACTTGATTGGGCTCCGGTCCAGATAAACCGAAGGTTTCGTCTCATTTGCGACCACAGTTCGGCGATCGAGTATGTTTGAGGATTTTTAAAAGCTTACATTTCCTCAAATTTTGCGTTTTCCCGAAAATATCTAATGGAAAAAGTTACTTTCCCATCAGTACCTTCGTTATTATCACCATAAAAACCACTCCTCGACCTGAAAACCAGTGCCACGATGTTTAATTTCGTGGCGACTTTTCTGCCCTCAGAGGCCTCAGAGAGAGTGTAAATTGACCTATACCCATGTAACGACATCATGACGTTGACAGACAGACTGAAACCGAAACAAATCTGGCTCGGTTCCACGAGTGGCCACTTGTTCGTTGCCTCCTATTGAAAGAAAAGTAGGACCGCGTCCCTTTCATGGACCCTCGTAATCCACTCAAGACCGTGGCTTTCCAGCATAGTTCAACTCTACGAAATTGGTGGCGCTGTCGAACACTATGACGTCATTTGTTCCCAAACAAGGAGAGGTCTATTCGGATGATGCCAATGGAGTCTCTTTGAGGGTCATGCGGCATGGAGGTCATGAGGGTCACTCCCCACTCGAGGGCGCCTTTTTGCCTCTTGCTTAGACAACCGAGCCAGGGAGTAGAGAGTACGCACCTATGGTGGCAACAGCGCATAGACCATTTCAGAAAATCCCAGTGCTTGCTGAGCGGGGGAACGAAGAATAATCCTTCACATTTCACTTTCGCTGACCTTGACACGTCGTGGACAATGGACCGGTAGGGGAGAAATCGGATCAGTTTGGAGGTTTCTTTCGTATTAGTAAACTCCCACAGTTCAAAGCGGCGCTAAGCACTCTGGGATTTTAAATCGTCTCTTATGAAAAGGGACCCGAACAGTGTGACTTACGCTGCACACAGGGCCGGCGATAGGGGTAGGCGAGTAAGGCGATCGCCTTAGGCCCCGAGCCTGCAGAGGCCCCGCGCACGAAGCCCTCGACCAGGGATTACTTTTTAAAAAAATGTCAAGTATGCACTTAATCGCACGCGCGATCTTCGACTAAAACAGAAATGAGAGAAGAATGTGCCATTCCGCCATGTGATGAGAAAAAGTCCCACTTTTAAGAAATCCGCCAACCCTGCAAGCTATGCTGAGGATTTGGCACCCTTCTCTCCTTCTGCCATTTCCTAAAACCTCCCATTACTGCTGGGGCGTGAAACAGGCCCCACACACCCCTAGCACCGGGCAGGGCTGGGCAAGATACTTCAAAAAAGTATCTTCGATGCCGATACTCGATACCCTCAAAAATTGTATTTCCGATACCGATACAAGATACAGAACCGAAATTGATTTTCGATACAGATACTCGGTACTGTATCGTCGATACTTCGATACATAACTGAAATCCCGAATATAATACAGCTGGTGTTATGATTAGCGAAGTAAAAATCACAATATAATAAAGCTCGTATTATGATTCTCGAAGTTTACATCACTGAAATAACAATATAATAAAGCTGGTAATATGATTAGGGAAGTAAAAACATTTATTCGTTATTTCTAGAGCCTTTAGTGTATTTTTATAGCGCACTTTTTCTGACAGGGCTTGAACGTATCCGACCGCACGGATTTAATGAAGCTGCACTGTCTAAGCAGCTAGTGTTGTTAGAACTTTAGACTGAAGCCATGGGTACGTTGAAACGATCGCATCAATAAGCAGCCTAGCAAAAAACAATTCTTTAAGACAATGTTCTTCGTGCGTACCGGTCTGTGAGCACTTGACTATACATACGAATAAACCTGAAACTTTTTTTCTGCTGCTTTTATCGTTTGGTACTGCAGTACTTACCCGGTAGCCTCTGACTTTGCCTCTGACTTGATTTTCTTAGTTGGCCGTTGTGAATTGTGAGCTGTAGAACGGGTTACAGTGCTCAAGCTAAGCCGGCGGTTATTCTTTCCGCATGGCAGACGCGAAATCCACACTTCAAGCCAAGTGGACGTGCTCTTGCGCACTCAGGAGGGGGACATCGGGCAGCGCAGTTCCAGAAGCCGTGAGGTTGGTCCTGTGTAAGGCGTTTTCGGCGCGCCCGCCGTAGAAAGAGACGGAAGAGATTCTTCTGGAACCAACTAGAAGCCGCGCGCGCCCACGAGCGCGTCCTAGGGCAGGGCCCAGGGCCTCCTCTCCGGGCGACCTGGACGATGGAGCGCGCGCGCGGACGCATGGAGCGTTTTTCCGACGTTTTCAGGACGCGCGCGCGCTCGGCGTGCGTGTGACCTCGTAAAAACCAGTTTTTCAACGCGCGCGGAGGGCGTACGCCGGAATCTGTCGACTACAGATATTCGCGCGCGCCTGGGCGCGTTTTCCGAGAAGTAGACAGAACCATGGCCGTCGTGCGGCAGACAAGGTGGCGTATGAGCAGCTCGCATAAATTTTTGGGACATTATCCATCACACTAAATTTTCGTGAACATTTGAATGGTATCTGGAATGAAGGAACGCAGGAACCACAGGAAAGAAGAGCATCTGCACGTTGTAACAGATATTTGGGGTCGACGAATATAGAAACAGTGGCATGCGTCTCCGTACGCGTCCCATGCGTTTCGGGTGGTCGCTTCGCTGGCGTTTCTTGGCCGCGTGTGCGAGGCCATGGCGTAAGCGCGACGTTTTGACGCTGAGAAAACGTCCAATGCGTTTCTCCCTCTACGCCGCTGCGGCGTAGACATGACTTTTTTAAGTATCGAGTATCGTTAAAATACACGATACACTAAAAATGTATTTTCGATACCGATACTCTCATTTTTGGCACGCGATACCTAATACCGATACACAAAATGTATCGAAAGATTGTATCGAAGATACACGTATCTGCGATTCTGCCCACCACTGGCCACCGGGCATGGCTGCATACAGGTGCATCACCCGGGATCGACGCGCTTCTTGTACACTAATCGCTGTCCTTGTGATGCCAACGATCGTTGAAGAAGTATGTCTTCAACAACACCTCAAGCCAGACTGTTCAATAGGAAGGTTGTCTCATGAAAGAATTTTCAACAAGAGTGATAACCGCCCAAGCAGCACAATGTACTGAAAGTCGAGTGCAATAGGGGTGGACGGCATGTGTCTTATAAATGTTCTCTAGTTTCATCAGTCTGTTCAAGGCCTTCCACCTACCCGTCCACCCCAATTGCACTCGACTTTCAGTACATTTTGCTGCTTGGGCGGGAAGCTCAACCGGAACCAGCATACCTGACTCGGAATTTTATCACTTGATCGGGTGCGGTAGATACTCTACTCCCTGAGCCCCGTTATCACTGTCTACCAACACCCACTAATCACGAGTGTTCGTATGATAACCTCACCGGGAAGCTACCGTGCCAACCGGACTCTGAATTTTATCACTTGATTGGGTGCGGTAGATACCCTCAGTGACGTTGTCACTGTCTACTAACGCTCCCGTTGACAACGTCACCGCGAAGCTACCGTGCCTACTGAACCCAATATGACAGCGACTCAGAAGCTTATCATCTGATTGGGTGCGGTAGACACCTCGGGAGCCACGGTCTACTGCACTCACTGATCACGTTACCCTTAACTTATCGTGACTCAGAATCTATCTGCTGATAGGGTCCTACTGGGAACAAAGTAGTCTATAGGACATCCCACAGATATCGTGCTGAGAGGTCGGGAAATCCACAGGGCATTTCCCTAATTTTGTGGATGTCCCGTAATAATCCTTAGATACCACGTGGATGGGATTTATGTGGAACATCTATGGAATGATTGCTTGATTTGTGATTTTCATTAGGCAAATGCAAATTTTCGACGGTTTTGGGTTAATTAGTGCAACAAATTTGATGTATGTCATCATCAAAATTTTTCGTTCGTTTCTTTCATTTCCCATAACGAACAACGTAGCGTTTTACAAAGTAGAAAAAGAAAAATATAAAATCTTCCAGGACAACTAAATCTATGAATGGCATTACATCTCTCCCCCCTTCATCGCCGGCCCTGTTCAACTCTACCCTAATTGGTGGCGCTTTTGAACACTATGACGTCATTCGTTTACAAACAGGGAGAGGCGGCGGCCGTTGCCACCCAAACATGAGTGGCAGCACTCGATCTAGCAGTTCTAGTCGCGATCGCTCGTCGTTGGGTTCTATCGTCTGCTAATCCTCTTGATCGAGTGACTAGTGCGGGCCAATGTAGTTGGATGTCCGGCCAAAGGATGGCATGCTGAACAGAGTTGATACACCGCGCGCGACATACGTACCTCTAGTGAAAATCATTTCATCGAACGATGTGGCTTTTACAGCGCAGTGGCGTTACCGGCAAGTCCCCAATGCAGTCATTTGGGTGCTGTAGAAAGGCCACCAACGCTCTTTCATTCTTATTGTGAACCATTCCCCATATCACAACCAGCGCCCCTGGCGATGAAAGTCCCCATTCATCATCTCGCAATAAAGTTGTTGTTGTGACCTACCGCAAATTGGAGATTCCTGTCGCCTCTGAGGCAAAATGGAAGGCTTACGATTAATTGAATTACGTACACAAATAACACTCAAGTGAGGAATTGATTGCGGTATTAGACCACAATCAATAGGATTTCTTACTGATTTTCGTTTCAGACATTTGCTAAGTCCATGAAAAGTTGTTCTAGCGCAGTGCTCCACGTGATTTCACTCTCTCTCTGGAGAGATATCGGGAGAGATATAGTAATTATGTGACATCCCATCCTGGGGGAAAGATGGGACGACTCCTGCGGGGGGCAAAGAGAAAGCTTTTCTGCATGGGTGTCTATCCCGCTGAGCTCGAGCGCTGTTATTTGGGTTATGTTTTTCGGATCAACATCAATTAATTTTGGCCCACAAAAATAACTTGAAACGCACGAGCTGTATTTTCTTCTTCTTCATTGGTGTAGTTATGGGTTGCTGGGACCGAGTGGATGCGGAAAAACCACCTTACTTCGTTGCGTCGTTGGTCGATTGAAGCCACGCCATGGAAAAGTGCTGGTGTTTGGACAAAAACCCGGTTCCTCTGACAGCTCTTACATCCCTGGACCAGCTGTTGGTTACATGCCACAGGAGCTGACACTTTATCCGGAATTCTCCATTGGTTAGTTTCTCCACCAGGTTCCCACAGGGGTATAATTATTTTCCTTTTCAGTGGAGACGCTCACGTATTTTGGCCGATTGTTCCGCCTTGAGAATCACCTGATAAGAGAGCGGACTGCCTTCCTCGTCAAGTTCCTTGGTCTTCCCGAAAAGAGTCGATTAGTGAAGAACCTGAGTGGTGGTCAGAAGAGGCGTGTCTCTCTAGCAGCCGCCCTTGTCCATCGACCTCCTTTACTTATCCTGGATGAGCCTACCGTTGGGGTAGATCCATTGCTCAGGCAAAGTATATGGCATTACCTGGTCACCCTAACCCACCGAGAAGGGATCACCGTTATTGTCACCACTCATTACATCGAGGAAGCACGACTGGCGAACATTGTCAGTATATGCTCAGTATTTGTATACGAATGGGGGAAAATGACATACCACGATACCACGCAGGTAGGTCTAATGCGCCAAGGTCGCATGTTGGCTCAAGCGGTTCCCGATACCTTGATGGAGCAGTACGGCATGTCCACTTTGGAAGACGTCTTCCTCAAGCTCTGCATGGCTGACGCGAATAATGTGCTTTCCGCTAGTCAGCTCATGCTGTCCCAATCTAATGTAAGAAAGAAAGCGCATAAATGTTCAATGTGTTCAATATGGGCGGATTCCAGCTGACAAGCAGCAAAGGCAACTACACGACTCCATTGGTCCCAACAATAGCTGCTCCCAACAACAACAACAACAACGAGTGGAACCTCGAGAAGGTGGTGCCAAAGAAACAGCCCTTCGTCGATTCTTGCTACAGGACATGGGCACTAGTTCGCAAGTCACTCACCAGGCTGCATAGAAACTTACCGTACGCACAGTGTTTCTCCCAGTGTTGTTTTTTTCTTTTTTTATTCATAATTTTTTTTTTTTCAGCGTGTTGCTGTTCACATTTCTGGTGCCATCTATTCAAGTGATTCTCTTCTGTCTGTGCATCGGCTCTGATCCTTTCGATCTGCAAATCGGTGTCGTCAATCAGGATTATCATCCTCTACTGAGCACACCATTTCTGCAACAACTCGATAATGTTACTCTCAACCAGGTGCATTTCTTTTTCAGTACGAATGAAACTCTCGTTGACAAATTCAGCGTTCTTTAGGTCCGGTACAAAGATTTGGAGAGTGCCATAGGATCGGTGAAGAAGGGTGAAACCTGGGGTGTCATCTCTATAGGGAGTAACTTCTCCACGGCGCTTCAATACAGGTTCCTCCTAGGGGTTGATGCTGATAATAAAACCATCCAAGAGAGCAGCATCAATGTATACCTCGACATGACTAGTAAGATTCCTTCTTAAGTAAGTAAGTAAGAAAGATTGGGACACTCAGCTTATCTGCTTAGATCAACAGATAGGATATACAGTTCAAAAGGCCATCTTCGAAGCATTCGCCTCTTTCACGGAAACCATTCTGAAGCGCATGAACAAGAATCCAGCTCTGGCTCAACTGCCCGTCGTGGTAATTTCTTTTTCACAATCGTCCAATGTGCAGGTATATGATATGATGTATTGTGTGTCTTTGTCAGGTGAAGCCTCCCATCTATGGTGTGGGGAAACCGAGTTTTACGGAGTTTATGGCACCTGGGATCATCATTAGCATCACATATATCATGGCCGTTGGACTGACAGCCATATCCATCGTATCCGAACAAAAGGAAGGCCTTCTGGAAAGAAGTTGGGTAGCAGGTAATAAGGCGAGATAAGTTTTAATTTCCACTAATGTCAGCCACCCCTTGCAGGTGTTCGTCCATTGGAGGTGATCCTTTCTCACGTCATCTGTCAGTACCTGGTTATGTTCGTGCAAGTGTCTGGCCTCCTCATCTTCACCTTCCTGGTCTTTGAAATACCCTCTCGTGGCCCTTTCGTCTGGGTTGTCTTACTCACTCTCCTTCAGGGTTGTTGTGGTATGACCTACGGACTACTCATCTCTTCCATGTGCGTGGAAGAGAACTCTGCCATCATGTTGGCATTAGCCTCTTTCTATCCGAACCTACTTCTCAGCGGTGAGTAGAAGTACACATTGCATCAATTTCTTTGTCTTTTTCATCAATGTCTTTTTTCCAAGGTGTCGTGTGGCCGACGCAAGCCATGCCGTACTACATGAGATACATCAGCTACGGGTTGCCTCAAACCATTCCTACTGAGTCATTGCGATGTATTCTATCTCGAGGCTGGGGCATCGAACACACCGTCGTCTGGCTCGGTTTTGTCGTCTCAGCTGCCTGGTGCATCGTCTTCCTCATCTGCTCAGCCATCGCTTTCAGATTACGAAAATAGAAACAACTCGAAAACAAGACGGACTTGCTGTACATAGCTCCGACGAAGAGGTGTCTTGTTCTCTAACAAAGTGATCGTCAAATAAGAATCCCCTCGAGTTTCATCCCCTGCTTGTTTGGCAGATCCTTGAAGGCACGAGATAAGTCTTTCGCCAGACAGGTAAACGGTCGAGCATTTACTGCGGAACCAAATTTTCACCTGCCAGGGATACTGGACTGAAACGAATGTAAAGAAAATTGTTGGAAAGAGTGTCTGCAATCCGGTTAGGAAACGCATCTCGTACAAAATGCCATAAATTGCAGATACGCTCGTAGTAGCCGCGAGACAAGACCAACACGCGAGCTCCACCGACTGCCCGGGGAGAACATTCCTCATTAGAAGGTGTACCTATGACGCCCTTCCAAGACGAGACCTAATAAAGGCTGCTAAGAAAGAGTGCTCATCAACGGACGCGTTCCCAATATCTGCATTCGGAAATGAAGCCATTTTCTTTGTTACAGAGAAACGTTTTGTCACTTGGGAACATTTTATTTCCCACCACTGGGATGTTATCCTAGTCATTGTGACTCGAAAGCATGCCCTGTTGAAGCTCCTGAACTTTCTTGTAGAAGAAGACGGCCAGCATAAGGACACCGCACGCTCCTGTGACGATGAAGGCAAACACGTACCAAGGACAGGTCCTCTGGCTGTGTCCTTTGGGCGGGCTCTCAGTGCCGCTTAAAACGCTCATTTCCTGGTCCATGTGCTTCGGAGCCTTCCAATCTTCGTTTTCATCCACATCGTCGATATGCCTGGCTCAACGGATGCAACTAGGTAATGCATTCGGACGCTATATTACCGGATGGCTGAGTACGGGTGGCTAGTTAGAGTGTCATGGACCCCTTTTTCGTTCAAATGGATTCACCACAAGTGATATGCCAAAATATTTTTGATAGCCTCCAAAAGGTGTACATCCATAATGGAGTCCCCTATCTTCTTTACTCTGTGCTCCGACTGAAACGAATATCGGTTCGGTTACGGGATTCACACTTGGGATTCCTTTTCCGGATCACGGTGCCGTACAACTCTGTAACCGAACAGTTGAACCGGTATTTATTTTTTTTTTCTGGGTTTCTCTATGATGTGTCTGCAGACTCGCAAAATGAAATACAAAGCGAAATGAAATTAAAGCGAGGAATAGCTTGGGGTATTAACTCGAGTGTGTTTTTTACTGCTTTTGGTTGAGACATTCTGTAGGTCCATCGGGAATCGAACTTCTGCTGTGCAATCACGCGGTTTTTTTCTCTCTCTCTCTCTCAACACTTGATTCCATCAGAGAATTTCGTTAGGACTAGGAAAATTTTTGAAACTGTCGACATCCAGCGGAAAGGGACCTATGAAGCTCCCAGTCTTTTTGTGGATGCCCTTTTAGAGGTTGCGCGCAATGCGTCTTTAGATGCTGGGGCGTTCGCAGCTTGCATCTCTCATCACTTTCAGTTTTAGGCAAGTTTTATGGGGTGTCTAATGTCACGAAGCATATATATTGAAGCAATATTAGAATATTCCGAGTCGCAATGAGTCATAAAACGTTAGTATAGATGAACTGTCTGTCAGGGCAATGCGACCCGCCATATTGAATACCGTAGGAACGTATTTCTTATAACAGCTAGAAGGACATGACATGCAGTTTCCGTCTTATCCTTTGCAGTTCTGTCCTTTACGGTGCCGTGCATGGAGTGTTTTAGCGATTATACGCTATGCCATATCTGTGATGTCCCATTAGGGGCTCCTGATCTACTACTAATATCCCTAGGACATCCCTATAAGGTCGTGAACATCCTGAATATCTGAACATCCATGCGGTATCTCTAGGATGTTCCAGAACGATATTCGCGGTTTTATTTAGTGAATAATAGATGTCTGTGGTACGTGTGCAGGATGTCGCGCTTTGGATGTTTGAAAGGAAGTAGCCTCCAGTTCCCCGGGATAGTATCTATAGAAGATGTAGTATAGACTAGATTTTGGGTACTGATTGAACGTCAGAGGAATATCGCCAGCACGTCTCCTGGAGATATACGGATAAATATGTTCCGACAGTAACGTTTTTCTTCTGCTGAGAGCAAGCAAAAACCTTACTCGATACCGGGGAACAAGTTGTATCGTTGGCGTGCTGCTCGCTGTGCGTGACTCTCGTCAAGAAACAGAGGATCACTTTTACAGCTCCATACAGCACATTATATTGAATTAAAAACATAATACTAGTTAGGAAGGAATGTCAGAAACCTTGACTGCACAGATACGTGAGCGCAAAGACACCTCCCCTCACACTTATAATGGACGTGACCCCAACACTTGAGTATATGCTCCGGCCACTGTGAATGCTCCCGTCTGGAAGGGGCAAAAAGGGAGCCTGCTGTGTGTGCTTTTTAGGGCATACCTCATATCCACATGTCCATGAAAGACATTGTCTGGAGATTCCTGGGATCAGAAAACAGGGGTAAAGTCCAGCTCCCATGGATATGCAGTGGATGTAAGATGGACCCTCACGATAATACACTGGATATCCATGTTGCGACGTCTCGTGCACGTCTGTGTGCCGTTGGTGGTTTGCTGGGATGAGGCATCACCTGTTTGACCGGGGGCCACTAAGCTCACCTGATGGGCAGTTGGATACACTTGTTGGGCCGCCAGGGGCCCTTGGTACCATAAGGCCCACCTCTACGGGCTGTCGGACCGCTATAACAGTCCTGTTGGACCATTATAGGAGTTGTTAATGGACCGACAAGCAGTTTTGATGATCCATCAAAATATTCTAATGGACCATTAGAATTTCTGATCAAGTCCTGTTTGATTTTTCGATCGGGAATTCACGGCGCATATAGCAGACTGCACCATTTGTCCTGTCGTCTTAAGACGAAAATTTTCATGCTCTGCTATCCCTGGGAATATCCTGCAAATCAGTTACAAGATATTCCTTCATAGACGACAGGGGTGTCGTCTCTTATGTATGTCGTGTCCTGTTGCGCTCTTCTGCCCGCGGGGAATATCCTGAAGCCAGGCGCGGATTAGGGGGGTACAGGGGTCCGGACCCCCCTTCAATTCGAGACTTGAAATAGGGCTCAATGGACCAATCCCAGCATGCACTCGGCAAAATCCTAGATCCGCCCCTGCCTGCAGCAGCCGACAGGACCAGTTGTCGTCTGCTATGTGAGTCATGCCTTTTCGTGATCTAAGCGAGCGGAATATCCTGCAGCTCAGTCAGAAGATATCTTGTAGCAGATGACAGCACCAATACTCCCGCTTCAACTCCCAATATGTCGACATCGTGGGAATGCTCAACATAAGACGCAGTCCCATCAGCAGTTTCCTTTTCCTTCCTCTAGAATATTCCGTTCCTTCCTTCGTTTCCTTCCGTTACAGTGCTTAAAAAGAGCATGGATTAAGTCGCATGATACCCGGACTAAATTGAATAGCACGTGGATTATTTCAGATGGCACCCGGATTAAATCGGATAGTACTCGGGCTAAAATGGGCGGAAAAACCCGTAGTAGGTCGTGGTCAAGAAGACAGTGGGCAAGCGATTTCGTTCCATGGGCTGAAATCCTACAGGGGTACTTGAGATTCTTTTTTTCTCTAGCGTCATATAAACGTATCAATAGGCCTTTTTTTAGATACTGGTGATCTTGTGGCAAAATAAACTGACTTGGCTTGGAAAAAAAGTTACCAGCAGTTGGATTTGAACCCATACACTCGAATTGCCGAAAGGTTGCTTGTGGGCTGAGATACCGAGTGTAAACGCGGAGACGCCATACTCTTGAAGTTGGTGTTGGTGCAGAAAGTTTGCCCGTGTGAGCACGCTCTGTGTCTGTTGGGGAGATGCCGATATTTCCTGTAAAGGTACGATGCACTTTAGGGGAAAACTTTGTGTATCCTCCGGGGCTGCCGAACAACACATCGGAATTTGCAAAAAGAGTTCACCGAGCGCGCAACGTACACAGCTGTGTGGCTGCCGTCCCTGCAAACATCCATTCCTCGAAGGAGGAGGAAAACAAGCAAATCCTAAATTCTTCCCCTATCTTTCTGACAGGACACACCTTATAGCGAACCCTTGTCACAACATAGGGCTGCGTGACCAACTGAGGCACTACAGCCCTTTCAGATACCCGGGTCGACTCCTCTTATCCTTGTCTTATCCTCTCTTCCACATGTCTCAGGCAAACATCTGGAGTGGGACAACTTCAAAGTGGAACCAGTTTCATGGTGGTCCCACATCCAGCGGTCCCCTCTGCTAAGTGGTCTCTGATCCTACCACTTAGCAGCTGGGACCACTGAATGCATGGCCAAAAGTAATACGTAGAAAAGCGCGTTCAAATAAATGTCGTTTATTCCGCTATGAGCATACACAGAGTATAAAGAAATAATCGATACATCTCTCAGATACTGAGTACCGTAAGCGTAATCGCTCACTGTGTCTAGGACTAGGCATATGACTGTGCTCATGGGCCACAGGGCATTTTGTTGACCATCTTGTATTTTCTCACCTCCGTCCATGTAGGTCGCGACGTGTACCCTTTCCTCTTCAACAAATGGTCAGAATGTTTATATACTCTTCTTATCCTGTTTCTCGGGTTCCTCTAGCTCCTGAAATACGACGTATAATTAATGGTAATTGAAGCATCACGGTAAGCACTTATACCTGTTAACATGAGAACAAGCATTATGGCCATGAGTGAAGAAATGGGCAAGCAGGAGCAACAGGTAGTCAACCTTTGGTAGTAGGAAGCAGTAGGACTGGCGACGGGATAGTCAAAACAACCCAAATTAGAGGAATTGTGCGACCACTAAAAATGTCCAGAAAGACTGTCGTGTCCTATTGCATTTCCTGGAACCGAAACTGACGATACGGTCGAACAATGGTTCGAATATAAGCTGACCTCGAAGCTCCATGCTCGTTGGTAAGAGATCCTCCTAGAGGTGCCATTCTGAAAATGCTATCTTGCAAGGAACAGAAGGAAGAGACACAAATAGATGGCTACAGCTTGCAACTCTAGGCAAGGAGGAGTTCTACGCTGAGCCCTCAAAAAGGAAAGAAAAAAGCTTCATGGTGTGGAGACATTGAGAGCAAAGTTCGGTCGGAAAGATGTTTCTTTCCCCCCCATTACGTTTTCTGAAAGTGGGCTCGGCAATGCAGTTTCTTAAGGACGTGAATCGGGTGCTGAGGATGTTCGCAGATCTTTCGTTTGTAGGGCTCAGACAGCATCTCGGATACTGCAACATTCATTTCAGACTCGCACTTGTCGTAGTCATCATATTGAATACGCAGTTACAGAGATCTCATACAACAGCAAACCTCTAATTCTTGTCAACACCTGTGTGGTAAACTGACTGCTGACAGTAACTCCTCCTCAGCAGAGCTTTTCTTTGAATGATTTCCGCACGCTTATCCCCAGATTGTCGTTATTGTTTTCCCGCAATATTTTTGTGCAGAAATAAAGTGTCTGGAAATGAGGATGGTTGCAGAAAAGAGTTTGTACCAAAAAACATTTAATTATGAGTGCACAGCACTGCACCCTGGGAAAAAACAAATTGCCTCTACTACTCTCTGTATATATATGATGCCCAGAGGAGGAAACGCGTTTCTGATAAAAAGGAGGACAAAAATCCCAAAGAGATTACAATCGAGGTAGAAAGCATGATGAGCTGGCCTTTCCCCATGAAAGACTGGGTAAGCTGTCAGAAAAATATTTGGGGAACATAAACTTTACACGAAGGAAGACGATTTCCCCCTCTCCTCAAAAACTGATTCAATCATTTTTCACGAGGCCTATAGCTACTTCAAGATCTTTCATCGTAATGTCCTGCGTCGGAGCTGCCCTGCGATGCCAGGCCGCTACTGAACCTCGTCCAAAACAGATGTGCTTGGGAACCGATGTCTTCTGCTTCGGAAGTTCTTTGGGACGTTCAGATGGCGTGTATTTGAAGTCGGCGGGGTACAAGTGTAGCTTTATCATATGCTCTTTCCTAACACTCCACGACGTGAACGACTCCTTGCAACATTGAACGATGCACCTGAAGCGCGGTGTATCTGGAGATAAAGTGAGATCATGCCGTTCTCTAATGTGCAAGTCCAGCAGATGAGAGTTCGGGAAGGCCTTCTTACAGTCAGCACAGATACTTCGATGCCGTGCATTGTAATGAGCTTGGAAGGCGGGAACGTTGTGAAAGGTTGTCTGACAAGTGCTGCATTGAACAATGGAGAAACTGTAACAAGCTTCAGGGTCTGTGTCTTGGTCTTTCATAATGCGCGTTTCCCGTACGGTCATATTTCCTTCCGCGAAGAAAGGGTCATCGGGCAGAAGGCGGACACCCTCGGGGTGAGCTTTGCTGGGCACTTGATCCACTTCCATGTTTCGTACAAATCACGTGTCAAGTTGTGAAAGTAAGTAAGTTCGGTTCACCTCTACTCACCTATTAATGGCGCTTGCTAGGCTAGGTGGCGCGAGCTACCGCGGACAACAAAGAAGCAGTAAGCAATAATCGTTTGATCATAAAAGGTTGAAAGTTGGTTTGTCGGTTTGGACCGACATGTATTACTACAGGCCTGAAAGCTTCACGATGCTTCCGGCTCCCACAGAAAACTTGTGCCGGATAGTTTACATGCTTACCGCAGTGGCGCTCGCGTGCGAGACTGAGCGCACTCCGAAAGGCAAGGCGCACTCTGTGATGCGACTGATGCACCACCCTGAACCTGGGCGGATGTCCCCCAGCACAGCGATTGTTCGTTGTTTATTGAACTCGAGAGCCGACCCTTGCTGGGCCCTGGTGCGGCTCTCAGACGTCATCGCCCTGCCATCAACAGGAGCTCAAGTGTGCGCGACGACCCTCTTCTCGATGCGAGTCGCTCGTGTCGGAGTCGTGACGTTGAGAGTCATCGTACGTCATCGACTCCAGCGACTTGCATCCTTACATCGAGGAGAGAGTCGCCTTCGACTCTCAAGCACCTCCTGTCCCTTCTTTCGACCTCTGATGTGGATTCCTCGAATTTTAGAACGGGAGTCACTGCAGGGTGCGGGGCAATGAGCAATGACATCGCGAGAGCCTCACCAGGGTATCTTCGCCCAGCAAGAGCGGTCGACTCTCGAGTTGCTCGAGTCCAATAAACGAACGCACCCAATTTTGCAATGTTGCCGGGCAGTGTAAGCGTGGCCGTGGCGCAGCAGCCATCACTACCTTTTATCCTGTTTCATGTGTATGATGCTCTGAAATATGTATCAGGCTGTGTTCATATCCACACAGGTCCTAAATGTCTGTTTCTGTACTCATGTACATGTATTTTATGGTACATACCGCGGGGAGGAGGAAATAAATCCAATACTGTAGCGTTCTCTTGCGGATAGATTGGCAAAGTACGGTGAACCCAAGAACGCCTGTCTGCAGGTATAATAATAATAGGGAACCTATATGATCTTCGTGTGTGCCTAATTTGTGTCAATCAAGGAGGTGTCAATCAAAAGTAGTTGCTTCGAAAGAATTGTAAGTAAGAGTGTCTGCTTTGACGCAATAAGTGAACAGGCGATAGTCAGGATGGTCCGGATCACGTACTTCGTATTAATAACATCTTTTCTTTGGTGGTTTTAAACAGATTTTAAGCACGTCGAAATTATTGTCCGCGCTGTACAGTTTCCATCGCTAATATTGTGTCGGCGAGCTGCAAAAAATCGGCAAGGATTTTGAATGGAAAGCTTGTTTTGCAGATTCTTTTCGTTAGATTCCGCTTTTGTTTCGCCGCAGCACGAAGATGATTTTATCAGAAGGTGGCTCACCCGATACTGGTACTGCGGTTTGAGTGAGAATGAAACCTATTGTAAATTTAGACCGTTACCTCATTTTTCATCCCACTCTAGATGTCGTATAGTGAACGTCTTACGAAGCTTTCTGAAAGGTGCGCAGGTTGCGTTTTTTAACCAGAGTGCGCTCTAGTATTCAGTCCATATCATGGTCTCATTCCTTGGAAACCAACCCTTCAGTTTTCAGGGAAATTGACAATTGTGGTGTGGCAACACTGGGCTCATTAGTGCCCAGTAATCTGCCCAAAAGCCATTAAAATGGATAGTGCTACATTGATACACATATATATATATATATGTACGCTAACGAGCGCGGATATTTTTTGTAGGTGCTACCATGGTTTGACCCGCAGACACTGAGAAAATGACTCCGAGCGGATACGCTGCCATGGAAGTTGCTCCGTGTTTAACCACGCTTATACCAGGTATACATTTTTGGTTGCTCGAGAACAAAATAATTTGACGCATTGTTTCATTCGAGTCAGAGGGAAAGGCTTTTTGACTGCAGCACGAAGCATTCGTAGAATATCTGCCCTGCTAATAGAATCATGCATGAAGTATCTGCGATCAAGTCCATTGATGACGTGACGAGCCTAGGAACGTATCCTAAGGGTGTGTCCTGATAATCCTAACTGGCATTTGCGACAAAGGTGCACTATAGCCTTTGTCGCTGCTGCGCCATAAAAATATTCATCATTTGCAAACATAACTCGTTGCCTGAGTAGATACCTGTTATATGCAGCCACATCTTAATTATCACCATCTTCCTCGGCACACCCCTCGACTGTGTTTCTTTATTTGTGGTCCCTTAGGGCCCGATTTCCAACCAACCCTAGCCCTGAGGAAGGAGAATTTAGTATCTGCAAGGGGCGCCAGCTAAGTGAGACCCCTGTACGCCTTGAAACAATCACAGAGGGCAATTTCATGCATGGATCGCGTCGAGCGTTACCCTCACGGTGTTACTGCAGTACTGACGGTGCGACGAATTTGGGACTCGGGGGGGGGGGGGGGGGGAACCACTTTGAGTGTCTTACAATCTTGCTGTTTTAGTTCAACACGCATACACACATAAAGAGACGATGATGAGATGGGTACAAATTATATTCGTAGTACCCAACCGATGTACAACATCGGAATACACTGCGCGTGTGTTTCTGCCTCATTCTACGGAGCGGAATCCCCTTCAATCCTCCCGACGCCCAGCCTTGCACTGAGGGACAGCACATTCACGTCCGAGAAATGTATGCTCCCATGAGGGGATGTTCGCTCTCAAGGGACCATGGGCTTCGGGCGCCCTGAGGGTGAAGTTGCGGATGGTTTGGGGCCCTTAAGGCCAGTCCCCACATATAGCGCTTTCCTACATAGCGCTAGAAAATTTCGCTATATTTTCCTACTCGTATCGCTGCGAAGCGCTATAAAATCACTCTTTTTGAAGTAGAGCCCCGGTCAAATTTTCTAGCGCTATATTGAGCGTTGAGTCTGTGTTAACCAATCGTGAGCGTATCTCAGCCGTGACGTCGCGGAAGCTGGGGTTTGCGTTGCTTCCAATCGCTCGAAGCAGCAAGGCTGGAAGGCGAAGACAATGTGAAAATGGCCACGAGTTTCACCTGCCCATGCATCTGCCAATTCATGGCTGTTTGTTTACCATAGTTCGGTATCGCGATCGCAGCATCGAAAGCGTCATCCACGTTCATGCTACGGATATCCGGCACGGAGTAAACAATCACGGTGGTACCGGTGCATCACGTCGCAACGAGATATCCCGGGACTGCAGCCAGAGCTGTAGCAAGGCGAGTTTGCGCCCGGGTCAGGGAAAATCTGAAGCCCCCCCCCCCATCCTCCTTCACTGTCGTCAGAAGCTTTGTAAACAAAGAAAAGAGATCGCCCATTCCCACTGCTGAGACTGTAAATTGGAATTCTTGTTATTCCTACTTCATGCTGTCCAACCAAACCAACCTGCCAGGGCTTGCCGTTTGGCGCCCTCTCTGGCGATGGCTCCCGGGACGGCTTCCCCTGTCGCTACGGCTCTGACTGCAGCAGGGTAGCGCTCTGTGCTCGCTAGTATGTGAGAACGACAACCGGAAAAACAGCGCCACATTTTGAGCGCTATTATCTAGCGCTGTATGTGGGAACTGGCCTTTATTGGTGACCAGAATGATAGCACAAGACAGAGGCCACTCAACTATGCCCTCACTACAGCCAGCAGTCGTCCCTGCTTCGCTTGCCACCCTACTCAATGTCGGACTCACTACTACAGTTTGGAAGTTGAGCTCTCCAATCGTCGGAGCTGTCAAAATTTGGGTATGTCCTCAACCACCTTCCACCCGATGCGGAAGTCCGTGACTCGATTATCCATCTCATTCGGTGCGCTTTCATTTCTGAGAAATGTCGCCTTCAGCAATTATTGACCACTGGAGAGCTTGGGGAAACAAAGGCCCACCCAACAACTCTTTTGATGCGCGGGTGAGCTTGTTCTACCCCCGGTGATTCCATCCTTTCCTATGGGGCTGTTCCTGCCCCATAACGTACAGCTGATCCTTGCCGCTGACCTCGACCATTGACGAGTCTTCCGCGGGGTGTTCATCATTGTTGCCGTACTCCATTTTTCGGTCGAATTTCCTTAATACGTTGGACCAATACGTGGTAGGGAACACCAGCTCTCTTCAAGTTCATGGAGCTCCATCCTGCATGGCTGCTGTCAGCCCCACTATTTGTTTCTCGCAGCCGAACCCATTTGCCGACATCCTCGAGGAATTCCTGACGTTATCCGGCAGACGCACACCACTACTACACAGACACATCCTGTGACCCTTCACATCATCAGAAGGATCCATCGGTATTGGACCTTGCAAGGTGGCCGGGAGGACCTTGCAAGGGAGTTTGAGCACCAGAGTCGTAGCGACGGGAGGAAGCCGCCCTGGGCGCCCTTGCGAGAGAGGGCCCCGAATGGCAGGCCCTGGCAGGTTGGTTGGACATGAAAGTGAGAACGAAGAAAATTAGAATTTACGATCTAGGCAGTGCTAATAAGCGCTTTCATTTCTTTGTTTACAGGGCCTCTGACGGCAGTGGGTGAGGGGCTCTTTAGATTTACTCTGCCCTGGGTGCAAACTTGCCTCGCTACGACTCTGTTGAGCTCATATGGGAATGGGGCATAGCTTGACCTGTATCCAGCCCATGGTCCTCTGCAGTCGATATGCACTGAGACGTCCTCTCATGGACTATTGCGCACGCAATTGTTTCCAGCATGTTTAGACCCTTACCGCGCATTTGCTTTCCTTCTTCTCTAAAATTTATTTGATCAAAGCATACCACCAGTCAATCGACCCAACGTCTGCAAGACTGTCTTACCAGCGCCCTTGGGCCTCTTGGGGTGTGTTCGTTTATTAAACTCGCGCGACCCCCCTCGAAAGGAGAGTCGCTGCGAGTCGACTCTTGTGCACCTCTAATGTTGAATCCTCGAATTTTAGAACGGGAGTTAGTGTCCCGTGGGCAACGCCATGAGAGCCGCGCCGCGGCACTTTCGCCCACCAAGAGTCTACTCTCTCGGCTATCGAGTTGTTCGAGTCGAATAAACGAACGCAACCTTGGAGTATGTGAGCTACGCGGCACTGCCCAGATGTTAAAAAGTTTCATTGACCAAGTCCCCCGATGTGACCTCCGCATACCTCGACGACATGCTCATGGCGAGTTCTTCACACAGAGATCGCATCCCTTGGCCCGATGTCATGAGTCTCGTTCAGACTGAGCCATCATGGGCTCTTTCCAGCCCAACACGCAGCACGGCCCTCGTAAATTTCTATGGCCGGTTTGTCTCGCCTTTGGTACCTTTGCGAGATCTCCTCGCTACCACCAATCGCAAAAACGCTCTCGGTACCACCTGATACGTAACCAAAGTTAACGGTGAGCGATTCCAGCGACCTTTAGTCAACGAGTAGAACTAATCGAAAACCCGAGCCGCGCACTCATCCTGATCTCATGGACTCGGGGGCATGTCAACTTTGAGGCGGCGATGTCCATATGGGGCGGACAACCAATGATCCGCTGGTCAGGCACAGCGAGCGTACCCATATGACGCTTGACAGGCTTCCAGGAAGATGGATGGACACATTCTCCTTGACCTTGAACAATGGCTGGAAAAGGGCAGTAAGTTGTTGTGACCTAATGGATTGGAAGCGGATTGGTCACTGCTCATTCCCCTAGCAACAGGTGCGACAGGGTAAGTTGCTCAAGCTCCTTGGGATCGCTGTCGGCAAGATGGCTATCAAACGAGACCTCCCCTACTCACCAGCGGAGCTCGTTTACGTCTCGACCCTCCGCCGGAAGGTCTCTCCACGTCCCGTCCCGCGGTCTTCTTGATGTGGCTCTGACTGCTGCTGACGTCATCCCTTCACCACTCCACCTATCCACTCATTAACTCGTCCCATGGATCGTTCTTTCACTATGAGGAGGGGGAGCCATGTAGGCATCTGCTACGTAAAGCCACATCTCAGTCATCATCTTCCTCGGCCGCGTGCCCGTGCTTTGTAAAGTATAGTTGTTGCGGTCCCTTACTCTACAACTGTTTGTCAGATACAGTTCTGGCTGTGCACTACGACACATTTATTGGATTTAAACCCGCAGAAAAGTTGTGGCAATTAATCTGAAAGTAACAAAATAAATATAGCGACAAAAGTTTGGCACTAGCATAGACTCCACCGACGTCAACATGACGATCTTAGGAGAGTTGTATGCAGAAACAGAAACAATGTCCCACAGGGGTGCTCATCGGTAGTACCCCTAGTGGTATACAATGCACGCAACTCTCCTAAGGCTACAATGTTGACATCGCCCATTCTAATGCACAGAAGCGCACATTTTTTGTCGCTAGATGTATTTTGTAACTTTGATCTTAGTTGCCACAATTTTTCTATAGGTTTAGTTCTCATAAATGAATCTTGGTGCGCCACCGGGAGTTGGCCCGTCAAATATGCAACGAGTTGCGTGTACAGATGTCACTTCGGTTGACCGGCACACAACCCGTATTTTGTCCTCGTGTGTTCAGAGAAGTCTACAATTTTCCCCTCTCTTATTACAGACGTCTCAACAAAAGACGAGCTGCTGCTGAAGCCGTTCAGTTATGGTAAGCTTTGTCGTGTCTTTTGATTCGCGTTGATCCTTTTTTGTACCGAAGGTTTCACGCGGGAGTTGGTGCTTCGCGCTTCCAGGGAGGGAAGCAAGAAGGGAGCAGATGCCTATTATTACAAGGACGGACACAAAATGGTGGGCATCGACGCTCTTTTGCGTAATTGTCCGCGATGATACCTTTCTTTTTTTTTTCAGAGATCCAAACCGGATGTCATCTCATACTGTGAGCATCGTTGTTCTTAATAAAATTGGGCAGTCGTACAACTTTGCGTGCACTCGGCCTTTGCAATATGGTGCTGCTTTGCCACGATTGTTGTGCGACCAAGCTGTAGATAAGTCTGTAGAATTATGCAATGTTGGGTGTCATATAAATGCGGTTGCTTCCCTTTTTCATCCTCTCCAGTGAAGAAAAACACGGACATCCCACTGAGCGGCGACAATTTCACCTTCTGTAAATGGAGTATATCTAAGCCCCCTCATGAGGTTGTCAGACAGGCAAAGCCAGCCCACATGGCTCGCCAGTCCCCAGAAAAAGTACAAGACATGATGGTGAGCTGGTTGGGATACTATTGGGACAATTCCACCAGCCCACGCTCTTGATTGGGGGATTTTGTACGAGGCAGCCGGTGGAGTTTTCCCAACAAATAGATATGACTCAGTGAATAAGTTGTCTCTGGTATACACTGACAGTCCCTGGACGGTAAGCGACGTCAGCGCTCCCAGTGCCGGATGTGCGACGAGAGCGGTCCCTCCTGCGCCCAACATGTTACCAAGAAATTAAGGCTTAAAAAAGATGTCATTCCAGACGTAACTTCCTACGACGCTTCAGGTATGATCCATTGTCATTCTCAATAGCTTCCCACACCAGCACTGCTAAAGCTATTCGGTACGAGTATGGGACATCCAGACACAGAAAGCCATCTGTGACCACTATGTTCGGCTTCGGCCAACAATCTGCTTGGCTAATTTTTTTTGTCCGAAAGGGCTTACACGTTAAATAATAAATTTTTCTAGATGAGCACCACTTCTGCAGTTGTAGAGGCTCCAACAGCTTGACATGGCCCCATAACCGAACATCCCTCGAGGCAATGCTCTAATTGGTCGAGAGTGGGAATTCCGGCGTACTCGGTGTGTCCCGTTAAATGATGGTAAAACTATTTTGCGTGGGATTTTGAACACCGTGGTCAGTGGTCAACAAGTTAGAAAATGACGTATAGTTTTGAAACAACTGGAACGGATGTGACCATTCTTTCGGAAGGGCACTAAAGGCGTCGGTGTTTGTGGCTCTGGTAGGTTACCGTAAATTCTTTACTCGGTGCTCATTGCTCGGTGCTCATCGCATAAGTTGTCGTCCAGGAAGGATGACCATTCTTTAGTGTCCGTAGAAAAAGACCAGAAAAATAACCACTTTTTGCTCAAATTAAGCCAGAAATGAGCCTGTCCTTTAAAGGAGCATGGAAGTGACCCCCAAAATATTTTTAGCTTTTCGCCGCAACGTCTTCTACGACGCATAAAATGAGTTGCTGCGAAAGAACGATGAGCGCAGATAACCCAGACAGGCATAGCCGAGTGGGCGTCTCCCCCTTTTTGGTGGTAGCCAAGGTCGTGCTGAACACTGGGAGGTGGAGGGTTGGAATCCTACTGCCAGCTGTGCCGTCCGAGGTTTTCCCTGGGTTTTCCCGAGACTTTCCAGACGAATGTCGGCGCAGTTCCCCCTGAAGTTGGCCCAGGATGCGTACTAACCCCCCACTCCTTCCTGCTGTCCACATGTGTGCGTCGCTCATAGCCACAGTTGCTTCGCGGCGCTAGTACACAATAGCGCGAGCAAAGACAACTAAGAAGCCTATCTGCACTGCACTTGGGAAAGTGGGAATTAGGGTAGTTCTCACACTGTTTATAGCCTTCCTTTCTTCGTGTAAAAAAAAAAAAAAGATAACCCAGACAGCATGCACAACGCTCTGTTCTGCACACCCTCTCCACATCCGAAGAGCACCAAAGCGAAGACGGATCACGGGGTACGGCACGTGACCAGTGACGTCCAACGGCACAGCTGAAACATGTACAAGCGGCGCGTGAGCCGAGGTGAAAAAACCAAGAGAAAAGGCACCGAGCAGTTTCTACGTGTCTCTCTCCGACTGTCTTTCGTAAAGTTTATCACGCAGTGACAATACGCTGCGGATCAGAAATAGTTTGCGCGGTGACTTCTCGTAGACAGTTTCACAAATGAGTCACGTTAAATGTCACTTCCGCGCTCCTTTGAAAAGGTGCGTCAACTCGTTTATTACGGAATTGATCCACCAGAATAGATCCACTCATCTACGCTATATTATGATAAACATTGCACGCAGAAGCAATCATAAAGCGTGGAATACCCCGTAGAAATATAATGGTACCACTATAAGGGGCTTTTCCCTTGCAGGCGGTAAGAAACTGCAAGGAACGACGTGCAGTTCCCCATCCAACCAAGACTCAAATCTCAAAGGGTAAGAAGCAAGTAGTAAAGTGCTGTCTCGTAAGTTGTTGGCCTGACACAGTCGAGGAGCACAACCAGTCATAGGCACCACCAGAAAGGGTTTTGGCTGGTGATTAGTGCCACCGAGCTAAAATAGACGACGAAGAAGTGGGCCACGGAATAGATCACTGGGTGTTTGTAAACAATCTACGTCGACGGTAGATGTCGTTGGCAAAAGGATGCCATCTGTTGGCGATGATGGATGCGCGAAGGGGATACCGAGAAAAATTTGACAGTACCCTCACCTCACCTCACCAAGTTACACGCTGGCAACACCAACGTGCACTTCTTTTGCCAACGATTCACTCACTATATCTTGATGTGACGTGGCGGGTGGTCTATTGGACAGCACGTTGCAAAGTAACATTATGAGGGAAAAAATGTTCCAAAAGCCTGGACTCGTGGTTCACAAATAAAGCTCCAATACCGGCACTGGTGAGTAGTATAGATATAGACTGTATAATTTTCGAGCGGCATAAGAACCGAGCGGCATAAGAACCGAGCGGCATAAGAACCGAGCGGCACAAGAACCGAGCGCTATAACGGCCTCTTTTTTCTAATCCAAGATGGCCGATTCTAAGCCAACACAATCCAGTTCTAAGCCAACACAAGCCAAATCCAAAGCCATCTGATTGGCCACCATTAGCTCCGCCCACTTCACACGTTGATTGGCCCATGCTAAGCCTACTGATCTTTGATTGGTTGACCGTAGCTCCTTCATGCTAATTAATTGGCTCCGCCCCCACTTCACACGCTGATTGGCTCATGCTAAGCCTTGACTGAGCATTGATTGGTTTACCGTAGCTCCACCCCTTCATGCTAATTACTTGGCTCCGCGCGCGCCCGTTGATTGGCCACCGCTACTGATCGCGCGCGCGTTGATTGGTTCACCATAGCTCCGCCCCCGCCCGTTTATGTTCATTACTTGACTCCACCCCAGCGGGCTTCACGCTGATTGGCCGGCGCGACCGCTGATTGGTCCAGGCGCGGCTGCAGCGACCCCACTGCGGCCCTATCTCAGATGTCCAAACTTACCCATCTGATTGGTCCATTCTAAGCCACTCTCCTAGCCCCCCCATCTGATTGGCCGCCGCCACTGCCTTCACCGGCACCCACCCGTTGCGGCCCTATCTCAGATGTTCAAACTTATACCGATTGGCTCGCCACCAGACGGCGCGCGGCGGCGGCGGCGGCGGCTTCAGATGGTTCTAACCCAATGTCTCTATCTCATACAACCAAACTTACCTCGTGCCACCAGACGGCAGAGGCCCCGCTGCGGCTTTATCTCAGATGTTCAAACTTACCCATCTGATTGGTCCATTCTAAGCCACTCTCCTAGCCCCCCCATCTGATTGGCCGCCGCCACTGCCTTCACCGGCACCCACCCGTTGCGGCCCTATCTCAGATGTTCAAACTTATACCGATTGGCTCGCCACCAGACGGCGCGCGGCGGCGGCGGCGGCGGCTTCAGATGGTTCTAACCCAATGTCTCTATCTCATACATCCAAACTTACCTCGTGCCACCAGACGGCAGAGGCCCCGCTGCGGCTTTATCTCAGATGTTCAAACTTACCCGTGCCCCGGGCTAGCGGGTGGCATAGCCTTCACCGGCGCCCGCCAGATGGCAGCGACTCCACTACGGCTTTATCTAAGATGTTCAAACTTACCTTGTGGTGTGCACCCACTTCATGCTGATTGGTCTGATTCAGACGTCTAAGCCTACTGATCACCCCTCCAATGTAAGCCTGCCGATTGGCCCATTCTAAGCCTACCGATGGCTGGCCCTGATTGGTCCATGCTAAGCCTACTGAACGGTGATTGGCTTACCTGTCGCTCCTAAGCAGCTTCAGATAAGACACACACACACAACAATTGTTGATTTCAACCTTTATTTGGTACAACAGCCTCTTGGTTCAGCTGTGGGTATAGGTTCAGCTGCATCAGAGAGACCATTGGTCTACGTGAACATCTCTCACGCTCACTCAGCTCCCTCGGTAGATTCCAACTGTTATTGGTTCATCTGACTGCGCGCGTGGCCGCTCACCCAGCTCCTTATTGGTTCTAGTTGGTCACAGCTCCCTCATAGGCTCCAACTCCGATTGGTCCATCTAACAGCAAGTGGTCACTGCTATTGATCCATTGAACCGCAAGCCACTCACACACGGTCACTCACACTCATCTCTAGACGAGATAAATTTAACTGTGGAACTTTTACCATAAGATAACTTTAGCGTGGGGTTGGTAGGCTCCAACGGCTATTGGCCCGTGCCTCCACCCATTGGTTCACAACGCGCATGCTCTGACGGCGCCGAAGAAGGTTCCCTACACCTTTAATAGAAATTATGCTATTGGTCCAGCTGCGTCATAGGGCACGGCTGTGGCTGGCCCTGATGCTACTTACTTCGTGGCGCAACTCTTTAATGACTCCACCCACTTCGCATTGATTGGTCCATTTTAAGCCTACTGATTTCTAAGCCAGTCCACGCTAAGCCTACTGATCACTCTACCAGCGCTCTGATTGCCAATTGGCCCTCGTTCTAAGTCCACTGACACCAGATGGCGCAACTCTTCACCAGCTCTGCCTACTTCATGCTGATTGGTCCATTCTAAGCCTACTGACTTCTAAGCTGAACCACGCTAAGCCTACTGATTGTCCCTTCACACCAAAGCCTACCGGTGTCTGGCCCTGATTGGTCCACGTTAAGCCTACTGAACAGTGATTGGCTAGCCTGTTGCTCCTAAACCACAATGCAGCAGCTTCAGACAAGACACACACGACAATTGTTGATTGCAAACTTTATTTGGTACAACAGGCAGCTGTGGGTAGGTTCAGCTGCGTCAGAGAGATCCCGGTCATCTCTTGCGCTCATTGGTCACTCAGCTCCCTCGATAGACACCATATGGCTCATCTAACTGCAAGTGCTCATTGGCCCATCTGACTACAAGCCTCGCATTGGTCACTTATGTCTAGAGCTCCCTAACAGGCTCCAACTGCCCATGCCTCCATCCGCGGCTGCTCACTGGTTCACAATGAAACTTTTTCACATGCTCTGCCCTACACTGACAAGAGATGGCACCACTTGTCTTTGCAAAGATGGACAGCTGCCATTGCATTGGTGACTCATTTCTATCCAACTGGTTCTAGAGAGCCAGCGTTCTGAACAGCTTACATGCCACCGCCTGTTCACATAGACGCAGTTGAAAAAAAAAAAAAAAACATTTTCAGGGTACACATCTCAAAACACGCTCCACACAAGTAAAGTTGGCTTCCCCCGGTTGCATGCCTGCGTTAGGTGAAGCCCGTCCCATCTGGCTGCTCACTGGTTCACAATGAAACTTTTTCACATGCTCTGCCCTACACAGACAAGAGATGGCGTCGCTTGTCTGCAGCTGCCATTGCATTTCTATCCAACTGGTTCTAGAGAGCTAGCGTTCTTAACAGCTTACATGCCGCCGCCTCCCGCTATTCACATGGCCACAGTTGGAAATGGGAAAAAAAATTTTTTTCAGGGTACACATCTCAAAACACACTCTACACGAGTAAAGTTGGCTTCCCCCGGTTGCATGCATGCGTTAGGTCAAGCCCACCCCCTGAGAACAAGCTTAGTGTCGTTTAGGATGTGTGTGCTTTGCAGTTCAACCTAAAAATTGTTTCAATCAAGCAGAATGGGAAATGATGCAATGGAGCGCGTTCATTCTTGAGAACGAATTTTGTGACAGAACATAAACAAAACAAAACATTTCAATGTGCAAAAAACTCGTCGTGATGCTAATCAGGGAAGCCAGCACGCGTTCGAAATAAGCAAGAAGAAGCACATGATCGAGAAAACAACGATAGTTGATGCTGTGCAGAGAAGCTGGTTTGAGGGAAAAACAGCTTGTATGATCAACAAACCCCATAGAGCTTAGGCCTGTTTTTATTTTAGACAGCGCGCATTCAACACGCGAAACTGAAACGCGTGGACAGCTCACGCGATTTTAGCCTGCCCATATCGGCGTATATTGCAATTTTTCACCTGAGAGGCATGCACACACCGTTATCACGTAGCTATGAATACACACACACACACAATACAATTTTGAATGCGTAATCTGCGCGACGCACGAGCTCAACATGCGCCCGACACGCCAAACTATCGCGCGCCTTCCAGGTTTACAAATCTACATCACGTCGCAAACGTAGCCGACGTGTATTTCACGCGACACACCTCCGCGTTCGCACGAGCACTACTGAAGAAATATAAATATAGGATGATCGCACTCAATCTTAAAAGGCAGACTCAACCCAAGCTGAGTATGAAGAAACACAATTGCTCTCCCAGAACATTACGTGCAAACATAGCCAGCGCACGCAGAGCACAACTGGAAGCACCATTAGAAATATTAGGATAGTCGCATTATGAACAGGTTCATCTCGGAAAAAAATGTGCTCACCTTCGCTGACGGCATGCAGCAATATCTGAAACATGCGGGCAGCTCACGCGACTTTAGCCTGCCCATGTCCGCGTATATTGCGGTTTTAGACTTCAACATAAGAAATTAACTAAATCAAGCACAGTGATGCTATGTCGTGACTGACGCTTATTAAACAATGCTATGCAGTGAAGCTTCGCACGTACTCAATGTTAAAAACGGACACTCAACCCAAAACTGAGTATGAAGAAACACAATTTCAGATTGCTCTCTCCCAGAACACCCCGTGCACCTCCGCGTTCCTTCTCTATACTGGAAGCAGCAATATTAAGATCGTCGCACTATGAACAAGTTCATCTCATCAAAAGAAAGGGCTTACCTCATCACACCGGTATTACGCACGTAGACTCTTGTCGCGCGACGCGCTACAGCAGGGTAGGGAAACACGGCGGCGTGGACAGCTCACACGATTTTAGCCCGCCCGCGCACACAGGCTCAACATGCGCCGACACACCAAAATGCCGCGCGCACCTTCCTGGTTCACCACTTACCGTGCCAGCCGCACGGAAAACTTGATAGCCGAAACACAGGCGCATAATATAACCCTCCGGTTGGGACCATCTCTTTTATATCAGTGCTCGCTCGTTTCCGCAAGGTTGCAAGCCCGAGAAATTGGGTCACCTTGAAGATGAGCCATCTGTTTTATATCAAAACGCACTTCATGGCCAAACTCTGCGGCGGACCCTAGCGGAAAAAAATGTTGCGTCAAGGTGATGTAACGAGAAACTGGGTCACCTCGTAAATCATGTTTTCCGAGGCCGCACGTATTAAAACCAGTGATCACACCACGCTATGAGAAGGAAAAAAAATATCCCTATGAGTCCACCTGCTCATTGCCGAAACAAGCACCGAGAACAAAGGGTTCGCTTATGCAGTTTCCAAGAGGTTCCAAATGTCCCTCGCAGCTAACGGGCGCGCATCACGGGCACGATTGTGTAAACAAAATCGCACCACCCTCCAAGGGCGCATTTGAGTTCCGTCCGTCGGTCGACTCTGGGTTAAGCGCACAACGAGGAAGATGAGGAAAGTTTTCAGTTCATTCGGCAGTATTTCCTGTTTTTAGGAGGGAAAATTCTGTGTTGTGTGATGGAGACGCTATATAGATAGGTCATAAGGAGAAGGATTATATAGCACGTACTCATCGACTAAGCGAGTATATAGTTTGTGGAGAGCGCCACGCTATTTTAAAGTAATTTTATATCATATCCCAAACGTTCTGCGCGATCAAACGGAAAGAAGAAAACCGTTTCACGCATCACGGTGCGTGCGCGTGCTCAAACAAGTTCTGGCTATTGGTAAAAGAAGTAGTTTTGGGTTCCCAGGCGGGTGTTTCCAGCGCATCAGGCAACAACGTAAACTGTTCTGCGCAATCAAACAAGTCCCGCTCCCACGCGCGTATCATATCATATCTTGTTTCAGCGTGCTCAAACAAGTTCTGGCTTTTGTGGTCGTATGATGGTGCAGATTTGTAAGAAACACTGAAGAGAGTCAAGGATGATCCTCCGACATGAGAAAAGTGATGAGCAGCGACTTGACAACCGCGAAACTGCGAAGCCTCAGTGTGTCGTGTGAGATGGATCAGTTCGTATGCAAACGCATGCTGGCAGATTTACAATGCCTACACAACTTTTTAAATGGACACGGAGAAGAGAGTGATTTTAGTGACATTTTGAGAGCTATTCCCGTGCGGAGTACTCATAAAATAAGACAGTTTGTGAGATACAAGTTGCAACTGCTGGAGCGATATAGAAACGGAGAACCCATCGACGAGACAATCATAAATGCCGGGTTTTCCATCCCCGTGGTGCGCGACTACTGGAAAAAGAACCACACGAGCTTGGACATTACCGTCATCGAGGGAAATGAACGTGTTGTCTCCACGTTAGAAGACATCCTCGCTAAAGTGTTGTGAATACAGTGTTTAGCAGTACCGCTGGGGTCTCTATGAAGCTTTCATCGGGAAACGATTCACCACCATCGACAGGGTAGACGATGCCATGGACGAGATCCTACGAGTATACCACGAAATTGAGCTAGAAAAAGGAGATGCGAACCTATTCATGATATCACGCGAAGTCCTAAAGAGATACGGCTACAGAGACATCGCGGGCATAGATATTCTTCAAGCTCTTCATCTGCTGCACGTCTTAGTTTACCTCTGGAATGAATGCTGTCGTATCATGTACGAACCGGATGGCTGTCCCCTAAAGATCGAGTGAAACAGTAGAAGAAAAGGCGTCTTTGACGAGCAACCGATTGGAGTGCGGTACAAAATAAATAAATATTTTGTCAACACAGTTGTCCGTTTGTATGACTGGATAGGAAAAGCACGATATTTCTTGCATTTTTCTAAAGATATATATTAAAAAGTTGTGCATATACTCACACATACTATACAAGATATATGATTGTGGATTAATTGCTAAAATTTATCGATCCACATTCAGGAGAAGTGGTGACTACCACGCATCAGTAAGAGTTTAATCACAATTTGAACAAGTGTTGCGATTTATGATCAGTGTTGTAGAATGTGTAATTTCACAATACGCAAGCTTTAATTCGCTCAGTTTGACGAGCACTCTTTCACGATGACAGAGAATTTAATCCAATGGATTGATATTTTCTATATACACTATAACATAATGCGAATTCTTTATGTCGTGGATATTAAAAGTTACGAATATTTTCCGAATGAAATTTACTTAAAACTCGAAGAAAGGGTCACCCGCGTCGACGAAGACGTTTCCGCAACACGCACGCGTGCGGTACCGCGTTAACGCGTTGGGCGCAGAATCGCGTTCGGTTTCGGGTACGGCATTGGGGAAACGCGGCCCGGCGTGTTGCCGAAACGTCTTCGTCGACGCGGGTGACCCTTTCTTCGAGTTTTAAGTAAATTTCATTCGGAAAATATTCGTAACTTTTAATATCCACGACATAAAGAATTCGCATTATGTTATAGTGTATATAGAAAATATCAATCCATTGGATTAAATTCTCTGTCATCGTGAAAGAGTGCTCGTCAAAGTGAGCGAATTAAAGCTTGCGTATTGTGAAATTACACATTCTACAACACTGATCATAAATCGCAACACTTGTTCAAATTGTGATTAAACTCTTACTGATGCGTGGTAGTCACCACTTCTCCTGAATGTGGATCGATAAATTTTAGCAATTAATCCACAATCATATATCTTGTATAGTATGTGTGAGTATATGCACAACTTTTTAATATATATCTTTAGAAAAATGCAAGAAATATCGTGCTTTTCCTATCCAGTCATACAAACGGACAACTGTGTTGACAAAATATTTATTTATTTTGTACCGCACTCCAATCGGTTGCTCGTCAAAGACGCCTTTTCTTCTACTGTTTCACTCGATCTTTAGGGGACAGCCATCCGGTTCGTACATGATACGACAGCATTCATTCCAGAGGTAAACTAAGACGTGCAGCAGATGAAGAGCTTGAAGAATATCTATGCCCGCGATGTCTCTGTAGCCGTATCTCTTTAGGACTTCGCGTGATATCATGAATAGGTTCGCATCTCCTTTTTCTAGCTCAATTTCGTGGTATACTCGTAGGATCTCGTCCATGGCATCGTCTACCCTGTCGATGGTGGTGAATCGTTTCCCGATGAAAGCTTCATAGAGACCCCAGCGGTACTGCTAAACACTGTATTCACAACACTTTAGCGAGGATGTCTTCTAACGTGGAGACAACACGTTCATTTCCCTCGATGACGGTAATGTCCAAGCTCGTGTGGTTCTTTTTCCAGTAGTCGCGCACCACGGGGATGGAAAACCCGGCATTTATGATTGTCTCGTCGATGGGTTCTCCGTTTCTATATCGCTCCAGCAGTTGCAACTTGTATCTCACAAACTGTCTTATTTTATGAGTACTCCGCACGGGAATAGCTCTCAAAATGTCACTAAAATCACTCTCTTCTCCGTGTCCATTTAAAAAGTTGTGTAGGCATTGTAAATCTGCCAGCATGCGTTTGCATACGAACTGATCCATCTCACACGACACACTGAGGCTTCGCAGTTTCGCGGTTGTCAAGTCGCTGCTCATCACTTTTCTCATGTCGGAGGATCATCCTTGACTCTCTTCAGTGTTTCTTACAAATCTGCACCATCATACGACCACAAAAGCCAGAACTTGTTTGAGCACGCTGAAACAAGATATGATATGATACGCGCGTGGGAGCGGGACTTGTTTGATTGCGCAGAACAGTTTACGTTGTTGCCTGATGCGCTGGAAACACCCGCCTGGGAACCCAAAACTACTTCTTTTACCAATAGCCAGAACTTGTTTGAGCACGCGCACGCACCGTGATGCGTGAAACGGTTTTCTTCTTTCCGTTTGATCGCGCAGAACGTTTGGGATATGATATAAAATTACTTTAAAATAGCGTGGCGCTCTCCACAAACTATACTCGCTTAGTCGATGAGTACGTGCTATATAATCCTTCTCCTTATGACCTATCTATATAGCGTCTCCATCACACAACACAGAATTTTCCCTCCTAAAAACAGGAAATACTGCCGAATGAACTGAAAACTTTCCTCATCTTCCTCGTTGTGCGCTTAACCCAGAGTCGACCGACGGACGGAACTCAAATGCGCCCTTGGAGGGTGGTGCGATTTTGTTTACACAATCGTGCCCGTGATGCGCGCCCGTTAGCTGCGAGGGACATTTGGAACCTCTTGGAAACTGCATAAGCGAACCCTTTGTTCTCGGTGCTTGTTTCGGCAATGAGCAGGTGGACTCATAGGGATATTTTTTTTCCTTCTCATAGCGTGATGTGATCACTGGTTTTAATACGTGCGGCCTCGGAAAACATGATTTACGAGGTGACCCAGTTTCTCGTTACATCACCTTGACGCAACATTTTTTTCCGCTAGGGTCCGCCGCAGAGTTTGGCCATGAAGTGCGTTTTGATATAAAACAGATGGCTCATCTTCAAGGTGACCCAATTTCTCGGGCTTGCAACCTTGCGGAAACGAGCGAGCACTGATATAAAAGAGATGGTCCCAACCGGAGGGTTATATTATGCGCCTGTGTTTCGGCTATCAAGTTTTCCGTGCGGCTGGCACGGTAAGTGGTGAACCAGGAAGGTGCGCGCGGCATTTTGGTGTGTCGGCGCATGTTGAGCCTGTGTGCGCGGACGGGCTAAAATCGTGTGAGCTGTCCACGCGGCCGTGTTTCCCTACCCTGCTGTAGCGCGTCGCGCGACAAGAGTCTACGTGCGTAATACCGGTGTGATGAGGTAAGCCCTTTCTTTTTATGAGATGAACTTGTTCATAGTGCGACGATCTTAATATTGCTGCTTCCAGTATAGAGAAGGAACGCGGAGGTGCACGGGGTGTTCTGGGAGAGAGCAATCTGAAATTGTGTTTCTTCATACTCAGTTTTGGGTTGAGTGTCCGTTTTTAACATTGAGTACGTGCGAAGCTTCACTGCATAGCATTGTTTAATAAGCGTCAGTCACGACATAGCATCACTGTGCTTGATTTAGTTAATTTCTTATGTTGAAGTCTAAAACCGCAATATACGCGGACATGGGCAGGCTAAAGTCGCGTGAGCTGCCCGCATGTTTCAGATATTGCTGCATGCCGTCAGCGAAGGTGAGCACATTTTTTTCCGAGATGAACCTGTTCATAATGCGACTATCCTAATATTTCTAATGGTGCTTCCAGTTGTGCTCTGCGTGCGCTGGCTATGTTTGCACGTAATGTTCTGGGAGAGCAATTGTGTTTCTTCATACTCAGCTTGGGTTGAGTCTGCCTTTTAAGATTGAGTGCGATCATCCTATATTTATATTTCTTCAGTAGTGCTCGTGCGAACGCGGAGGTGTGTCGCGTGAAATACACGCCGGCTACGTTTGCGACGTGATGTAGATTTGTAAACCTGGAAGGCGCGCGATAGTTTGGCGTGTCGGGCGCATGTTGAGCTCGTGCGTCGCGCAGATTACGCATTCAAAATTGTATTGTGTGTGTGTGTGTGTATTCATAGCTACGTGATAACGGTGTGTGCATGCCTCTCAGGTGAAAAATTGCAATATACGCCGATATGGGCAGGCTAAAATCGCGTGAGCTGTCCACGCGTTTCAGTTTCGCGTGTTGAATGCGCGCTGTCTAAAATAAAAACAGGCCTAAGCTCTATGGGGTTTGTTGATCATACAAGCTGTTTTTCCCTCAAACCAGCTTCTCTGCACAGCATCAACTGTCGTTGTTTTCTCGATCATGTGCTTCTTCTTGCTTATTTCGAACGCGTGCTGGCTTCCCTGATTAGCATCACGACGAGATTTTTGCACATTGAAATGTTTTGTTTTGTTTATGTTCTGTCACAAAATTCGTTCTCAAGAATGAACGCGCTCCATTGCATCATTTGCCATTCTGCTTGATTGAAACAATTTTTAGGTTGAACTGCAAAGCACACACATCCTAAACGACACTAAGCTTGTTCTCAGGGGGTGGGCTTGACCTAACGCATGCATGCAACCGGGGGAAGCCAACTTTACTCGTGTAGAGTGTGTTTTGAGATGTGTACCCTGAAAAAAAATTTTTTTCCCATTTCCAACTGTGGCCATGTGAATAGCGGGAGGCGGCGGCATGTAAGCTGTTAAGAACGCTAGCTCTCTAGAACCAGTTGGATAGAAATGCAATGGCAGTTGCAGACAAGCGACGCCATCTCTTGTCTGTGTAGGGCAGAGCATGTGAAAAAGTTTCATTGTGAACCAGTGAGCAGCCAGATGGGACGGGCTTCACCTAACGCAGGCATGCAACCGGGGGAAGCCAACTTTACTTGTGTGGAGCGTGTTTTGAGATGTGTACCCTGAAAATGTTTTTTTTTTTTTTTTTTTTCAACTGCGTCTATGTGAACAGGCGGTGGCATGTAAGCTGTTCAGAACGCTGGCTCTCTAGAACCAGTTGGATAGAAATGAGTCACCAATGCAATGGCAGCTGTCCATCTTTGCAAAGACAAGCGGCGCCATCTCTTGTCAGTGTAGGGCAGAGCATGTGAAAAAGTTTCATTGTGAACCAGTGAGCAGCCGCGGATGGAGGCATGGGCAGTTGGAGCCTGTTAGGGAGCTCTAGACATAAGTGACCAATGCGAGGCTTGTAGTCAGATGGGCCAATGAGCACTTGCAGTTAGATGAGCCATATGGTGTCTATCGAGGGAGCTGAGTGACCAATGAGCGCAAGGGATGACCGGGATCTCTCTGATGCAGCTGAACCTACCCACAGCTGCCTGTTGTACCAAATAAAGGTTGAAATCAACAATTGTCGTGTGTCTTGTCTGAAGCTGCTGCATTGTGGTTTAGGAGCGACAGGCTAGCCAATCACTGTTCAGTAGGCTTAACGTGGACCAATCAGGGCCAGGCACCGGTAGGCTTTGGTGTGCAGGGACAATCAGTAGGCTTAGCGTGGTTCGGCTTAGAAGTCAGTAGGCTTAGAATGGACCAATCAGCATGAAGTAGGCAGAGCTGGTGAAGAGTTGCGCCATCTGGTGTCAGTAGACTTAGAACGAGGGCCAATTGGCAATCAGAGCGCTGGTAGAGTGATCAGTAGGCTTAGCGTGGACTGGCTTAGAAGTCAGTAGGCTTAAAATGGACCAATCAATGCGAAGTGGGTGGAGCCATTAAAGAGTTGCGCCACGAAGTAAGTAGCATCAGGGCCAGCCACAGCCGTGCCCTATGACGCAGCTGGACCAATAGCATAATTTCTATTAAATGTGTAGGGAACCTTCTTCGGCGCCTTCAGAGCATGCGCGTTGTGAACCAATGGGTGGAGGCACGGGCCAATAGCCGTTGGAGCCTACCAACCCCACGCTAAAGTTATCTTATGGTAAAAGTTCCACAGTTAAATTTATCTCGTCTAGAGATGAGTGTGAGTGACCAATGAGTGGCTTGCGGTTCAATGGATCAATAGCAGTGACCACTTGCTGTTAGATGGACCAATCGGAGTTGGAGCCTATGAGGGAGCGGTGACCGACTAGAACCAATAAGGAGCTGGGTGAGCGGCCACGCGCGCAGTCAGATGAACCAATAACAGTTGGAATCTACCGAGGGAGCTGAGTGAGCGTGAGAGATGTTCACGTAGACCAATGGTCTCTCTGATGCAGCTGAACCTATACCCACAGCTGAACCAAGAGGCTGTTGTACCAAATAAAGGTTGAAATCAACAATTGCCGTGTGTGTCTTATCTGAAGCTGCTTAGGAGCGACAGGTAAGCCAATCACCGTTCAGTAGGCTTAGCATGGACCAATCAGGGCCAGCCATCGGTAGGCTTATAATGGACCAATCAGCGTGAAGTGGGCGGAGCCAGTAAAGTCCGGTGTCAGTGGGCTTAGAACGGGCCAATCGGCAGGCTTACATTGGAAGGGTGATCAGTAGGCTTAGACGTCTGAATCAGACCAATCAGCATGAAGTGGGTGCACACCACAAGGTAAGTTTGAACATCTTAGATAAAGCCGTAGTGGAGTCGCTGCCATCTGGCGGGCGCCGGTGAAGGCTATGCCACCCGCTAGCCCGGGGCACGGGTAAGTTTGAACATCTGAGATAAAGCCGCAGCGGGGCCGCTGCCATCTGGTGGCACGAGGTAAGTTTGGTTGTATGAGATAGAGACATTGGGTTAGAACCATCTGAAGCCGCCGCCGCCGCCGCCGCGCACCGTCTGGTGGCGGGCCAATCGGTATAAGTTTGAACATCTGAGATAGGGCCGCAACGGGTGGGTGCCGGTGAAGGCAGTGGCGGCGGCCAATCAGATGGGGGGGCTGGGAGAGTGGCTTAGAATGGACCAATCAGATTGGTAAGTTTGGACATCTGAGATAGGGCCGCAGTGGGGTCGCTGCAGCCGCGCCTGGACCAATCAGCGGTCGCGCCGGCCAATCAGCGTGAAGCCCGCTGGGGGTGGAGTCAAGTAATGAACATAAACGGGCGGGGGCGGAGCTATGGTGAACCAATCAACGCGCGCGCGATCAGTAGCGGTGGCCAATCAACGGGCGCGCGCGGAGCCAAGTAATTAGCATGAAGGGGTGGAGCTACGGTAAACCAATCAATGCTCAGTCAAGGCTTAGCATGAGCCAATCAGCGTGTGAAGTGGGGGCGGAGCCAATTAATTAGCATGAAGGAGCTACGGTCAACCAATCAAAGATCAGTAGGCTTAGCATGGGCCAATCAACGTGTGAAGTGGGCGGAGCTAATGGTGGCCAATCAGATGGCTTTGGATTTGGCTTGTGTTGGCTTAGAACTGGATTGTGTTGGCTTAGAATCGGCCATCTTGGATTAGAAAAAAGAGGCCGTTATAACGCTCGGTTCTTGTGCCGCTCGGTTCTTATGCCGCTCGGTTCTTATGCCGCTCGGTTCTTATGCCGCTCGAAAATTATACAGTCTATATCTATACTACTCTGGTGATGTGTCTCGTGTGAGGCATTATTAAATGTTGTTTGCTATCGTGTCAAGCCAGTGTTGTTGGTTTTTTTAAGTAACATTACTTAGTTGATAGGTAAACAGATCAAGGCGGGTTCCATCTACTGGCAAACGTAACACATAGAGCCTCCAAGAGACAAAGTCAACGAGTAATTGAGGAAAAAGTCCCCGACGCCATTGACTCGTTAGTTGATATAGCTCCTCTTGGATGAGGTTGAGAGGTTATCGGAGCCATATTTTGTGTATCCCTCGCCACGACAATTAAATGTTCCCTTTCATCTTGTAGACGTTTTCGAGTTACATACTCCAGGATAAAGTCGGGAGAAGCCCGTCCGTATCCTGATCTCAGGAAAGACGTTTCTGGAACATCTCCGACCAGTGTTGCTCAGTAAGTGTAGCGTAAGAAACTTTCACTTCTTTTAACGCTAATGAGTGCTCTAGTAAAAAAGTGGTTACAAAGTACCGAGAAAATATTGCGGTGATCCCGCATAATTTGGTCATTTTTAAAGCGTTGTTACTTCGCGCAATCAATCATGGTCACCGACCAATTCCCGGAGGGTGCTGAACCTGAACCATATCTTCTTCATATTCTTTTTTCCATATCTTGGAACTGAACCTGAACTGGAACTGTTCTGAGATTTGGGAAGCAGTATTGTTGCTTTTTCAAAGACACTTAATTGACTAAGTAGCACAAGCAAAGACTGCACTGCACTTGGGAAAGTGGGAATTAGGGTAGTTCTCCAAAAAACACTGTTTATAGCCTTCCTTCCTTCGTGTCAAAAGTTACCAAATTTGTGATAAAATATTTGCCTTCGTCTCTTATTTCTTGAAATGGATTATCGTTGTTGTTTCCGATAGCACTCTGCTTACGATGTCGGTGCAAGAGGGAAAAGCGTTTGCATGTATTGCCATTTGATTTCACCGTGTGACAGTGGTATAAGTTACTTTGATTCGCCTACTGTAGGCGATCTGGGCACCACAAAAAGTGGGTACTCTACTCATCAAAGATGTACTCATTAATTACTAATAAACCTGCATTGTCGTCAACTCACCTTAAATAAATCTATCTTTGATCTGCTGTTTGCACATGTGATGCAGAATGTGATGCGGGGCAGGGAACGTGATGGACCCAACTTGTGGATATCTAGTGTATTACCTTGTATCCTTGCACGAGATCACTTTTTGGGTGTGCCTATTCTGTTCAGAAGCAGGACAGGGGCATCAGTAGAGCTGTGCAACCTGCATTGCCCACAGGCAAAGGATCAACTGCCAACCCTGCAGTGTGAGAAGTGCCTGTGCCTCTTCCATCCAGTCTGCGTGAAGGCCTTCGCTAATCTCGGCAAACGCTTCATCTGCTGGGTAATCTTTATTTCTGTCACATAAGATAGAAAATGATGTGGGCAGGGGCTCATCCAGACAGTCACTCTTTTTTTTTTTGAGGGGGGGGGGGCACGGGGGAGAAACCTGATGTTTAATCCATCAGTTAAGGGGCGATTCCCCCCAGCAGTTCAGTTGTGTCGAGCACACTGTTTTGTATACAGTGCTGTCCGTGTAGTTTAGTCAAAAGCGATATATGACATCCAAAGAGAAATGACAAGTTTATTTTAGATACGTATTTATTACTTTCTCAAACGTCTTTTTAGATGTGGACAAATAACGTGACGACAGCAGCGTTGTTCTCTCAATACAGGCAGGAGCATCTTCGTTGATGTCGGCAACGGAGTTTGTCGCGTGCGCAAAAATGGCTGCATCCATGACTGGTCAGTGTTAGTCACTGTTTCAGCCAAAAATATGACCGTTTCCAAATTATGGGACAAGTTACGGGACTCTGTTACGCTTCACTGAGTATTTAGAGAGCATCTAGACGTAGCTGTATTCCCACGGATGCATTATACCAATGTGCCCAGATCAACACGCTTGCCTAGACGTACTAGCAACAGCCCCATTGTTCTAGCCTCTAGCTTTCTGCGGCAAAAAAATCAATTTGCTTCACGATTGGCATTTGCATTGTTTGTATTTTGCAGTCCCTGTGCCAAGCACATCCCACCCTCACGAATTGTGCGGCTGTTAAATGACGGCTGAATATATGAGCAGCTTGTCCCGTCTGCTTTTCGAGCCTTTTGTAGCTCTTCAGTGTGCAAAGAAAATTAAAGCTCAACTCTGACAATTTCTTTTTGGGTCTTGCTGTCGCTAAATTTTCGTTTCGTTGCGCCACATCCAGTGGAAGTACCACCAGCATCACTGGCATTATGCGTCGCAGTTGTGACTGATTGGGTTGAACCCACAAAGATATCGTAGATCAGTCGAAATCCTTACATAATTCCGCAATGTATCGAATATTCTGCAACAAAAGGCAGATTATGAGAGGAACAACAGGTTCCGCGAAACAAGGCCATTTCTGCTAAATTTCGCGGATTCGCGGGAAACTCTCTAGCCGAGCGCAATACTTTGCACTCTGCAGACGAAACCCACAAACGGAACTGGCTTTCGAGTGCTATATTCTTCCGCTGACAAGCTGTATTTGAATGTTTTGCGACCGAATTGTTAAAGGTTTAGCTGACATTGGTCGACGTTATTCAAGTTCCATCAAATTTTGTGATGAGGTCAGCAGCTCAGTTTTGTTATAACACCATCTGGAAAGAGACATCTGTCTGGACCAGTACCAGGAAAGCAAATTTGAGTGCTACATACAGTGTCGCATGAAATGTAGGGATTCCCTTATTCTCATAGGCATGCCAGAAAAAAGGAGTTCCACCACTGGAAGCATTGAAAGACTCGCCTCCAAAGATCACTCGAGCTATAGCCCCTAAGGAGCCAAAGACGTACATCAGGGTACGAACATTGTCAGGGGCAACGGGGTCAAGTACTGCGCCACAACAGCAGAGGCTCATTCAAGTACGCAACACAGACTCTGCTGTTGCCATGCTCTTGTCGGTGATCAACAAAATGAAAGACGGTGGTGCCATGTCGTCGCCCAGGACGGTCACTTCGGCAAACTTGACGGACGCGCGAGTTGTAGTTGTCAAGTCGTGCGCCGGATCAGTTCAAGTAAGAAGTTCACGAGTACAACATTTGGTTTCAGCTTTTGTTTATTACCTGAGCTGCTCGGGTCCAATAAACAACCCTTGTGAGCCCTTATCTGGTAACCCTGAACTGCATGTTGAAATGTCACGCATCCAATACCCTTTTGAGACGGGCACACTTGCTGCCTTAAAGTGGGACTCCGAAACAAAATCTACACAAAGGCTGCGGTATATGCGTAACCTTTGGGATATCGGGAACGTGTGTACGAAAAATATCTCGTTCCAAAACTGCGCAGAATTTATTTGCGAAAATTAACTAAAAAAGCGAGCGTCCATGTGAAGTCAGAGGGCACTGAAAGAAGCACACATCATCCTTTCATCCTTTTCCCGGTGCTGCTTCATTTGAGCCACTCGTGTTTTGGAAGGATACAACCATTTTCCAAAGCGTACTCGCTTCTGTCCCGTTGAAATTGACACCGTAATTGGGCGGCTCAGTATGTTGCATACTGGTTAGGGTGGCGGCTTTTTTGGAAACCGACTGTGCTGCCTGATTTTCTCGCTGGGTTTTCCAGCAGACGAACAGTTCCCGTTGAAGTCTGCCCAGGACGCATACTAATTCCTCGAGTAATTCCTAATTCAAGTAGCATACCCACTACAAGCATTCAATTTCAGTCGTTTCTTGATTCCAGCATGTATCTCAGACCGACGCCATGGAGCCTTCAATACTACATGATCCGATTTTTTACCTATGTTTTCACATTTTCACTGTCGCTAAAAATCTCTAAAAACCGCATGATCTGCATGAGGAAGTCGCTAAGAAAGTTTCTAAACCGAGTGTATACAAAAAATTTAGCTAAATTTAGTGACAAAATCGCTAAAGTGGCAACACTGACTGCATCGTTTGATCGAAACCTGCTCCGAAACTGAGCTCTTTGCGCGCTCTCGTTACATGCGTTTCAGCTGCAACTTTTAGCTGCAACTTTTAGCTTAGTGTTTAGTTGATGCGTCGTTGACTCGCGTCCTCTCAAGATTTTTCACCTGCTTCCCAGAAGGCAAAAACGTGAAAAGCTTCAGCTTATTGCCACTTCCAGGAAGGAGATTATGAGCAGTAAAATTGAGTAAACTTTTTATAATTTGAACCGCGACAGGTTGGTGACATCACTAGTTAAGATTGTTAATTACGAGCACATTCCTACATCCGGAATGTCAGAACGCGGGAAGACTGATCTGACAGTCGGAACAGAGCCATGAGTTGGGTGTGACGAAGAATGTTTATTTAATGTTGCCTCCAAAAGACGGGCGCAATACGACGCAACTGTTTGATAATGATTTGTGACCTTGAAGGTTGTCTCTGCGCTCAACATATGGCATTGTCTCCATTCTTTTACGTGAAGGCAAACAGATTGTATCGTAATTATGAGGACATTTCTCCTATATTTTGTATACAGAGAGAAGGATGAAAGCAAACTGACCCTCGACTGTCACAAATTTTATAAACAACTCTGCATCTTTTTCGTTGTTCTTTCGCGTACGATTCAGACAGTTACTACATCCACACTGGTGGACGAGAGCAGTTTCGTACGTGTTTCCGCAAAGGACGATTAACCATTTTTCCTTTCTACGCAGACAGGCAGCTTGAGCAACGCGATGTCCACTGCCTTATGTCTTCAGCCAAGAGTGGTTCTCAAGAGCCCAGAAGCCAGAAAAAGTCAGCCAGCACATACCGGCTTCTCCCCAAAAGTAGAAACTGTGGAGGAAGGTTCGTGTAATCTCGGTGACAGAAATTCTGACAAAGATCGTTTGACGATAGATGAAGGCGAGTTGTCGCCTGTCAGAGATTCCCCAACGATTGAAAACTCGCTCACGAAAGGCTTATCACCGTTGCCCAGTACTTGTACCTCAATGCGCTTGAGCGGTGCAGACAATTCTTCGGCAACAACTAGTGCCAGAGAACAGCCGCAAGTACCCCACGGTTTGCCAACATTAGGACAACACGTACAAGGTGAAGTCTGCAGCGAAAATGGAGATTTGGAACCCAGTGGCAAGTCCAAAGGTGAAGCGGAGCCACACGAAACGGAACATCAGGTGGGGACAGAAACCACTTCGGAAACCAAGTTGCCGCAGATCCATTTTCCCCACATTTGCCAAATGAAGAGTGTGACATCGCGAGTGACAGTGACTCATAATGCGGAACATGAATGGCCACGAGGGAACGGCAACAACAGTGAAGAGAAAAGGGGAAAGGTTTACGCCGTCTTGCCCGGTAACAGGAGAGTTAATTTAAGAAAAGAAGCAACAGTCATCGTAAAGCAAGAAGGAGAAACGACAGCGAGGCTGCACCAAGCGACGATGGAAAGCTTGACATCTGCGTACAGTGTGCTCAATCGAGTCTTTAGGTTCCTGTCAGTGCCCTCACTCTGCAGGTACGCTTTCCTCAAATTTTTTTCTGGGGACTCTCGTTAATTGAAACCCCGATATTGCGTACTTTGGAATAATTTAAGAATTGCAAATTGTTGTTTGGCCCGCCATATTTTGGATATGTTCCAACCCTTCGTTCCCTCGTAGAGAGTTTCATGGGGCACGTACACAAAACGAAACTTACCCATACACAGGCATCATCTGCCGCTGCTTGTTTCGTCAATGCGAGTAACTTCAAGTGTGCCATACATAATGTCTTCACAGGGGAAGTAGAGTCAGAATTGGGGACAAAACTGTTGGCACCGTCAAACGCCTCCTGTGTCCAATACTTGGTTTTTGAAACGGAGGCCATTCCAGATGCTTCAGACTCATTGCAAAAGGTAATCTTTCTATACGCGTGTATCTTTCAGTATCGGTGATACTGAAATGTTGTCCTCAACTTGAAGTGAGGATGCTGATGATAATGCGATAGGCACATTTAGTAGAGGAAATATAGAAAAATGTGCTTTATATGTGCGGATACATAAATAAGGAACCATAATTTTGACACGCAACATATATGTGGGCAAAATACGGCTAACTGAAACAAATATCTGTGGTCCCTCGGGGTTGAAATTAACGAGAGTCTACCAGAACAGAAAATGGTAACAGAAGGTGGTGACGGGCAAAGGAAGTGCAACATATGAAAAGGGTGTAGGGCTAGCTGGTGAAGCATGAGAGAAAAGACGAGACTGATAATTATTGTGTCTCAGGGTATTCCTCCGTCGTCGTTGATCAATATGTAGTGCTACGATGTCTCTGAGCACAATCAATTGTGGTTTCCTAGGGCGGCTCAAGTCTGTACCACGTGGAACTCCTTGGCACAGCAGACACATCTGGTGAGCTCTTTGCTAACTTGATCGTGTGTAGTCTAAAATGCAGTTGGAGTAAGGCTATACAGTCGTGCCTCATCAATATCGACACTTTCGTCCTCGACATCGAATGCAGAGGAAATTGGGAAGGTTTATCGAAAAAACTCCCAAATTAGTGCATGCTCGATTGCGCATTGATTTAAGCTTAGCAAAATGTTGGCAACACGTAGAGCCTGCTGCTCATCACCACAGCAGATGTGACCACTGGCTCGACAACTGTACCACCTCTGTTCTTGTAAGCTGCCGAGTGACTGCACTACGTTTGACTAGAGTCACTAAATAGGGGTACAGTGTATCACATTTGTTTTCCGTGCTGGAACCACCGTTGGGTGTCTGCGATTGGGCAAATGGTGTCACGTGGCTTCTCCTTCCAAGAACACGCCCCCCTACGTTGAGTCCCCTCTATGCAAGAGAAGGGGGAGATTGGCGTCCCATTGCTCAAGATGGTGGGCTCGTTTGCCAGCGTGGCTCAGTGTCGCAACTCCTTGCATGAGGGTCGATTGCCCGTGGACGTGTTCGGAACAGTCGTTACGTCGTACAGGGTTTTCTTATAGTTGTTCTGGACAGCTGCGAAGGACTCCCTTTGTACAACGGATCATTCTACTTTCGAAATTTCTCCCATAGAATGCAGGGAGAGGCTTGCCCTACCAACACGTTTTCATTAATTAACGAAAGTAATGGGATTAATTAATGTTATGGGATTACAAGATCAATTATGAGGACGTACGTACAAATACGAGTAAAAATGGACACGCTACAGGAACCATAGAAGGGGGAGATTCCACATACGCTATATACTATAGATTTACAGGGGGTTCCAACCACATACTCGCGTATCTTGTGTGGACAATTGATGTATCTTGGCTCGGATGGTAATGTGTTTCAGATTTTTGGGCCATAGTGAGCAATTAATCATGCGCCATACACATTCTCGGGGCAATATGAGTGTGCCCATTAAATAGAGCTCTATTATGGGAGTGGAAGAGAATCTTCTAACATAGATTATTGTTGGAAAGTGGGAACGAGTGAATCTTGTTGGGATAGCCATCAAGGATTGGGACCGTTGCACTACTACCCTGTGCAGGATGTGGACTCACACCTTGGTGAGTACATTACTCTCTCTCTCCCTCCCTCTCTCTTACAAAGGCTTTGCTGCAGGTAGTCGAAGGGAGCATGTGGCAGAGCTTGGCTGCGCACGTTCAACGCCTCAACGCGGTACACAACCTTAGGGTGAGGGATGCCACAGTTTCGGACCTCCTCGTCTGGGCCAACCTGTTTCAGCAGGTGACCTCATTTCGGGCGTCCGTATCCAACCCTCTAAGAAAAAGGTTTGCCAACTTGCCATGTGAAGTAGACAGAGTACTAAGAGAACTTTCTCAGAAGCCCCACAGAATTGGGTCTGGAAGGCTTTGGACGCCTGACTGGGTTGCAAGACCTCGTCCTACACAGCCCACAGGGACTGCGACTCCTGCAACCAGTCTTGTATCCGGGCTTCCCCTTCTGCGGCATCAGACGCTTGGTTAGCTACCCTCTCCTAGCGTAGTTCAAGTGCTGACTATTCTTTGTGCAGAGTTTAACTACAGTAGTGGGAGGATGTCCAGTGGAGTGGTTCCTCTCTTCCATGACATTACTACAGGAGCTCGAGTTTGGAAGTTGCGTATCTTGGACTTCCAAGGTACGTTTGCAAATTCTTCCCTAAAAGTAAGGCGTAAAAATAGTGGACGCCTGAAATAGTGAAAAACCTCCTGGTAATGAGCGAGTACTTTTAGTTACATATTACGAGCGAGCATTATCGCGTACAACTGGACAAAATGTGTTTAGTCCTTCCAGGCCATTAGTGAACTGAGTCAGCTCCGGCAACTGACCCTCGTACATGGCGCGAGTGTACACGGTTTGTCCATTGCCCTGAGCAAGTTGAAAGGGTGAGTGAAACAAAGAAGATATCGAGAGTTGAGCTTGAGTTGAGTTTCATCTCTCAGGTTGGAGAAGTTGCAGCTAAGGAAGTGGATATTCACAGAGAGCCTCGGTGCGTGTCTGGAGCAGCTACCGGAACTTGCAGAGCTGCATCTCCTTCCAGATAAGTGCTACGTTGTAAGCCTAACAAACATTTCCATCGCTCTGTTTACCCGCCTCAAACTCTACAGCCTCAAGTTTTATTGGAATTTTTTGCGAGCACTGTAGAGAGAAAAAAATGCATTTTTTCTTCTGCCTGCTTCACATTCGCTTGCAACAATGCACTAATTCTCCTCTTCGATAACGAAAGAGTTGGTGGTCACGAAAACCCGAGACCAGGTAGAAGATGATAACAGACAAACAGGTTTTCAAGTCATGGATCCTCCTCTTCTGTATGTGGTGATACGAAAATGAAGAGCACGCAGGAAAAATAGTGGCTTTTGAGTGACATAGGCCTCAGAAAATGTACGGGGCTAGATTTTGCTCCATTTTTAATTTTTTTTCTCCAAACGACCATAACGCTCGCAAAAACAATTCCGGTACAACTCGAGAAAAATTGCTGTCAGTCTGCGAAGTTTAGGGCGGGTTTCAAAATGTATGCGAGACTAACCTCGTAAAATGCTTTCCCTAGGATGCCGAAAGCAACCTCAACGCTTTGCTCTCCTGCATCACCTTGAAGACGTTGAAGAGTCTCACCTGGACAGTCTGTGGCCACAATGACGAGATAGAATCCATGCACTCAGTATATTCGCTCGTAGATCAAGTCCGAATTCCCTTTGGAAGAAAGTGCTGTGATTGCCCCACGGTGTCTCCACCAGCTCTGTGCTGCCCCCTGTCGGAGAGGGTAAGCTTCGTTCTCGGAAGTCCAAAGATCTCTCCAACAGAGCTGGCAGACGGACTCGGTCGAACTTTGACTTGTACAGATGTTGTGGTGCAGGTCAATTTAGCATCATAAATATGTGTCACATCGGAGCTTCATCTTAGTTACTTGACATAGTTTTATGGGCTGTCACGCGTGAGCAAAATTGAACACAATCTATTGTACATGCAGTTTATGTGCACTGTAAATCTTTTGTTATCGATAGCTATATTGTACTTTATTTCAGAAAAATGACACCTGTACCAAAGTTCATGTTGTTGTGGAAATTTTCCCGAGCAATTTTGCATCACGTGAGATAGATGTAGAACATTGTTGGGGAAGCCTGTTTCCAGTATGTATGGAATATATATGTCTTTAGACTCCATCAAATCTAGGGAGTGTGGTAGAATTTTATCCATTATACTTGCACTGGTCGTTGTAGTACATTCATCCTGGAAGGCTAAGTTCGCTCAGAGTAGAGATAACTTGAGGTGTCGAGAAAAATAATCGCAACACGTTTATTGGACAGCACCGTGCATAGCGCTGTCCAATAGGTGCGTTCCGATTACTTATCTCCACGCATCAAGTGATCTCTACACTCAACAAACTTAGCCTCCCAGGCTAGTTCCACTGAATTTCGAATGAGCGAGGTACCTTAGGATCTCTGATTAATTTGAAAAAAAAAAAAAAAAAATATGCAGTGAACCCCGCGTATAACGATATTGGTGGTAATCGCGAATTCCATCGTTATACGGGGTACATCGTTAAACGAGGGCTGACCTAAATAGCGCGTCCCCGAAAAGCCGCGCGCCACCCCGCGTGTAGCAAAAAAGAAAGAAAACAAACAAACAGATGCTATAAAAAAAGAAAACGCGAAGCTGTGTGACATCGCAGTGGCTTGGGAAAACAGCGATCAGAACTCGTGGAGGGAACCAGACAACATAGCAGGACAACTTCTGGCAACACTACACGTCACCATTCCGCAAGTCGGCTTCACCTAACGCCTGCGTGCTTTAGGAGAAGCTCGCTTTAGAACACTGTCGCGCGACTCGCTGGTGGAAAGCACGTGCTAGGCCTTTTGAATCATCTCGCGAATTTGAGCAGCATTGGCCAAATACGGAGACATAAAAGCGTTACCACCTACCTCTTTCACTGACAGTATTGGAAAATAAACAGTCTTGCCTCAATTTTTATTTTGGTTTAATTATTTTGATGTGAATTTCGGATGATACGAATTTTTTCCGCTGCCCCGTAAGATTCGTAGCATCGAGACTCTACGGTATCTTATCGCGGCGAATATCGCCGCGTGGTTACGGGCACGGGACAGCGTCCAACATCGTTTTACCGGAACCGCGGTCTCCATCGCTATACGCGGGTCGTTTCCCCATAGAACCAATGTATATTTTGACGGTAAAATCATGAACCATCGTTTTACGAGGGATATCGTTATCCGCGGGTTCTACTGTATATAATTGATAGGCTTTGGTCAATGATGAAAAAGTTACCCAGTTTCACCTTCGGGGGCAAAGCTGTTAGTGAGGGCGAGGGGAAGACAGGGCAAACGCCCTCAGAAGCTCTGTACACAAAGAAAAGTAATTTCCAATCCTCTACATTCCCGCTTTATACTGTACAAACAACCTGCCATTCAGCGCCTTCCCTGGTGAGGGCACCGCTGCAATCTGTGACGAGTGGTCACAAAACGACACCAATAATTTTGTCCCTCTCCCTCATGAACAGCTTTGCCGCTGAAGGTTTCACCAAAGTCTATCAAATAGATTTTTTTTCGATCGAATCGGTGAACCTGAGGTTTGTTGCTTGTTCGAAATTTGGTGGAACTAGCCACGTTCTGTTTGTTTCTCTATATGAAAATAACCACCGGAATTTGACGATGTTTCCAGTGCGCAGAAAATATAGAAAAGAACAATGAAGGAAACTCTGGCACATTTCATATGTTTCGGGTGGAGAAGTTTTCTTGCTGCACATGCAAGGTGGCATGCTGGGAAAGCTGCACATTTCATGCTCCAACATTACCGCGTTGAAATGTTACGCATGAAAACACAGGTGACAGTTTTGCATACCAGGGTGTCGAACCGAAACGTTTTTCGTTGCGGTTTTTGTTCCGGTTACATCATAAACGATCCGGTACCGGTTCTGCTCCGGAGCAAAAAAATAATGGTTCATACCGGTTTTTAACCGGTTCCGCTTCTGCTGGGAATATTCATCCCCACAAAAAAAAAAATCAATGTTACAAAATGTAAACCCGTTTATTCCGCATACATGGTATTTAATATTTATAAACAGCTGTGAAATTGGTAGCTCCTGGTTCCTGTAGGTTACTGTCTGTTCAAATGGGCTTTCTCCTTTCTTGAAGCACATGCTACAAACGGACTTGTTTGTCGTGATGTCATACGTAAAGTACTTTCTTGCTGGATTGGAGCGATCGCGTACCATCCGAATGTCTGTTGCTACTGTCTAGCCAGCAAGCACCACCGCACGAGTACCACGCAAATCGAGGAACACCTTCACTCACAAACGCGCTCGACGGCTCAGTTTTATTTTCTTCGTGTCCTGTCCACAAAAGAGTTGCCACTTCGCATGGGCTTGCCCTCGCGTATACGTAAATGTATTCAACTTAGCTGCTCTCAAACAAGGGACGCGTTGCACGACATTACCGATAAACAAGCCGTTATGCAGCCCCCTTGGGTCGCTGTTTAGTTGAGGAGAGTTTGCGGGGATCAAATTAAAACGAACACTACGGCACATTGCTAGAGAGTCACATGTACCTCTAAGTCTGTGTGCGTGTGCGAACGATAAACCATTACAAAGGGAGCCTAAGGGTCATAGTATACCGACATACATTCCACAGTAACCGTAACCCTACAGTATCCATGACATGACTTCAGAGCACACGACGTCTGTTTCATTCGCCTATCCGTAGTCCAAACCGGCAAAGTTTTTTCTTGGACCGAAAACTGTTAAATATATTTTTCGGTTTCCCTCCTGAGCGAAAAAAACGTATACGGTTTCGATTCCGTTCCGGTTCGCACCAAAATAGCGTTTTTTTTTTTTTTTTTTCGGTTCCGGTTTTGGGTTCGCTCCGACACCCTGGCATACGCAAGTTAGACGGTTTGCTGCTTTCCTGGGAAATGGGTGTTGCCATCTGTGAGTGGAAGTTTAAAGTAGCAAATGGCAACATTTAAGGACCTTTAAGCTGGAAATTGACGTCTCCACATTTTAGGCCCTCGGTATGGCTGTGAATCGGATGTCTCGCGTTGAGTACAATTTCTGTCTCAACTTTAAAATGGTATTTGTACAGTTGTCAGCATGCTACCTAGTTCATCATTAAAAGGAACAATTAAGTCATCATTAAAGGTGTCAATTAGATTTTTTAATCGCGGAAACACTGTTTTTCATGCCATCGCAGTTTCTTCTTTACCAAAACCAAGGAAGCCCCTTTTGTCTATCAAATAAGATTCCTATATTTCCCTCTTCTCCTGGAACGCATCATTATCTGTGGTTTAATCAACTCTGCTTTGTTTATAAAGAATGAAAAAGAGGCTTGCTAAAGGCAGTCTTTCTGGCCTGGCCAGAGCCCCCAGTGAGAGGAGTTTCTATCACGAGAAGCCCATGCCATTTGGACAGTGTTAAAACCCACTGCTACTTCTCCTTTGGGTGTCACCAAGATGGCTCCACCACAGCCACCTTTCGTCAGATGCTTCATGTACTCTAAGGATTTGTCCACAGCCGTTTGGGGCGAAAGTCCTGCAGGGAGAGAACAGTATTGCGCATAAATATAGGGACGCTGCGTTACCTCATTCAGCATGCTTGAAACTGCTTTGTAACTTTTTTGTACACTTTCAACCGGTGCAAAACTATAGGGACACTTAATGTGGATTGCTCCACGAACGCAAATGTTACGATTAAAATGGGAGGTACGACAGTGGACACTGCCTGACCGTTTTTACCACCCAATTTTCCAAGAATGCTTGCAAAAATGGGCAGTTAAGTTCCACACAGGAAGCATGAAGAGGCAAGATTGTCCAACAGCACCATATACCATAAGAAAGACACTCTTGAGTGGACATTGCCCACCAACACATCAACACCGGAAACCCCAAGGGTTCATTTTGGAATCCTGTTGCCTTTTTCCCCAATTCTTTCATTACATCAACACTGACTGGACGAAGGTGTGTCTTTCTAAAGTTTCACACATCAGGTGATCTTAAGCGACGAGAACAACTCTGATGATTTGTGGCGGATCAGAGATGGATTGCGGCACAACAAGGGCATACTTGAGGTCACCTTGCAGAATAGGAATCGGTAGCCTGCAAAGTCACCTTTACATCCTTCGTTGCCGAAACAATGCCACCTGAGCATGGCTGGAGGCTAACAAAGGGAAATCATTGTGTGCAGGATAGTACCTGCCAAGAGCTCAAATACGCAATAAGGCCGGGTTGTTGATGAAAAACGTTTTTTTGTTCCGCTTCCGAGGATAATGGTTCAGCTCCGGAGTAAAACAAGAACAGTTCAAACCAGTTCCATCTATGATTTTCGTAAAAATGAACACGAACAACACACAGATTTGTAAATGAGGATGTGTGCTTCTTAGCTATATGCTACTCTTTACATTTTATGGCGAATCACTCGGGTTCTGAGGCAAAGGTTATGCCGATTTTGAAGGTTTTTGGAAAGAAAAGAGAAACGCAAAAATCCCAGAGGTTCAAGAATTCCATCTGGAAACATAAAAATGGATACGATAGAAGGTGGTTATGTGGGCTTTTTAGTCGTAGTCTGTCTTAAAAACATTAAAACAAAACTGACGACTCTAAAACACTAACCGGCAGTGCAAGCACACTGACTGTGTGATTGCGCTCTTGTGCTCCGGAACGAAAAACCTTCTAGTTCGCCCAAAATGGCAGTTTTTTTTTTTCTTTATTTGAGACCATAGATAAGAGATTTGTGGGAGTCCATCGATTCTGACACAACCTAACCGAGAGTGTTCAACTGCATCTCCTCGACGTTATTTCTGCCAAAGAATCACCGGGTCAATATACAAAAAATTATATGGCACAAGCTCGTAAAAAAAGATTTTCTGTGGTCTTCAAGTATGCCGAAAGCGGGACGCAGTTTTCAGGGGTGTCCCTATATTTAAGTACCACACTCAAAAAATAAATAGCATTCCAATGTTGAGTTCGTGAAGGCAAGGAGCGAAACAGCAATGAGCCTAGGAGTCTGGTCAGTGTCTTTAGTATATTGTTATACACAGTATCTTTCCAACTGAAATTTCTAGATGACATTGAAAAGCTTGCTATGTTAGTCGTTATTACCATTATTCTCGGAGGCTCTATTGTTGTGTTTGTCCACAGATGAAGCTCGCCTTGGCTCTTTTGCCTTTCTGTTTGAAATCTGGGTAACTCCCATAAAATCCTACTAATCTCGATTGCCTTCAGAGTCCCACCTAATTTATCCCGCTGAATCTCGCGTGCCTCCTTGTGTTTTCGTGAGATGTTGTCCCTTTCTCTCTGCAACGCGATATACGTAAAATTAACGCAAAAATGCGCAGAAATTGGCTTCTTCCTGGCAGCGCTAGCTCTACCGTCTGCCTCCCACCTCAAAACTAGAACACCATCCTGGACAGATTTAGAATGCAGCAAAGAATGTTGAAGGGAGACTACGGGACAACTCGAAATTCATATAGTGACAGTGTAAATAAGTTTGGTACACTCTTTAGAAATGAGAAACAGAGTTGGTAGTGGGCAGAAGAGCTTGGAAGTTGATACCGAAACCAAAACTCCCTCTCCTGTAACCTGCGTGACATCACAAGTGGTCTCGCGTGGGTTTTGAAGTTCTCGCCAATGGTAGAAGAGAATCTACAGAAAGGATCGCACCAAAAATACCAGCAACATGGAGCCCAGTGTCGCTCGACTGTGGAGGTGCACGGAATCACTCAAAGGGAAATATTCCTTTTCCAATTGTCTGCGAATGGAAACTGACCTTGCTGTAGAAGGAAGAGAATGTGCTTGGAAAGGCAAGCGCGCATGATGGCTTCTCCGTGGCCCGTCGTAGAGACCGCCCCTAGAGTGTCGTCGGCGATACCCCCAGCCCCTACAATTGGAGTGTCCCCTACTCGCCCCTTGCGCTGACCAGTGAGACCCCCGGTGGACGTGGCACAGGCAACACGTCCCCTCGAGTCGACGGCCACGGCACCCACTGTGTCGTGCTCCATCCTGAAACGTGGCAGGCTCGTAATTGGCTCAATTGTGCAAAAGCTACACTTACGGTTTATCATTTATCGTGGAGGAGACGGTTCCATTAAATGTTTTGTGTTCCTCGAGGCGCTTCCTGGCCAAGTCGGAGACGAGGCTGTCGTTGTCTACCAGGGGAAGACCAACTTCTGCGGCAAATTGGTCGGCCGCATCTCCAACCAATAGGATGTGCTCCGTCTGAAATTAAGGTCTGTCACGAGCGATCGCGAACGTTAAAATAATGCCACCTTCTCCATAACACGTCTGGCCACCGTGACTGGGTGGGCGACTCTCCGCGCAGCTCCTACAGCTCCGGCTCTGCCCCGAGTACCCTCCATTACGAGAGCATCCATTTCCACTCGACCATCCACTGTCAATGAGGAGCCATACCCTACGAGTGTAAAGGTGTCCGTAAATTGTGTTTCCTCGTTGGAATGGAAGGAGTGTACCAGCATTGAAACTTGGAAGGGATTCTAACACTCGAACAGCTTCTTCAACGGCATCCAGGGCGGCTGTCTCCGCGTCAGGTCTGGTCAGGAGCTCAAAACCAGCATCTAGTGCTTGCAGCAAACCTGTATGTTTAGGACTTTCTAGGGACTGGGGTATCCTTGCAGCACCACCATGCACAACGAGAACGGGTAGACACGGCATATTCACCTTCTGTAAAGGACAACCACCTAAAAGTGAAAATATAAAACACCCCAACCCACTAATGACTACAAAACGTCACGTATACCAGGCGTGAAAGAATACAACCAGGGGCAGATCTAGAGGGGGAGGTCAGGATGGTCACGTAGTGTTTAACCTTGATTGCTTATCTACCGTGCTGAACCCCCTCTCCAAAAATTCCTGGACAGCAACAATCAAGTCCCATTCAGTTGCACCACCAAGTGCAATTGGTTTTGATCATATTGACACCTATGTTTCGCTTTTAAATGCATCCACTAATTATTGAAAGCCATAAGTTTGGCTACGGAACTACACCGAAGGGAGGGGGAGAGTTTCCAATCTGCCGGAGGGGCTGTAAAGTAAGACCTAAGACAAGGAGTTCAGACAAATTCCCGTTACGGGGGGGTTACTCTCGCCGGAACCCCCCTTTCATGCACAGAGGTCGGGCAGGGTGCGGAAATTACGTGTTTCGACATCGTGAGGCAAATGTTTACAGGATTTTCATGATGCTCAGCTGGGTAGACTTCCGCGGGGGGGGGGGGGGGGGGGGGGGGGGGGGGGGGGGGGGCTGGACCCCCTGGGAAAGTTCGGGGGGAGAAGGGCTAGGCCCCCTCGCAGTCGGCGCCAATGCAAATATTGTTATTCGTAAGTACACAATCCTGATGGCTCCATTTTGCACAATTTTTAAGGCAGGCAAGCGAGATTGATAGCATAACGGCATCTCCTAGCTCCCATACCTTTAAGGACACTGTATTTTCGAGGATCCCAAAGGAGTAGTTTTCAGTTTTGTACGGCCACGTGAAAGGCTTCTTCTGCTCGGTGTAGTCTAGATGCTAGCCAATCGCGTTTTCGTTTTAAGTATTGAATGCGCCAAGACTTGAGTTTATATCCAAAAATGACACCACAAACAAACGATACACAAACGACGAGCGAGATTTGTCTACCGCTTATCTCCGCCATCTTACTGCGACCTTGTGCCCAATTTCAGTCGAATTCTTCTTTCTTCGGAGAAATATTTTCATTCTGTAGTACCCCAATACTATCCCAGTCCCACCATATACCAATACCAAGTAGGAACTAGGAACAGGAACCACAAACAAACAGCCCCTCCCCATAGAAATCAGCAACCAATGAAAAGCCCTCAAGTTTGATTGACACGTCGAGCCTCTTTTGTGGGCTCCTCCCCAACGGGTCCTCTGCATCACGATCCCCGATACAATGGGATCGGTCCCAAGATCATTCATCATCATCTCACCTGCTGTGCTCTGCCAGACACACGAATATGCGACTTCTCACTTGCATGCTATCTAGGCAGAAATGCCTTATCAAAGTCCAAGTGTTATCACTACAGCCCTCAAAGGCCACAATGGCATCTCATAAATAGGAGCATCAAATTCGGAGCGAGAGTAGCAGACGAAAAGCCTTGTGGAAACAAAAATTTATTGTGGATTCTGTTAAGCTAAATGACGAGACGCGTGTCAACGATAAAGATTTAATTTGTTTCGAATACAATTTGTAAATTATCACAGCAGGACTTCCACGGAACTCTCTGCCATCTTTCAGCCATCCCTAAGTGTTGTCACATATCTGGAATGTTAAGTAGAATGTGCACTTGACCTGTGTAAGGCTCATCGAGCAAATAACTGCGACCAATGGGGCACCTCCTTGCAATGAAATCATTGCCACAAAAATAAATTTGTTGTTGTAACGTATGGAATAGACAATCCAAAAAATAAGTCAGATCTCAAAAATAACAGATTCGTAACAAATCACATCGAGATGAAGACATACATTCGTTAGCTAAAGTAGACATATATAAAAATGTTGTAGAAACTATTTTTAAAAAAATCTCATTTTGGAGAAATTCGTGAGCTGTTGAACACAACCAATTTCTCACATCCAACTGGCACTCTCAGGCTGAGTACCCAAAAGGTGGGTAGCATTTGGCCCATTGTACCTCTTTGTTGTCCCCCTAGAAAAATGTCTCCTTCGACGTCTCCAAAAAAACAACCGTGCTATTCAATGCTTCCGCAAGACTTGTTATGCCGGAGTACTTGAATGGTATCCCTTTTTTGCCCATGAAATTCCTACGTAAATTAAAACCCTCTCTGTTTCTGTGCAGCCACAAACTCTGGATAGTCTATGAATCCATCTCGATTCCGATCGTCCATCTCCAAGATGGGGTCGATGAGGGCGGACAGTTCCTGGTCCGTGAAGAGTTTGGTAGTTCCGTGTTGCACATGAGGTGGTGTCTGTTGTCCCGCCTGTTGTCCTTGTTGCTGCTGAATGTGTTTACTTTCCTCGACATGCCAGTGGATGAGGGACTTTATCAGTTCTAATCCATCCAACTTGTTATTGTCATCGCTGTCGTGGAGCTTAAAGTAGTGGAACTGAAGTTCTTCCTCTGACATTTTGCTCAGGTCCTGGTTGTTGCCGACGACTTCACTCAGGTGTTCTTGGATGTGGGCGCGATCTTGGACGTGGGCCTTGTTGTGGATGAAGCTGCCTCCCTGTTGGGCAGCCAGCCCTTGTTGAGGCTGCTGCATGTAGCTGCGGAACATACAGAGCACTGGTAAACCGTGTGTGCGTGACTAAAATGTCGCTCCAATGTACTATTCAGCAAGGAGAGATACCCTTGTTGGTGTTGAGGCGTCCCATATTGCTGTTGCATATACTGCTGCTGTTGTGGAGCTCCCATCTGAGGCCCTCCAACCTGAGGTACGCCCATTTGAGGTACTCCCATCTGAGGCTGTTGATGCTGATGCTGAGCCCAGCACGTACTCAGCACTACTGCAGCTAACAGCGCTTTGTTCATGTTTCCTAAATGCGAAGAAACACCAGACAAATTTGCAAGTTTTGTTGGGTGTATTAGAACGTCGATGCTTTGATGGTGGCAAAAACCCAGTTTTTAGTTTATCCGACGCATCCGTACGCCGAGCAGTGGTTCGAACAAACCTGAACAGTAGCCCTTGAACAAGAAAGGTACATCCTTAGTCCTAATATTTAAAAATTCGTGTATCTTGATCTACTTTTGATCACAACCTGCATAATTGGGATGGAAATAGCTTGAGGTGATTACGGAGAATGCGAATCATGTCAATTTTCCTATTCAAATAACAGCTTCATCACTTGGTTCTTTTTCTTTACTTTTTATTCATTGCTCTATATGTTTTCAATAAAGGTGTGCTGAAGGAAACTTACCTGTTGCTGACAGACGGAAAGAGACACGTGTGTACGAAACTTGTTCCGCTTAGCCCGCCACCTATTGGCCCATATTGGCCCCATGCCAATGACGTCACTTTTCTTTTAGAACTCTCGTCGCTGTCCAAGTCACATACATAAAAAGCAGACTAAAGCAGTCATCTTTGCATGAATGTAGTACACATATGTAGGTGCCCGCTACTCAACGCTACTACTGCGAGCAACAAATCTGGAATGTCGTTTGGCAACAATGACCGAAACCGAAACTTATTCGCATATGGACACCAAAGCAGTTTTTGAAGTGGGAAGCGTCATGTGCGCATATTGTCGCGATCGTCATCGCGTCTCAGCGTACAAAAGCGGAGGCTCGATAATACAGACCCGTCCATTCAACATTGAAAGCCCAGATACGACGATGATGAGTCGTCTACAGGCAGTGCTCGTCATTCACCTCCCGAGAGTCTCACGAGGAAATCACAACAAATATATATGCTTTTATTACTGTTGCCACATAGAATCAGTACAGGGGCGTCATATCCTCTTTCTGTCATGCCCATGACAATGTCCATAACCTTCGGTAGTGTATGTCCCTCAGAAGAATCCCACAACGAGCCTTCAGAAGCAAAATAAGACACAGGTCTGATGTCTTCAGCGGTGTTCACGCAACAGAAGACGGTAGTAGGAAGACGCGCACAGCAGGAAATAGCCCTGGATATTTTCACACAGAAATCAGTCATACATTAACAGGAGACGTTTCGCTATGAAACAAAAAAGATTTTCACTGCAGACGGCGTGGCTATAAGGAGTTAAAAATTGGGATAGCGCCTCAGGGCGAGAACCCAGTTCGGATACTTTTTATTTACTTATGAGTGAGCTCTTGTATTTCAGTGGAATAACATAACAACTGAAACTTGACTCACTTCAAGAAGCCATCCTTTGACAAAGGCATATACCTACCTCGATGACTGCAAAGGCGAATATTAGAGGTGCCGTAACGAATCTAACCTACGAAGAAATACATTACATATTGGTCATTGTTTTCATTGCGTTCGAATGTACCTTCGAATAGAGTGCAGCCCAGATTCCAGCGCCTATGATCCACAAGATGTAGGGAACGATGACGATAAGCCAAGGAACCATGAATTTGGGCAACTTCTATGGACAAAGTTGTCTCTTTTACACAGCACTTAAACGAAAGGAACTCTTACATCCCCAACACCTTTAAGGAAGGCGAGCGAGGCTACGAGTAGAACGGACGACGAACCAACCCACACCAGGTGAAAGCTGTACATCACTGCGACAAAAGGAATTACTCCATCATATTCACTCCACTGAAAGACTTACTTGTCTCCGATTCTACGTAAGAGGCGGATCCAGCAAGGATGATACCGATACATTGTAACTGAAATAAATAAAAGCACTCCTTGACGATTTTGCTCGGGCCTATCCATTAGAGTCCGAGCAAAAAAGTTTTTTCATCATAAGAACAGCTCTTTGCATTAGAATTGATTGAAATATCGATCCGTTGGACGGCATTGAATGAGCTAGCGTAATGAACGAGTAAGACGTACCACTGACAGGAGCCCAATAATAATATTGCCCGTACGCAAATCAACAAACCCAAAGAAAGACAACATGTTTTGTCCTTACTCGCAGTCGTTTCATCTCCTTCTGAAACTGTGCGAGGAACTTGCGTTATTTCCGGTGAGATTTTCCGGTTCGGAAGCGTGTCAGAGTAAGCGAAGAACGGGCAAGCGGGGTTTCAATATAGCTTTTGGCTGTCGCGGTGTACTGCGCCATTCTTCCGCACAGAAGGACATCCCATGGACCACATCCCGTGTTGTGGGAGAGCTTTGTCATTTACTGGCGTTCTATGCTTACTATGTGCATAGAGCGCGCTCCTTTTTACTAAACGGTATCACTCCAATTTGTAGATCGGAGCGCGTCTGCTCCGTGACGTATGGAAGAAGGGGGCGCCGGAAAACCAATGAGACGCCTTGGAAGCTTCGCCAGGGCGCGTATCGAGTCCGTGGCTCTGAAAGAGCGTCTAGTAGAGGTGGGCCCTCACGATCTTTGCCCTCACCTCAATTTTCGTTGCAGATGTTTTCCCTCACGTCACATCACCCTATTTTTTTGGAGGGACTTCGCTCCTCACCTCCCCTCAACCTTCTTTCTAAAATATGTTCACCACAGCCACAGTTGCTTCGTGGCGCTAACACGGAGCGGGTTACGTTCTTTTACTGTTTCGTTGGTTGATTCCTAACAACAAGTTACAAGTAGCCACAACTAAGATTCATCACCTTGCTTGGTTCGTCCTTGTTGCAACAAATATCCACTACATATGTATGTACAATCAGTAAAAATTGGACGTTGCGCAAACCGAGCGATTTTGAATTGTTTGTTTTTCATACTGGCGAAACCATTTATCGAGTATCTCTCAAGCGAGAACAATAATGGTGGTGCGGGAGTCGTTTTCAGGACGATATATGCAGCTATATACTTCGAATTACTTGTGCATTTTGTATTTTTGTCTGTTATGACTTTATATTTATCGATCAATATTATTTAAATAGCGGACGTATTCATTTGTAGCCGGAATTCGGGGACCTTTTCTTCAAGACCCTTGTTTTGAAGCAATCAGGTAGACGTGCTGTACATATTTTTAGTTACTTATGTGTTGTTGATCGCCACTTGAAGCAATTGGCTTATGAAAGATGAAAGTCACTGAAAAGGTTAGCCAGCTGCAGGACTCGAACCCACATCTTCTGGATTGCCGGCAATCCAGAAGATGTGGGTTCGAGTCCTACAGCTGGCTAACCTTTTCAGTGACTTTCATCTTTCATCGTTAATTTCTTAGGCAAATTGAGGCTTTGTATGTATTTGTCCCTTCTATGTTGTTCCAGCCTCAGAACATCAGTTCTTTCATGGCTTGTTCATGTGTCTCACATCATGTATGTGACTCAACTGACTAGTTTGACACATATATTCAATTGTACGCGAATCTGGTCTGACACGTCTATCATGTATCTAACTCGACTGAAAGTCTGAAACTAACGGGCTTCCAGTTGTGATGCAACTTTAAGTTTCGGTTTCATATTCAGGCTCCACTATTACCACACGGGGTCGCAGCGTGGTTCAAAAAATATGGCGCCCGCCATTACCGTACGTTTTGTATGCATTGAACGACGGTACTAAAGAACTTGGACCGCGTTTACTTGGTCGCACTTGATTTCTAGAGAAATATGACATCCATGTTCAAAGCCGAATGTTTGTCAGGTAAGTTGAAAGGGTAGAAGCGCTGGTCAGCAGACGTGAGTACGCCATGCGTAGATAACTTTGCGTCGCCACATGAACGTTTATCATCACCAAGTGTTCCCTTCAGGACTGATAATAGGAGCTCCGAGGATACATTCAAGTAAATGAAGACTCGTAGGAAGCGCGCAATGTTACTTCCTCGCCTTGAGGTAATACAGTAGAATGGCGATTTGTAGCCGTAATTGTGTAATGTTGGCGTTGTCCCCCAAAGCTTGGAAAGCGAAACTGCTCTTTATAAACGAGCTCTATGAAATTTCCCGATAAAATGTTTCTTGCGGTCGAGAAATGCTCAGTTGAAATCGGGTTTTCTGAAGCAACCAAAGACTTCTTACGTTGGCTTGGGTGCCAAAAATGAACTTCATGGTCGCACACAATGCGATGACGTCGTCAGTGTCAGTGTGACGATACTCGCTTCGCATAACTTGAGTGGTGGGGTACATCTCTCTTTCTGTCAGACAAAAATATTTTCCCTTTAAAAGGTACCTTTTTTTAAATTCAGTGTTAGCGCCGCGAAGCAACTATGGCTATGAGTGACGTACAGGTGTTGACAGATGAAGAGATGGTAGGAGTTAGTATGCGTCCTGGGCGGACTTCAGGGGGAGCTGTGCTGACGTTGGTCTGGAAAGTTGTCGGTAAACCTAGGGAAAACCCGAGAGAGAATTCCAACCTACCACCTCCCGGTCTTCAACATGACAATTTTTTTGAAACCAAGCCGTTAACCTGACTGCGAAAATGCGCTGTGCAAAGTGATTCACTCGACAAATGCATACATATCGCGGAATTCGATTTTTGAAAATCGCGACAGTGTGCTACGGAGGCAGTATCAGAAACTAGCCGCCAGAGTCGTTTTGATGTCATCTCGGTGCAGCCCGCTAACTAACTGGTTTGCTTGTTTGGCGTCGTCTGCTACACAGAGAGAACTGGGAGTAGAAACGAAAACAAGAAAGTGCGCCAATTGGAGCGCGGTCTCTCTTGTAACCCTGATGACATCACAATCCTCCTCGTTTCGGCCTGGAGAGCGAGTCCATGTTCGGGGGCATTTTATTCAGAGAAAGATACTGCGTACGGAGAATTTTCTGTGTTAGTTGTAACGTCAAGTTACGTCCTTTCGTAACTCACCAGAAACAGAAAAGCTTTTGGATGGCATTCTGGGCTCCTTTAACCCGCTCGGCCATACAGATGGTCTTTGGTTCTTGAACAGGTTTCTTAGCTACGGGGTGTTGAGGGTAGTGATAACAGAAACCAAATTCAGTTTGAAGGTAATGCTCTATATTTTTACATTCGTTTCTCATCAACGTAACTTTATTTTGATGATAATGATTGGGGAGTTTCGTCACCACAGGCGATACAACTTTTTAATGAAATGGTAAAAATACTGAATGCCGGAAAAGAAGGAACGATGCTTCTAAAACAAATATCGAAAACATTCCACAAACAAAATACTGTCCTGGAAATTTAAAAAAAAGTTTTTCTTTCTCTCGTATTACAAGTTTTACCTCGCAGTCCCAAATGAAATTCGTGTAGAGATATTTTTTAAATAAGACATTTCGTATTTGAAAACATCTCTTTTCTGCTCTTTCCCATGTGGGTTCAAGTAAGAGGGGGTGCGACAGAGAATGTGTCCTCTTATTTCAGGGTTTAGACAGGAAAATAAATTCAAACCTCCTTCGCTCTGACTTGGCTGTGTTTGTTTTAATTGTTGGTTCAGCCTCTGCAATTTATGCGCTTCTTTTTGTTCCAGATTCAAGTGAGGACTCAGATGGTGGGTCTCCAGCCAAACATTTCTCAAGGCCAGGTACAAATTGTTCTAGTTTGAAGGAGCATTCAGATTTCAGATTTATCAGACGGAAACAATACGATACAAGAGGTTCAAATATACATATAGGGGTCCCATAGTTATCCACTAATTCATTGATTGAATTGGATTCATTCATTGACCACTTTATGTGATAGGACTTGATGACCTTAGTGTGTCAGCACCATCAGCATACATCGTGTATTATGCATAAAGGGAGAAAATTGCTACTTACATACAGAAAAAGTGAGCAATAAGAATGTTCAAAAATTGGGGATCATAAGGTCATGCCACTATTTGTTAACAAAGAAAGTACAAAGATCCTTTAGAATAGATAGATTTAGAGTGGCACTGTTGCTGAGTTCTGGGTTAAATAACTGCGGTAGATTGTGGCAAAGTGATTGATCGCTATAATTTGTGCAAAAAAATTGAATTTTCCGCTGGTTACGTTCATGGTAGCAGATGGTAAGACTGAATTCTTGTAACTCTCAAGTAATTTTTAAAAAGGGAGGGATTAGGGGATGGAAATAAACAATTTTGTCTAAAGAAAATTACTGTGAAAGAAATATTGTATAATGGCGCAGGTCCATTTTCTGTAAGTGTTTTCTCTCGGAAATTTTTATTGCTTCTAGGTGATACTGTCTCCTGCACTTTATTCCTGCTTGTAGTCTATAGCTTTTGTTGTTGTGCATACTTTATATTTTCTCTTTCTACTCCTCCCGTGGAACACCCTTTGGGACTAAATGAGTTGGTTGATTGATTGATTGATATAGATTCAAGCGATGATTCGGAAGGGGGTTCAACTTCTCCAGAGAAACAAAACCGTTTGCCCCAGCAAGGTGGGTAAATACGTTTTGAATGGGGCAACTCCAATCTTGTTTTCTAGTCTCTATGTGTTTCTCCTTTTTCTGCACTTTGGTGATAAAAGAAAGAAAAGATAAGTAAAATAGCTTTTATTGTCTCGAGCTGATTATGAAATGCAAAGAAGACATAGGAAATGTTATGTACATGTATTTGGAGATATTGGCCTATATCGAAGAAATATGTGGGCAACATTTCGCGAATAATCTTGATATTTTTTCGTAATATAACGAATACTCATAGCTAAAACGCAAATTCAATATTAAAAAATGCGTAACATATTAAAAGCTGGCAGAAATGTATGTGTATACACAGACCTTTTACTGATTTAACTGCCAAGCACACACACTGTGGTGCACGTAGCATAATTTTTTTTTGTTTCCTCCACTTATCTATCTCTCACAAATCTATAAAAAATGCGTGATCAGAAAGGAGTATAATATATGCACGATACAGGTTCAGAGAAGACAACGATGAAAAGAAAAACGGAAGAATCTAGTAAGTCGATTTTCTCAGCTTCGTGAAATGAATTTAATTTGGGTTTAAATCTGTATTTCTGCTCAGGTTGGAGCGACGACTCGGATGGATCGTCTCCAGTGAAACGGAAACTGCAACCGACTGGTGGGTGAACGTACGAAAAATGCCTTTCTCTTTTATCGTGATGAACACATTTCGTACAGGTCCGATTAGAAAGAAGCAAAGAACAGATGGGATAGAATCCAGTAAGTCAATGTGGCCCCCAGTTATTGTGTATCCCCATTGAGGAACCAATTAAAATGGCTGGTTTTAGGTTCGACCAAGTCTTCCCATTTCATACCCTGCTCGAGCGACGAATCTAAAACCGAGGATGAAGGTGACGCGCAGCATTTGGGTGAGTCGCGATCCATTCGGAGAATATTTCTTACGCGGTATAGAAATACTTCTGTTAGGGACAACACCTTCCAGCTATTTACATGTCAGTTGAGGCAATGTGCCATTTATTATATTGCGAACCTCCAAGTCAGAGGAACTCACAACAAACAAGGACATGTTATGCTTTGAAGTTATAAGGTAGCTGGGCCATTCCACGCCAGATGACAACAGAACATTGATCTTTTAACGAAATTCATATTCATGTCGTTTTAAGCAGGCATTACGGCTCACACCAAATTTTTTGCTAAAAAATGGGCATTTTGTGGAACTTTCGCAACTTCCCGATTTTTTTCCGCGGCTTATAGTGCACCTGAGGGACTGGATTTTTTTGTGCTTAAATTACAATACGGGGACTATTCGACAAAAAAATCTGAGGAATAAATTCCAGAATTTTATATTGCAGAAAAATTTGTAAACTTGCACAGACTTTGCAAATTTCAAGCATGCCACAGGTGTCTAGCCCGTCGAGTGCGATGGTGAAAATTGCTTTCATACGGTAAAATTAACTGTTCCCTATCAAATACGACACTTTTTGACATGCTCCATGCCCCACCTGGACCGTAATGTGTGCTAAAACGACATAGGTTTTTGCCAAGCACTGCATCTTTGAGGGGCTCTGCACCCCATAAAGTTCAATTTTGTTTGGGAAGACCATTGATCTGTTGCTTTCGGAATCGTAAGGAACCACAAAAAAAATGAGTGGCACCTCTGGACCACTTGCCTTGCTTGGAATGGCCCAGCTGCAAAATAAATGACGTTCTTGGAAGTGAAAGTAGGCCACAAGAAATGTTAAGGCAAGTTTTTACTTGCATGGAAAAGATGTTTCTCAATTATTTTGAACATATGCTTTGTAATGTAATGTAATGTAATGCAATGCAGCATTTTTTCCATCCATCTTACTTCCATTATAAATCCTTAACCCAGTGATCTTGTGCCAATAATTCACCAGCGGCATGGCCGAGTGGGCTAGGGCGTCCGCTCGTTGGTGGTAACCAAGGTCGTGCTGAAGACTGGGAGGTGGTGGGTTCGAATCCTACCGCCGGCTGTGCTGTCTGAGGTTTTTCCTGGGTTTTCCGAAGACTTTCCAGACAAATGTCGGCACAGTTCCCCCTGAAGTCGGCCCAGGACGCATACTAACCCCACTGTCCCCCACTCCTTCCTGCTATCCTCTCTCCGTCTGTCCACATCTGTACGTCGCTCATAGCCACAGTTGCTTCGCGGCGCTAACACCCAATCAAAAAAAAAAAAAAATATTGTGCCAATAATTGAGTTTTACATATTTTCTAAAAAAATATTCAACAATTCTTGGGCTGACTGGCAGTAGTTTTTGCACGATTGGACGCTTTGTATGTGTGCAATATATACCCTGCAAAACTATTTCATTCATTGGCTAAGCCTCGTTTCTTTTTTTTTTTTTTCTTTCTCTTTTTAGGAAGCTACAGCAGTGTGTCACTTAAGTTGATGGTAAGTCACTTCCAAAAAAGTGAAAAGAAAAGAGAGATATAACACTAGGTTTCCCATCCACTTCTGAGTTAGAGTTGTTCTTCAATAACTACCATTAAGATTCTCAAAGTTTCAAATGTTGGGGGTTATGGTTAGATCTGCAGCATTGTAGCTTCTAGACATTTGTTTAGAACGTAA